>NC_045603.1:75985559-76309195 GCF_009762305.2 Zalophus californianus
CTGGAATACCTGTCCTATTTCCTTTGAATAAGATATATAAGCTGGTATTGGAAGCACATTATGTTTTCTTAATCTTCCTATTAGTCCATATTTGTATCTGAAGGGACATTTAGGGTGAAGGTCCCTAACTCCATATGGCAAAACTTTTGTTTTTTTATTTTTTTTTCAAGATTTTATTTATTTATTTGAGAGAGAGTGTGAGCATAAAAGAGAGAGAGCACACAACAGGGGCAGGGGGAGAGGGAGAAGCAGGCTGCCTGTTGAGCAGGGATCCCAATGTGGGACTTGATCCTAGGACCCTGGGATCATGACCTGAGCCAAAGGCAGATGCTTAACCAACTGAGCCACCCAGGCACCCCATATGGCAAAATTTTTATGCAGTAAGAAAACAGACAGGGAATGGAGAATTTTGGTTATGTCAAACTAAAATGCTTCTATACAGCAAAGCAAATAATCAACAAAATGTAAAGACAACCTACAGAATGGGAGAAAATATTTGTAAACCATATCTCTGATAAAGGGTAAATATCCAAAATATAAAGGAATTTCTACAGCTCACTAGTAAAAATAACCCAATTTTTAAAAAATAGGAAAAGGAATTGAATAGACATTTCTCCAAAGAAGACATACATATAGCCGAGAGATATGAAAAGACGTACACATCACTAATCAACAGAAAATGCAAATTAAAACCACAACGGATATCATCTCACAACTCTTAGAATGATTTTATTAAAAAAAAATAGGTAATGTTGGAGAGGATATACAGAAGTTGGAATCCTAGTGCACTGTTGGTGGGAATGTAAATTGGTGCAGCCATTATGGGAAACAGTAGGGAGGGTCCCCAAAAAACTAAAAATACAACTACCACATGATCCAGCAATCCCATTCCTAGGTATAACCAAAGGAACTGAAATCAGGATCTGAAAAGAAATATCTGCACTGCCATATTCACTGCAGCATTATTCACAATAGCAAAGACATGGAAGCAAACTAAATGCTCATCAACTGATGAATGGCTAAAGAAAGTGTGCTATATACATGCAATAGAATATTACTCAGCTTAAAAGAAAGAAGGGAATCCTGCCATTTGTGACAACATGGATGAACCTGGAAGACATTATGCTAAATGAAATAAGCCAGACACAGGAGGACAAATACTATCTGATCTACTTACATGAGGAATCTAAAATAGTCAAATTCATGGAAGCGAGTGGAAAGGCCATTGCCAGGGGTCGGGGGAAGGGGAACAGGGAAGTATTAAAAGATAATAAAAAGAAAAAAAGAGATTTCTGATGCCTGAAAATTGCTGACTCATCATTTTGTTTGATATGGATACCATTTTATAATTCTGTCCAAGAATTGATCAGTGGAGTTTTAAAAACATTGACCTGGAGGCGCCTGGGTGGCTCAGTCGTTAAGTGTCTGCCTTCGGCTCAGGTCATGATCCCAGGGTCCAGGGATCGAGCCCCAAGTCAGGCTCCATGATCAGTGGGAAGCCTGCTTCTCCCTCTCCCACGCCCCTGCTTGTGTTCCCTCTCTCACTGTCTCTCTCTGTCAAATAAATAAATAAAATCTTAAAAAACATAAAAATAAAATAAAAACATTGACCTGAGTCATTAAGAACTGATGAAATGCCACCTGCTAGTGTTGATGAAGAGAAGTAGCTGAGGGGGAAAAGGCTAAAAATACCATCTTATGGTTGCTGCTTACAGCACTGCTGGATATAAAACCACTGACAGAGAAGGAAAAGAGCCAAGAACTCAAAGACCACTACTTGAAACAAAGGCTGATTCTCATAGCTTCTCTAATGCCCTCTTGGGGGCGTAGAAGGATACCGTAATTATTTTGATTTGCCACCCCACTGAGGTCCCTCACTAATCAAACTATCCAAGGTCCCAACAGAGGTGTGCAATTCACTACAGAAGTCCACCATTACAGTACAAAGAAATTGGGCTATTTTGCTGGAAAAAAAAAAAATACCAGCAGCTGCTATCTTGGATCCTTAGATAAAACTATCAGGATGCAAAATTTTAACTGAGGATACTAAAGAATGGAGTAGTCTGCATGGAATAAGCCTTTATAACATGGAAACATGTATCTAGAAAGTCTATCAGTCCTGAACCTAACACTCTCCAATAGCTGAGATGGTGGTCACTCCAACACGGAAGTAAAATTTTATTGGGAATATATATATATTAGTGACATGGATGCTCTTTTGTTTTTTTAATTCATATATCCATGGATGATTCTGACTTAGTAAGAAAATGGTTTAGGGTTCAGAATCAATTCTGTGTGAACCTTTGGCAATGTTGAACTTTACCTGAGTTGTCCTAGAAAATAGCTGTCGTTAAAAAAATCCCCCACTCTTTTGGGTTTCAAGCAATGGCATACTGCCAAAAGCTATCCTTCCCCATATGACTTAGTTAAGACTCACTGATGAGCCTTTTACCTATGACAAAGCCAGACAGACCCTCCAAATTCCCATTCTTTCTCTCATAAATGATAGCTGAATTGTTTGCACTGACCAATCTGAACAAAATGCCACTAATCTGACTTGACCAAACTTTCCTCAGGCTTCTCTCCTTCCCCCAGTCCCCTGAACTTTAGCCTACCCTTGAGCTTAGACAAGCATTGCAGTGTGGAACAATCTCTTTAATGGCCCTCGCAGAATTGGCTGACCACAAAGAAAAACTGTCCAATCATGCCACCTGCTCAGTGTGCCCTCTGCCAATCCCATTCCTCTACACCCTGCTCCTTCTGACCTTGTTTACTACTGTGACCTGTTCTCTCTTTTGCAATATCTTCCTCCCCCATCACAATAGTCTTTTTGGAAAAAAAAAATCCCTCCTTTCCTGTCTGGAGTTGTTTTTATTTGACAACTCATAGCATAAATAATTAGGTGGGAATGGAAGGAGTTTTATTATAGTGATATTTGAACTTTTTTCTCAGACACATGCTCAAAATTAAATAGTTATCAATCATCAAATGCTTATTTTCAACATAATTTTTGCTGTCATCTTCTTTAGAGCTTCCTTCAATTTTGTTGAAAGCAAAGAACTGAGAACATTTGATTTGCAAAGGATGTGTTACTCTTATCACTTGAGTCATTTACTTCCTCAATAGCTGACACTGTGTTTCAAAGTGTATCCATTCTTCTGCCCCGGAGCTTTCCTCTCCTCCAAGCAACACACTACAGTAAGTTCATACAAGAGGAGAGCAGATGCAAAAGGGGAGCCGGAAAGATAGGACCTGCATAAAATCTGAAAACGAGCATGATGTCTTCACTATACAGCCAACTTCATAGGCAAATCTGGTTTAAGGAAAAGTATATACAGAAGTTGAAGATTTGGAATCTTACACCTAATTGCCTGCATTCTCTATCTTCACCAAAGCAGCCATTTTGCTATTGCCACCTGCTCATGCTGACAGAGCCTCTTGCTTCAGATTGAACAATAACATGAATCAAGAGAGGTGGCCAGACTTCAAGATCAGATCTTGAATGGAGACAGGGGTACACCTTTCCTTGCAGAAAGGTGATGTATGGAATAGTAACAGCTGAGGACAAAAAGCCTCAGAAGTTTCTTTTTAAAAATAGTTATAAATAGGAGCACCTGGGTGGCTCAGTCCTTTAAGCAACTTTTTTTTTAAGATTTTATTTATTTGAGAGAGAGAGATGGAGACAGAAATAGCAAGAGAGAGCAAAAGCAGGAAGGAAAGGGAGAAGCAGCCTCCCTGCTGACCAGGGAGCCCAAAGTGGGGCTTGATCCCATGACCCTAGAACGCTTAAGTGACTGAGCCACCTGGGCGCCCCAACAGCTGACTCTTGATTTCAGCTAAGGTCATGGTCTCAGGGTCATGAGAGCCTTGCGCCGGGCTCTGCATTGGGCACAGAGCCTGCTTGAGATTCTCTCTCTCTTCCGCTCCCTCTGCCCCTACCCGCCCCTGCTCATGCTCTTTCTCTCTCTTAGAAAAAAAAAACAAAAAACTATAAATAATATTACTGGGGTGGAAAAGATAAACCTAATTAAAGATGAAGAGGAATCCCAGGACCCAGCCTTTCCTCTCTAAAATCTTTATACAATTACTCATCGTGCAATGACCAAAGCAGTTTCAGAAATGCTCCCTAGAATATGAAGGCAGCTGAGCACTGACAATATTACATTTTCTAGGATGTTAGCCAAACAGTCTTTCCCAGAGCAAGTGTTGAATAGCAAAGGATGAAAACTAGAAGACATTTCTGATGACGATAATAATGGTCTTGCAAAAACAAACAAAAACTACCCAAATGAGAACAAGCTAAGGCTATCTATTCTGAGCCTAATATATAGCAAGAAAATCACCATCACTTGTGTTTGGCAGAAACTCAAAGGCAGGTAAAGGAGTAGGGAAGCTTCATAGTGGAAAAAAGGGATGACTTTGGGTGTGGCTTGACTGGAGGGTGTTGGTGTGGAGAAGCTATAGGTAGACTAACTAGAAGTGGAATATCCTATGTGATTGGTTATATGATTTGGCTTTCTCTGTTTGGTCCTACATTGGAAATGGGTGGTGAGGAGGGGTGGGAGGGGCAAAAGTTAGGAAAGCTATCAGGTATTATTCAAGTCCTAGACATTTGGGGCTGATTGTTACAGGGGTTATTGTGTTATTGTTTGGCTTCCTGGACTGTTTCCTAGATATGGTGATTTGACTTCCTATAAGTCTGACTTTACAGAAAGTAAATTGACTTCCTGGGCTGATTACTGGAGATAATGGGTTAATTTCCTATGCTAGTTGCTACAGATTGTGGGTCAGAGTTCTGTTTTTTATGTGTAGTCTGGCTATTGTCTGTTTGTGTATTCAGCCTTTCCATCTAAACACTCTGGAAATTTTTGATGTGACATCAAAGGATGACAGTAAAGTCTTTCTGGTTCTTGGTGCTCATACGGAGTACATTTAACAATTCAACCGTATAGCTCCACAGTTGTAGAGAAGCAGAGAACATCATCTACTAACATGTATGTAATAGGAGAATTGTGTATATTAATAATGCTGTTTCTTCAACATTTTTCTCTCAATTAACTTTGCATTTTGCATTTACCCCCAGGATCTTCATTTATTTGTTTAAATACAAACTGTAAATGTGGTTTGCAGGGTTATTTTGGTTTTTCAAATTAAAAAAAAATTTTTTTTAATTTAAATTCAATTAACATACAGTGTATTAGTTTCAGAGGTAGAGTTCAGTGATTCATCAGTTGCATATAACACCCAGTGCTCATTATATCAAGTGCCCTCCTTAATGCCTGTCACCCAGTTACCCCCTCCCCTCCAGCAACCCTTTGTTTCCTATGATTAAAAGTCTCTTATGGTTTGTCTCCCTTTCTGATGCCGCCTTATTTTATTTTGCTCTCTCTTCCCCTATGATCCTGTTTTGTTTCTTAAATTCCACATACAAGTGAGATCATATGATAATTGTCTTTCTCTGTTTGATTTATTTCACTTAGCATATTACCTTATAATTCCGTCTATGTCATTGCAAATGGCAGGATTTCTTTCTTTTTTTTTGATGGCTGAGTAGTATTTCATTGTATATACCACATCTTCTTTATCCATTCATCTGTCAATGGCTATCTGGGCTCTTTCCATAGTTTGGCTATTGTGGACATTGCTGCTATAAACATTGGGGTGCAGGTGCACCTTCAGATCACTGCTTTCGTATCTTTGGGGTAAATACCCAGTAGTGCAACTGCTGGGTCGTAGGGTAGCTCTATTTTCAACTTCTTGAGGAACCTCCATACCGTTTTCCAGAGTGGCTGCACCAGCTTGTATTCCCACCAACAGTGTAGGAGGGTTCCCCTTTCTCTGCATCCCCGTCAACATCTGTCGTTTCCTGACTTGTTAATTTGAGCCATTCTGACTGGTGTGAGGTGGTATCTCATTGTGGTTGTGATTTGTATTTCCCTGATGCCAAGTAATGTGGAGCATTTTTTCATGTGTCCGTTGGCCATTTGTACATCTTCTTTGGAGAAATATCTGTCCATGTCTTCTGCCCATTTCTTGATTGGATCATTTGTTCTTTGGGTGTTGAGTTTGATAAGTTCTTTAGATTTTGGATACTAGCCCTTTATCTGATATGTCATTTGCAAATATCTTCTCCCATTCTGTTGGTTGTCTTTTGGTTTTGTTGACTGTTTCCTTTGCTGTGCAAAAGCTTTTTATCTTGATGAAGTCCCAATAGTTCATTTTTGCCCTTGCTTCCCTTGCCTCTGGCGATGTTTCTAGGAAGAAGTCATTGCTGCTTGTGTTCTCCTCTAGGATTTTGATGGACTCCTGTCTCACATTTAGGTCTTTCATCCATTTGGAGTCTATTTTTGTGTGTGGTGTAAGGAAATGGTCCAGTTTCATTCTTCTGCATGTGGCTGTCCAATTTTCCCAAAACCATTTGTTGAAGAGACTGTCTTTTTTCCATTGGACATTCTTTCCTGCTTTGTCGAAGATTAGTTGACCATAGAGTTGAGGGTCCATTTCTGGGCTCTCTATTCTGTTCTATTGATCTATGCATCTGTTTTTGGAGGCACACAGCTTTTCTATTAGGACAACAGATCAACCATGTGGACAAAAAACTTACTTATCAAGTAATAGTTTACTTACCATGACTCACTTCAAGATCCTCACCTCACTCTATCCACCAATCTAAACTATTATACCACAAATTTTGTCCAATCCTAATCAATTTCCTTTCTTTTTTTTTAAGATTTTATTTATTTATTTGTCAGAGAGAGAGGGAGAGACAGAAAGCCAGCGCAAGCAGGGGGAGTGGCAGGCAGAGGAAGAAAGCAGGCTCCCCACTTAGCAAGGAGCCTGATGCGGGACTCGATCCTGGGATGCTGGGATCATGACCTGAGCTAAGGCAGCCGCTTAACCGACTGAGCCACTCAGGCATCCCTCAATTTCCTTCTTGAAAGACCCATCTATGCCACATGAACTCAAGGCTCTAAAACCTTATAAATATCTTCCTCTGACTTCACTCTTCCCAAGCATTACTAAGACTATCAAGGTGGTATCCTTCCTTACTGCACTTATTCTAACAAAGTTTTGCCTGATTAACAGGTTTTTCTAGTAGTGTTTTGGAAGAGTTGACAGTTGATCTGAGGAACAGCTCTATCCTCAATTACTGGTTTTGTATTTCCTTTATTGTTTTTTGAATTTCAAGACAGGCTATCTTACATGTATTTATTAAATAATTATACATCAACCTTATCTTATGTACAAACTGTTCTTACTAGAACACGCAGAGTTATCTCTTTTTCAGCAAGGTTGAAATTGTGAATGTCCTTTTTTTAAAGTAGCTATATTGTATATAATTCACATGCCATAGAATTCACCTATTTACACAATTCAATGGCTTTTGGAATTTTATATTATTTTTTTAAACTTGTAGTTCATTATATATATAACATAAAATTTGCTATTTTAACCATTCTGAAGTATACAATTCATGGCCTCAATCACATTCAGAACAATGTGCTTCTGTTATTACTATCTATTTCCATAACTTTTTAATCACTTCAAACAGAAATTGTAACCATTAAGTAATAACTCCTCATCCCCTCACTCCAGCCTCTGGTAACTTCTAATCTACTTTCTGTCTCTAGGAATTTACCCATTCTAGATATCTTATGTAACTGGAATCATATAATATTTATTTTTTTGTGGCTGGCTTATTTCATTTAGCATAATGTTTTCAAGGCTCATCCATGTTGTAGCATGTGTCAGAACACCATTCCTTTTTTATGGCTGAATATCCCCTTGTGTGTATATGCCGTATTTTGTTTGTCCATTCTTCTGTTGATGGACACTTGGATTATTTCTACCTTTTGTCTTAATGTGAATGATGCTGTAGTGAAGAGCAGCTTACAAGTATCTGGTTAAGTCTCTACTTTCAGTTCCTTTGGGAATAGGCTTATTAGTGGAATTGCTGAGTCATATGGTAATTCTGTGTTTACCTTTTACAGAAATGGCCAGACTGTCTTTGTATTGGCTGCACTATTTTATTTATTTATTTTTTATTTTTTTTATTTTTAAAGATTTTATTTATTTATTTGAGAGAGAGAGAATGAGAGATACAGAGCACGAGAAGGAAGAGGGTCAGAGGGAGATGCAGACTCCCCGCTGAGCTGGGAGCCCGATGCGGGACTCGATCCCGGGACTCCAGGATCATGACCTGAGCCGAAGGCAGTCGCTTAACCAACTGAGCCACCCAGGCGCCCTTGGCTGCACTATTTTAAATGCCCATCAGCAATGTATAGCAATTTCTCCACATTTTCACCAACACTTTTCAGGGGGTTTTTGTGTGTGTGTGTGTTTTGTTTTGTTTTTTAAATCATAGCCATCCTAGTAAGTGTAAAGTGGTGAATATCATTTTGAATCCAAAAATGAAGCTTTAAACTCATCTATAGCACTAACTGATATAATTGATGAAAATGATTTTCTAACTTTACACTGGATTGATCATTCAGCTAGGTACAGAATTTTATGTTGGAAATGAAATTCCCTCAGAATTTTGAAGACATTGCCAGGATACTTCAAAAATATCCTTTTCATACTTGTTCCCTCACTACCATCAACTTGGGTCCAAGAAAAGGAAATGGAAGGGCATGGGTACAAAGAAACCATTCAACAATATGAAGATTACCCTATCGCTATTCTGAATCATTTTAGCATATATGCTTGACAGGATATATTAAAAAAATTTTTAAATAGTCTATTCATATGGTACAAAATGCAGAAATTACACTGATACCTGTATACATAAGAAATTACATATGTATTCTTTCTTTACTCCCTTTTTTATACAAATGGTAATATTCAATACAATTCCTAATATCTAATATAATAGGCTCTATAAAATAAATTGTGAGAGATGTGGAGGTTTCCTATCTCCTCATTTACCTCAAGATTATTGTTGTGTACACCATCTATCATTGTGCTTTTTGCCAAAATATTGTGATTGAACACTTTAAGTTTTTCACCCACAGTGTTTTGATATTGAGGAAATTAGCAGGACTTAATTTGGGAGTCTACACAATTGAAACAGTTGGAAAGAATGAGATTTCTTTTAAGGCAAGTACAGTGGAATGTTCAAAACCAGAACTTTGAAGGGGGCATCTTAAGAGATGTTGAAAGACAATTTTCCATAATCTGTAGCACTGCTACATGTTTAGCGAATGTGCCCCAGGACTATCTGTCCAGGAATGCTTGTACAGGCAGACAGCCCCGGAAAGACAGAGACAGGCACTCCCTGGGGAGCAAATGAATTTGCATTCCCAGATAAGTAAAGATCAAAATGGTGACTCCCTCTGTGAAATTTACAGATAACTTTCCCCAGAAACTTTTACTTACATTCCAGGATAATAAAATAATGTCTTTTTCTAGAAGGTAGGATAAGGTAGATTTGCCAGCAGCACTATAAAGATCAGAGTCTCTGAAACTTGGACTTCATCTTCTTTATTGAACCCCAAAAGCATGTGTAGACACCATCTGGCCCTCCCTGTGTTGCTCTGCGAGGACTGGGGCTCAGGAAACGAGAGCTATCTATGATGTTACCTTGGTTGCTACCTTCACTGTGAGTACACGGTGTTTGCCTCTGACACAGAGGTTTCCTGTTTTCTGCCAGTGTGTATATAAAACCCTATGGCATCATAATGTGTTAGCTTGCAAGCAGCTTAAAATCTCATACCTTTCACAGTTTCTGACTTATGAAGAAGAGGTTAGGAAAAGTAGTCAGTAAAGAGTGAATATATGAGTGTCATTTAAATAAATGGGGTGTTGTCCCCTCCTAGAGTGATGGGGCAACTCTCTTGATTTAAAAATAGTAAGATTCATGGTTATTGGTGCTGCTTACTAATATATGATTCTCCCCTTCTTTCTGACACATAGGATTAAATTGAGGTTAGATTGGACCAAGTTAATAGTTCTGGCCAATGAGTTATGAGCAAAAGTGATACATGTCCCTTTTTTGCAGATGTGGAAAAGCCAATCCTAAAATTTATATGGAATTGCAAGGGGCTATGAAGAGTTAAAATAGTATTCGAAAAGAACAAAGTTGGGGACTCATGTTTCTACATTTAGAAACTTACTACACAAAGCTACAGTAATCAAAAGGGTGTGATACTGTCATAAAGATAGACATATTGATCAATGGAATAGAATTGAGAACCCAGAAATAACCCATACATTTACAGACAATTGATTTTCAACAAGGGTGCCATGGCCATTCAATGGGGAAAGGTTGTCTTTTCAACAAATGAAGCTGGGACAACTGGATATTCACTTGCAAAAGAATGAAGTTGTACCCCTACTTCATACCCCATTGGAAACTTAATTTAAAATGGATTAATGACAGGGTCCCCTGGATGGCTCATTCAGTTGAGCATCTGACTTGATTTTGGCTCAGGCCATGATCTCAGGGTTGTGAGACTGGCCCTGTGTCAGGTTCCACACTCAGCAGGGAGTCTGCTTGAGATTCTCGCTCCCCTCATCCTCTGCCCCTCCCTCTGCTCATGTGCTCTCTCTCTCTAAAATAAATAAATAAAATCTTTTTTGAAAAATGGATCAATGACCTAAATATAAGATCTCAAACTATAAAATTAAGGATAAAACAGGGATAAATCTTCATGACCTCAAATTTGTTAAGGAATTCTTAGATATGACACAAAAAGCACAAATAACAAAAGAAAAAATAGGTAGACTGGATTTCATCAAAAGTAAAAAGCTTTTGTGCAGCAACACAGGAAATGAAAATGTGGCACATTCATAAATGTGGTTCATATATTTTTTTTATGATTTTTATTTATTCATGAGAGACAGATTGAGAGAGAGAGAGAGAGGCAGAGGGAGAAGCAGGATCCCAAGGAGCAGGGAGCCCGATGCGGGACTCGATCCCAGGACCCTGGGATCATGACCTGAGCCGAAGGCAGACGCTTAACCATCTGAGCCACCCAGGCGCCCCAATGTGGTTCATATTTTGAAAGCAAAGGGAAGAATGGTATGCAGTAAACATAATAAGGCAGAATGGGAGAGATAAGGCAGGGTCTTAAAGGCCTTGTTCAAGATTTTGGTTTTTATGATAAGAACAATAGGAAGTCTGGGGCGCCTGGGTGGCTCAGTTGGTTAAGGGACTGCCTTCGGCTCAGGTCAGGATCCTGGAGTCCTGGGATCGAGTCCCACATCAGGCTCCCTGCTGAGCAGGGAGTCTGCTTCTCCCTCTGACCCTCTTCCCTCTCGTGCTCTCTCTCTCTCTCATTCTCTCTCTCGAATAAATAAATAAAATCTTAAAAAAAAAAAAAAAGCTAGGAAATCTAGTCTCAGGGTGATAACAAGATGTTCTATGCTTACATTGTATTTCACTGCGTCAGACCTGAAATCACCCATTTTTTCAATTAAAAGCCAATGATTCCTTTTGGGGGGAATAGTATTTAGAAACTATAATCTGGGCACCCAGTGTGCTCAATGCTTCTGGAGTGTCATTGCTTCTGGGCCACTTTAGTGAACAAAATTAGGAAGTGATACAGTTTTTAAATCATGAATTGATACTGATATTGCCAGTTCAAATTTAAAATTACTGCTTTCTCTCATTTTTGTATCTTATTTCTTATCCTTTTGTATCTTATTTGTCTTACATTTTACTCTTGATATATTTTCTTATTTGCTTTATCCTATGATATATGTAAAATAGTTATGTATAGTTTTTAAGAGCCAATGTCATGAAGAACAAAGAAAGAAAGAAGGTGGGGCAAATGTTCTAAATTAAAAGTGACCCAAAAGACCAAACAACCAAATATAATGCATGAACCTTGATTGGATTCTGGGTAGAGGAGAAAAACAAACAAACAAACAAAACTAGCAATAAAAAGCCATGTTGACACTTGGGGAAATTTGAATATGGACTAGATATCAGATGGTATTAAAGAATTATAGTTAATTTTCTTGGGTGGGGTAACAGGTTGTCGTTATGAGGGAGACTCTCCTTATTCCTAAGAGATGTTTGCTGAGATATTTATAGGTGAAGTGTCATGATATCTGCAACTTACTTTCATATGGTTAGATAAAAAAAGCCTAAACACACACACACACAGACAATAAAAAAGTATACACTAAAAGGAATAATTTCCTTTTAAATGGAAAAATGGCTGATTCCAGGTCTGGGGCAGGGAAATGTCAAATCAAAACAAACCCAGACGACTTAGGTAGGGAGACACTTTAATTAGAAAGAAAGACTACTGTAGTAGGGAGAGCACTCTTATCTCAGAAATCTGCAAGCATCTAAAAATCAAACAGAAAATTATTTTTCTTTTATAGGGTAAAAGAAGAGAAGCAGAGATGTGCAGAATCTTTTATGGAGAAACTGGAAAACCAAGAGGAAGGACCAATGGGGTCTGACAGGAAAAGGGTCTCACTATCGTCAGCCAACTGTCACGAGAAGCTAATAAGCAGGTGCATGTTCCACTTTTTCTACATGTGTTGCTGAGTCTTGGGACAAGCAGAGTTAGGAGCTATTAGGGAAAGAGAAGCCTGACTACAGTTTGGTCAAGACAAAACAGAGGGAAAGAAATGGGCAGTTGTGAATACTTAGAAAATACAAAATTTGCTTAGAATGTCTTGATGTAACCATAAAATTAGATTTCCTAGTATTTTGTTTTGTTTTGTTATGTTTTTTGAAGAGATTTCCTAGTTTTAAATAATGGCTACACCACTTGCAAAGTTTGTGGAAATGGCACAACAAAAAATTATACACACAGACATTAAATATGACAAAATTAACAGTGACTGAATCTAGGTGGAAGACATATAGATATGCATTATGTTATTTCTATTTGCCTGTGTGTTTGAAAGTTTTTCATAACAAAAAGTTGGACGAAGTACACCCCCCAAAAGATACATTTTATAAAAATTTCAAGTGATTAGGAATAAATCAAACAATGTACAAACTCTTTTGGGAGAAAATTATAAAACTTACTGAGATATCATAGGGAAAGCCTAAAAAGTAGTGATATACCACGCTTTTGTATAAGAAGGATCAATATCTCTAAAATCCTTAAGATTAATTTATAACTTGACAAGCTGATTCTAAAGATATTATTGAAGAACAAAGGGCCAACCACAGTCAAATACTTTTAAAATGTATATTAGTGGGGCACCTGGGTGGCTCAGTCGGTTAAACGTCTGCCTTCAGCTCAGGTCATGATCCCAGAGTCCTGGGATCGAGCCCCACATCAGGCTCCCTGCTGGGTGGGAACCCTGCTTCTCCCTCTCCCACTCCCCCTATTTGTGTTCCCTCTCTTGCTGTGTCTCTATCTGTCAAATAAATAAATAAATAAATCTTTAAAAAATAAAAATAAAAAATAAAATAAAATAAAATGTATATTAGCTATAAGATTTTTTTAAAAGTGAGAGCCCACCTGAAACAAATAATACATTATATATTAAAAAACAATGAGAGCCCAGAAAAAAGTCCCTTGCATATATAGAATCATGACTTACAAAAGAACAGCACTGCAGATCAGCGAAGAAAACATGGCTCCCAAGTAAAAGGTACTGAGACTAAACAGTTCTAGGCAAATTATAGTCTTAAATATGAAAGACAAAATTATAAAACTTTTGGAAGACAAAATAAGAAAATATTTTAAGACTTTAAAGCAGGCAAGTGTTTCTTAAATAATACATAAAAAACACTCAACAAAAGATTAATAAATTGAATCACATTAAAATTAAGAACATCTATTTATCAAAAGACATTATAAAGTAAGTGAAAAATAAGCAAAAGGAAAATACCTGCAAATCATACAACTGGAAGGATTAATATCCAGAATACATAAAGATTTTCTACAAATAAAAAAGAAAAACAAATGCATAGAAAAATGGGCAAAAAGCATTTCATAGAATAGGAACCGTAAACATACGAAAAAAATTTTCAACCTGATTAGGAATGAAGGAATGCAAATTAAAAACTTAATGAGATAGGGGCACCTGAGTGGCTCAGTCGTTTAAGAGTCTGCCTTCAGCCCAGGTCACGATCCTAGAGGAGTCCCGGGATCGAGCCACACGTCAGGCTCTCTGCTCAGCAGAGAGTCTGCTTCTCGCTGTCCCTCTGATCCTCCCCCGCCTTGTGCTCTCTCTCTCAAATAAATAAAATCTTAAAAAAAAAAAAAAATGAGATAGTATTTCTTAGACACTGGATTTGCAAAACTGTTTTAATCTGATGATATCAAGTGTTGGTGAGGATGTGGAATAATAAGAACTTTCACACAATGCTGGTGAGAATTGGTACAACCACATTCTAAAGTAGTTTTGCTCTGCAGAGTAAAGATGAACACGCCCGTAACCTAAAGCCCTAGGTCATAACCCAAAGTTTTGCACATGACCATCAGGACACAATCCAAGAATATACTTAACAACACTGTAATAGCCTCAACTAAAAACTGTCTTATGTCAATCAACCACAGAATTTGTAAGTTTTGGTATATTCATCCATGGAATAAAGCAGAAAAATCTGAATGAACTACAGATACTCACATCACATGGATAAATCTCAAAAACACTGTTGCATAAGATAAACAAATATCAGAATAATTTATGTGGTATGATTCAACTTATATTATGCTTAAAAACAGGTAAAATGAAACAACATTGGGGCGCCTGGGTGACTTAGTCAGTTAAGCATCTGACTTGATCTCAGCTCAGGTCTTGATCTCAGGGTCATGAGTTCAAGCCCTGCCCAGCGTGGCACCTACTTAAAAAAAATAAAAAGAAAAAAAGAAAAAAGAAACAACATTGTTTAGGAATACATATATACTGGGCGCCTGGGTGGCTCAGTCGTTAAGCGTCTGCCTTCGGCTCAGGTCATGATCCCAGGGTCCTGGGATCGAGTCCCACAGCGGGCTCCCCGCTCCGCGGGAAGCCTGCTTCCCCCTCTCCCACTCCCCCTGTTTGTGTTCCTGCTCTCGCTGTCTCTTTCTCTGTCAAATAAATAAATAAAGTCTTAAAAAAAAAAGGAATACATATATACTATAACAAATAAGATAACATGAAATTCAGAGTAGAGGAATATACAATCTGAGTGAGGCACACAGGAGGCCTTTAAATAGGGCGACCACCCGTCCTGATTTACCTGGGAAAGTCCTGGTTTATACCTCCTGCCATTGTATTCTGCTCATCTAGCACACCCTTTCACTCTTAAAAGTGTCCCCATTTAAAGAAAAAAAATTGTATGGTCATGCTTTCTTAAAGATACTCGTAATATTTTATTTCTTAAACAAAATGGTGGATATATGGGTGCTTTTTATTATTAAACTTTATATATATGTTATATTTAAAGTTTTGTATGAATATTTCACAATTAAAAAAATTTTTTAAAAACCAATGGGACAGAAATTCTACATCAACATAAAGTAGAACTGCCAAGTATGAAGGCCATTTGGGTTTGCCAAACAGTCAAGTTTAGAGTTTATGAATTTAGAATGGTACCAATATACCTGGTTTCTTTTTCTTCACCAGGGCCTAGAAAAAGGCTACTCAGGTGTAAAAAAAACAGAAAGCAGAGCATCGGGTTTACCCAGAGTTACAACCAGTGAGATGCAGTACGAGGACAGAAGGATGAGGAATTTGATACTTCCAAGAAACCACTGCCGTAATTAATCAGGGCGTCTAATCCGGACGGGGTCAGAATAGTTAGGAGCAGACAGATGAATAGGGACAAAATATACAAGATTAGTGTCACTAGAGTCTTAGGCCCTGTGAGTTGGGAAATGAGTGAGTGAGAATATTTATTCACTGAATATTTATCTTTTTGAATGCGTACTATGGTCTCAGTGCTGTTGTAGACACTGGGGAATTGCTGTTGAGTCAAAACAGATACAGTTTGCCCCCTTAGGAATTTTACATTCTAATGGAGGACTCAGACAGTAATCAAATAATTGCACAAATAAACAGAAAATTGCAACTCTAAAAAGGAATAAGACAGAAAGGACTGAATGTATGATATTTAAGGAATGCAATAACAGGGCCTGTGACCTAATCAAAGAAGTCAAAGAAGGCTTCTCTGAGGAAGTGATAACTGATTTGCCCCTAAAGGATGAATAGGAGTTTATTAAGTCAACTGAGGGACTGGGTGTCTCTGTGCATAAGTTGAGGAGATAATTGAGACCATTTTAGGCAAAATGCAAGGAAAGAGATTGTATTTGGTGAGTGAGATGTTTGAGATTTTGAAGCAAGAAAATTTCAGATAATGATAAGGTTCTGAGCCAGCACTGTCCTGCAGAAATAGAATGTGAGCCACACACATGCAATTTTCAATTTTCTAGTAACTATGTTAAAAAACAAGATGAAACAGCTGAAATTAATTGAAATTAATTTTAATAATATATTTCACTGTCCTATATGTCAAAATATTGTCATTTCTATATGTAATTATGAATATATCTCAGTGAGAGCATGAATTCTGAACTGAATAAAGCTGGGTTGAAATCCTTGCTCTACTATTTGTTTTGTTCTATCAAGTGCCAGCCAATATAAATAATTTAGTCCTTATAACAATCCTACAAGGAATATATTATTATCCACATTTCACAAATGAAGAAACTGAGGCACAGAGAGATTAAATAACTTGCCAAGGGTTACAGAGCTAGCAAAGTGTAGAACCAGGAATGAACCCCATCAGTCTGGCTCCTGAGCCCCTACTAACGAACTACCATATATGGTCTTTGTACAGAATCTGGTGTGGTGATGCCTAGTGGAGATGCCCAGGATGCCACTGAGAATATGGAAAGGGAGCTAGAGATGTAAATTTTAGAGTCATCAGCCAGTAACCAGCTTATATGAATCTCAATGAGGTGCAGATATGAAAAATATTTCCGCTCAAATCAGTGCTTTTAATCATGCTCTGCTGAAGTCCCTTTTTTTTTTAATTTTGATAGCTTTATTTTTATGTTTACCTTAATTTATACTTTTGGCTCAAACAACTGCATATATTATGTGAAAATTACATTTTATGTTAATTTTTTATCTCACTACTATCAGTAGAATACAATTATGTGAAAATCTCGATTATAAAAACATAATGTGTGACTTGGCTAAAATACAATAAATAAATACCTAATACCTCATGAATTCCCTTCTCATGTCCTATAACAACATGTTATGGACAGAGTCCATGATCTCCATTTGGATTCCTCACTATCAGTTATGAAGACTTAGTCCAGTCCAGTTAAAAAATGCAGTCACATGTCTAATTCAAAACTTCCCCACCCTCCATTTCTTGCTAGAGTTTTGGCTTGAGAAACCGAAAGTAGTGGCTGGTGCGGGGTTGGGTAAGAGTCAGTTCCATTATTTCCTCCACCATACTGACATGAGATCTGGCTTTCAGTTGATCAATTCCTCCTCAACCTACCCCCACCCATTTTCCTCCAGCTTTTTACCACTAGGATCCCCTCACCTGACCAACAATGTTTTGGGGCCAGCTAAAGGTCCAAGAAAACATGTCCCTGCCATGCCAAACAGTGAGAATCGTGACCACTCCAAGGCTGCCTCTCACTGTCATGCTAACAACTCTAAGGTACATCTGGAGAAGAAATGTCAGTCTCCTTGTTGCAGGCATGCTAAGCTCTCTGTGTTTCTATTGGAGTCTTCTCTCTCCCTTAGTTTTGTGAAGGAAGCAAGGACAACGTGGCTATGGGCAACTCTGACTCCATATCATTTTCCCTACCACACTCCAGCCCTCTTCTGTAGATTGGAGTTGGGGTAGGGTGAAAGCTGCTATGAATAAAGCTCATCCTGCTGTCTGCTGGTAACCCCAGGGGTGGAATCTAGCCCCGAAATGGGTGACTGTCTTTAAAATGTCTTTCTTGGTTCTTTGCCTCAGCTTTCAACACAAGTCCCTGATTCTGATTCAAAAGGAAGAATCACTTTCAGCATCTTTGTTATAGACGCATAGATGGCAACTGAAGCCATGAGAGTTTACCAAAACCTCAGGAACTGTAAAGATAACAGAGGAGTTCTTTTTTCTTTCTTTCTTTCTTTTCTTTTTTAATTTATTAGAGAGAGAGAGAGAGAGAGAGCACAAGCAGGGGAAGCGGCAGGCAGAGGGAGAAGCAGGCTCCCCGCTAAGTAAAGAGCCCAATGTGGAACTTGATCCAAGGACCCTGGGATCATGACCTGAGCCAAAGTCAGACGCTTAACCGACTGAGCCACCCAGGCATCCCCAGAGAAGGAGTTCTACTACGTCCTTTATTAAGAGTCAGCTCTCAATTGGATTGATAAAATTTTTTTAAATGGTATAGTATATTTAAAAGTTGTAAGAAAATAGATACTAAGAGTTCTCATCACAATTTTTTTTCCTTTTTCTTTTTTTGTGTATCTATGAGATGATATTAACTTATTGTGGTGCTATATGTCAATTATATCTCAATAAAACTGAAAGAAGATGTTAAAATGTGATTATGCATTGGCAGTGATAGTAAAACATTAAATAGCCATTATAGACTCACATCTTGAAATGTCTTAAGTTGGCTAACTATATCCAGAGTTGCCATTCAAAACATATATCATGAAGGGCAAGAGGTCCTATGTTGGGTAAATGTGTATGAGGAAGAAAGAAACAATTAGAAGATACACATTAACAAGCATAATAAAACAAAGGAATTCCAGAAAAAAAAAAAAAGTTGTCAGAAACAACCAAGCAAGCTGACATGCATCTTCCATCTCTCAGAGAAAAGGATCATCAAGGGCAAGGAGATGGAGCTCATGCATAGATGTCTTCTATGAAGACCCAACTGAGCCCAGACCCTGGCTTATGATGCCTTTCTAGGTTGACTATAGCTTGAGTGTCAGCAACAGGTACCCACTGGAATTCTTCTCAAAAGTGTTTTATTTCATCACGTTCACTGTTTCCTGGTTCAGAGTATTTCCCAACACAGCACAGCAGCTCCTCTCTAGTGGTCTTCAAATTGGGGTATGTTCCCTTGCAGGAACGTAAAGAATTCCATGATGTGCATGAGTATGAAAAGCTTTAAAAGAACCAATTTCTGTCTCTCAGCTTCTATTTTTCTCTCATGGAACCGACCTGCCTGGGAATGTGTCTGGGGTCTGCTAGTATTCTAATCATCCTTCTCCCAACTTACAAAATAAGGCATACCTCTGACCCATCCCAAAATGTGTATACTGTGTGGGATGTGGAGGTGGGAAGCTGTAAAAAAAAATGCTCTCTGAAGCATGAAATAAAGGGACTATTCATCACATTCAGCTTTATTTCATCCAGATACCCAAATGACCAACTCATGCCTTGATCAATTAGCTATTTATCTATTACTACATAGAAATTACCTCAAAAATTTAGTAGTTCAAAACAATAAACACAAGCTCCCCTGGGTCCTTAAACTCAGGGTGGGATAAGCTTTCTCCCCAGTTTAAACCATCAAGATATGGACAAGGAATCTTGGCTTCAGGAGAGGCTAAAGCAGAAGTTTCCAGTAGGGTTTTTTTCCTTCGGGTCACATAATCAAGTCAGGTGATCTAACTGGTTAGGCTGGTTGAAAACCGTCAGTAAAGCAAGTGACCTTGGGGTTTGCCAGGGGAGATTCAGATTTTAAACAGCACATCATAAATTCCACCACCCTTACGTTAACAAAGAGTCAAAATCCCAACATTCAGGCTTCCCCAAAGCTATAAAATCAACCTATTGCCTATCCACGCTTTCCCCGTAAATGGTCTTTCCTTTAAGAGCCCTTCGTGCAAATTCAACAAACAGGGGTTTAATGCACATTAGGAAAACATCTAGACACACGTGACTCAGGCTGATTTGGAAATCCCTCGTTCAGGACACATTTCAAGTGCTCTTAGTGCCCATTTGATATGTCCTCTGTAAATCTTTGCTGAGAGAAAAGAAGAAGGAAGAAAAAGGAAGAGAAATAAAAAACAACACTTGTGGGCCCATTTCCCTTTCTACTTCTACTCTTTTCCTCTCCTAAGCATTTTCACTTCCTCATCTACACTGCAGTTCCACTCTTAGCTGTTTAAACTTCCCTTTCCTAAAAGGGCCAGTGTGACCTTGCTCTCTGGTCCACACTTAATCTTTTGATACCTATAATTTCTGTTTCCCCCTTCTGACACTGATTACATGCTCTTTTCTCTTATTCCTGCATGCCTATGGGCTGGGCTCCTACTGGTTCATTCTATCACCGAGATAGAAGAAGTTAGACTTCTTACTGCAGAAGATAGAATAGACTTAATATGTCTTCCCAAATTAAAAATAAATACCATATGTACACCTGAAACTAATATAACACTGTATGTTAACTAACTGGAATGAAAATAAAAACTTTTAAGGGGCGCCTGGGTGGCTCAGTCGTTAAGCGTCTGCCTTAGGCTCAGGTCATGATCCCAGGGTCCTGGGATTCAGCCCCACGTCAAGCCCTGTGTCAGGCTCCCCACTCAACGGGGAGCCTGCTTCTCCCTCTCCCACTCCCCCTGCTTGTGTTCCCTCTGTCTCTCTGTGTCAAATAAATAAACAAAATCTTAAAAATAAAAATTTTTTAAAAATAAAAAATAAATACCACAATATTAATATCCAAGTTCTACTTACCACTCTTTTTCCTAAGCAAATAGGTTAAAACTGATTTGTAACCTTTAATATTTATGTGATTGATTCCAGTCACTTCCTTATTATTTTCTTTGCAATCTGTTTTCTCCTCAATAAATTTGTTCTCCATTCTTTGGGCATATTGAATTTTAGTGTGTGAATCTTATTAATAAAGATTCCAGAATGATAAAAACTCTCTTTAAGAGTCCATCCATGAGGTAAGCCGACACATCAGGTCTAGTCACTCGGTCCTCACATCTCCAAGGCAGCCTTGAACTACGGTTGACCCTTGGCCAGCCCACAGCAATGTGGTCCTCAGAGTGTTCTTTACATAACTAACTGGTGATTATATTGTGTCATCCAGAGCAATACACAGTGCCATACCAGTTTATCAATTTGCTTTGCACAACATCCAGATTGATGATGTACACCTGGTTTCATTGTTGAAGTCCTGAGTTTTGGTTGCTACCATGGTGGCACAGCAGGATATGCCTATGTGACCAGTCCTCCATAAAAGCCTCATACTCTGAATCCTGAATGAGCTTCTCTGAGCAAAGACATCCCACCTATGTCCCTGTAGTTTGCTTCTAGAGATAAAACATATCCTGTGTGGCTTCCGATTAGGAAGGACTTACAATATGTGTTAGACCTCTCTAAACACCACCTGATGCATGATATTTTTCTACTGCTTTTGCTCTGTAGCCTATGTTGTGCTAAACTTTAGCTGTGATTTTAACTTGGTATTGAGTCTTGTAAAAATCACCAAACTTGGGGTGATCCTGGAGCCCCCAAAACACCATCTATTCCAACCCATGTATATATTGCCTTTGAAATGTCTCTGCTAACTAATCATTCCACTGCTGTTTAAATATGTCCAGTAATGGTAAATTCACCACTTCCTGGTGGTACGTAAATTTAGAAATCATTTGACTTTAACAATTATATAATGCAATATTTCCAACTAAAAACTGAACAGAAGAGTTGAGTGATAAGAAACTATTCTGTCAGGGGCGCCTGGGTGGCTCAGATGGTTAAGCGTCTGCCTTCCACTCAGGTCATGACCCGGGGTCTTGGGATTGAGCCTGCTTCTCCCCTGCCTGCCACTCCTGCTTGTGCATGCTCTCTCCCTCTTTTTCTGTGTCAAATAAATAAATAAAATCTTTAAAAAACAATAAAAATAAAAATAAAAAAAGAAATTATTCTGTCAGAACACTATCCTTTCTCAGAGTTTAGGAGAGCCTCAAAATGGTAATTATTGATTTTTCACTAGAGAGTATATCTGGAAGTATGAAAGAGAAAAATCCACCTCGTATAACAATCATGAAAAGACAAATAATAACAAGTGTTGGGGAGGATGTGAAAAAGTAGGAACCCTCATACAGTGCTGGAAGGAAGAGTTTAGAAGTTCCTCAAAATGTTAAACATGGAGCTATCATCTGACCCAGCAAATCACTCATAGCTATATACCCAAGAGAAATGAAAATATGTTCAAACAAAAACCTGTACCTGAATGTTCAGAGCAGCACTATTCATCAAAGGCAAAAAGTAGAAACAAATATCTATCAACTGATAAATGGATAAATTAAATGTGATATAATTATACAATGGAATATTATTCAGCAATAAAAGGAAATAAAGTACTGATGCATGTTATGACATGGATGAACCTTGAAACATGCTAAGTGAAAGAAGCTAGTAACAAATGACTGCTTTGCTCATATATGAATTATATGAAATGTCTGAAATATGTAACCCCATGTAGACAGAAAGCAGATTGGTGGTTGCCTAGAGTTTATGATTTGAGTAGAAATGGGAGTGATGGGGTAATGAAAATGTTCTAAAATTTTAGTGATGTTTGCATAATTTTATGAATACACCAAAACCATTGAATTGTATATTTTTTAAGGTTTTATTTATTTATAAATAAGAGAGAGGGAACACAAGCAGGGGGAGTCGGAGAGGGAGAAACAGGCTTCCTGCCGAACAGCGAGCCGGATGCGGGGCTCGATCCCAGGACCGCGGGATCAAGACTTGAGCTGAAGGCAGACACTCAATGCCTGAGCCACCCAGGCACCCCCTGAATTGTATACTTTAAATGGGTAAGTTCTATGGGAATTATTGGAACCTTCAATTCATTATTTCTAGACTAACAAAAACATGCTATTATTATACTGCACTGTATATTATGAAGAGCTTACAATCATATATTACTTTCATAATAAAATATTTTAAAATTATATGCTGCTAGAATCTCTTGCTAGTTGTTAATTTTAACTAGATAGATAGACTCATAGTTTGTTAAAATAAAAAATCTAGCTAAGTCATAGGCTTTTTCCCCTATCATGCATGAAAGAAAAGAGGAACAAATGATCTTCTGATTTGCAGAGCAATCTTATAAGAATTTTACTATTTATACACATAGAGATGTCAATTGCAACATTACTAACAGGGCAACAAATTATCAAGTAAAGCAAGTCAGAATCATAAACTTCAAGGAAGAAGGGAGCTAAGCCCTTGGAGTTAGCATAGTCACTTGTCCTCTGAATGCTTTAAGACAAGATATATCTGACTTTTAGTCTTGTTTAACATGCACGTCAAGATTTATCATGTGCGTCTGCCTTCTGGTTTGAGGTCTGCACCGTGAGTGGTCACATAGGAGGAATGTGCCTACATGAGCAGATTCCTGTAAGAATTCTGGGCCCTGAGACCTAAGAGGGCTTACCTGGGCAGAGGTGTCTTATACACATTCCTATAATTTGCCACTAGACTGAAAGCACTACAGTGTGACTGACACGTAGGGAAGAACTGGAAGTCTGTGCCTAATCTCTCTGGTCTTCACCTAGGCATATCTTTTTTTCTGCTGATCCTATTTTGTATCTTATGCTGTATAAAATTAAGCCATGATTATAACCTGTTTAGTTAAATGAGTCCTCTTAACAAATCTTCAAACTAGTATGTTCTTGGGACTCTCAAAGCACAAGAATTTCTCTGAAGGTTATTTTTAAGGACATTTTAAGCAACAAAATGTCTAAGTTTTAATAGTTTTACAAGACTCTTTTTTTAAAAAATTATACTTCCAGGGTGCCTGGGTGGTGCAGTCAGTTAAGCATCTAACTCCTATTTTTGGCTCAGGTTGTGATCTCAGGGTCACGAGCTCGAGCCCTACAACTGGCTCCACGCTGAGCTCATTGTCTGCCTGGAAATCTACCTCCCCACCCCTCCCACTCTTGCAAGTTCTCTCTCTCTCTCTCTCCCTAAAATAAGCAAATAAATCCTAAAAAAAATTATACTTCTAAGGAAGATATTTGCAAATGATCTGTCTGATAACAGGTTAATATCCAAAGTATTGCTAGCTGTTAATTTTAACTATATAGGACTCACACTTTGTTAAAATAACAAATCTAGCAAAATCACGGGCTTTTTTTCCCCCATCATGCATGAAAAAGAAGAGGATCAAGGAAGGAGCTCACACAGCACATCTGCTTATTTCTGGAAGTATCCAGAGTCACGGTACCAACCGTTGGCCAAACTCTGGGACCAAACTTATACAATTCAACACCAAAAAACCCAAAAATAATCTGATTAAAAGTGGGCAGAGGACCTGAATAGACATTTCTCCAAAGAAGACATACAGATAGCCAACAGATGCTTGAAAAGATGTTCAACATCACTCATCATCAGGAAAATGCAAATCAAAACCGCCAGGAGATATCACCTTACCACCTGTTAGAATGACTAAAATCGAAAACACAAGAAACAAGTGCTGGTGAGGATGTGGAGGAAAAGGAAACCTTGTATACTGTTGGTGGGAATGTAAATTGGTATAGTAACTATGGAAAACAGTATGGAGATTCCTCAAAACATCAAAAATAGAAATACTACATGATCCAGTAATATCACTAATGGGCATTACCCGTTAAAAATGAAACTACTAATTTGAAAAGAAATATGCACCCTCATGTTTATTGCACCATTATTTACAATAGCCAAGATATGGAAGCAATCCAAATGTCCATCCATAGATGAATGGATAAAGAAGATGTGGAATACACACACACACACACACACACACACACACACACACACACACACACACACAGTGGAATATTACTCAGCCATAAAAAGGATGAGATCTTGCCATTTGTGACAACATGGATGGAGCTAGAGAGTATGATGCTCAATGAAATAAGGCAAACAGAGAAAGACAAACACCATATGATTTCACTCATGTGATTCTACTTTATATGGAATCTAAAAAACAAATCAAACAAATAGACAAACAAAAAGCAGAAACAGATCCATAAATACAGAAAACAAGCTGATGGTTTCCATAGGAAGTGGGGTGGTGGAATAAGCAAAAGGGCTGAAGGAGAGTAGGAGGCTTCCAGTTATGAAATGAATAAGCTACAGGGATTAAAGATACAGGTGCAGCATAGGGAACAGAGTCAGTGGTATTATAATAGCACTGTATGGTGATAGATGGTAGCTGTACCTGTGGTGAGCACAGCATAATGTATAAACTTGAGTCACTATGCTGTACACCTGAGACCAATGTAATATTGTATGTCAACTACTATACTTCAATAAAAAAAGTTTCAGTAAATAGAAAACAAATTAGGGACAGCTTTATAATAACAAGAAATAGAACATGCTGAAAATACTTATGAAGTTACACCATCTCCATTTTGCACAGAAAATATCAGTATTTTTGTGGATATCCACCATTTAACATTTAAATGCAAATATTTTGAACAAATTTTATGTCACAGAAAGATATCTCTTCCTCTGTGCTATGGGAATAGAAGCATACCATTTATCTCTTTCTGGGCTATCTTTTGTTAATTAGAAAGGCTTGCATTGATAAAGCCAAGCTCTGGATTTTCGATAGTTAGTGTTATAAGCTAAAAGCAGATCTATGGAGACCAATTTTAATGGCATAAATAAGATCTTATAATAACAATTTAAAAAGAAGCACATAGCTTTACTTTTCCACACTGGTCACATATTTATAAATGTGACAATAAAGGAAGTATCACTAGAATATTACTCTCTACAAATTTATGGCAATATGAGCAAATATACCCTAAATGCCGCCTTATTCTTTTTTACACAATTGTATATTTACATATGCTTTTCTGTCAGGTCAGACAAATTTTACTTTGCTATGACAAGAGATAATGGATCATTGGGTTAAAAGATAATAGATTTGGGTCACAGCCAGGGAATATAAACTTAAGTTGATTTGTGTATATTTATAATAGGACAAAAATTTGAGGCTGTTACCCAGAACACATAGAGTTATCTAAATTGTCTCTGAAATAGAAATAATTTACTTTTCAAAAAAAGTCCTTCTTTCCTGTTTAAACACAAATAAACAATAAATTAAGTGGCAGTAAGTAAAATAAGAAAATTCCTATGTTGTTTTCTTTTGCTTTATGTGTAAAAATAAACCCTTCTGACAATAATCTCTCTTGTAAGTATACCAGGTATGTATCTGAAACCTGATCACACAGAACCGAGTAGCAACTCCCTAACTTCATGAAAATACAACAAAACAAAAACTTGTGAGACAATCCTCTATTAGGAACCAAAAAATTGTTTCCCAGATCAGGAATGAGGAAGATTTTTCTTCAAGTTCAATTTCTTGCTGTTTATTGTCTTCAGGAGCTCTTCTTATCTAACTGTTCATCTATCTATCTATCCATCTATGTGTCTATCTATATTCCAGCTTTACTGAGATATAATTGTCATGTGTTCCGTTACCAGGTCAACTAGCCTACTCCTGAAGTGCTGATCCTGTGATGAAAGTTATTTTTGTTTTTTTTCTCCAACCATCAGAGGTGTATCTCTGAGGACCTTGGCCTTCCAAGTATGACACAGAACCCAGAAGAGATCTTTTTAAATTATAAACTTGATTACTAAAAAAAATGATACAGGGCATAAGTCAAGAATTTATTAACAAAGTCAAAAGACAAATGAGAAATACCTAGGAAATAAGAATACCTGTAAACACATAAGATCCATTAAGGCGATTGGGATATATTAACATTGAGAAAGGACTAGAATGTAATTGTACCCAACACTGATAAAATATCAACTTTACACTGTCTAAAGAAATTTTTCAGTAAAAGCAAATGTTAGAGGAGATAATTAAATGATAGCAAAAGAGCAAGGTTTTGGCACTGATTACATAATTACTATTGTGAATCCAGAGAAATTGATTATGGTGGACACATATACTCTGATTGTGCCATAGTTATAACTCTTGAAGGATAAGGTTGGTTTACTTTACTCATTATAGTTTGGATCAAGACTTTCATAGTTTGGATAAATGATATACTTCCTGTTGCTCTAATTCCATTCTCCCCTAAGTAAACTGATTGTTAAATGCTTCCCAGTCACCTAAACAGAGGACATGAAAAAATATATAATTTCCACTATAAATTTTTCTGATAGATACATGTCCTGGCTTATACAGTTTCTTCTGAGTTTAGTTATCAGGGTATTCACGAAGTCTGATCAATTCTGGATTTATTGACAAGTTTAAATGTTCACATCTGTGAGCTGAGATCCAGACTGTACATTGATGACTCTAATTAACAATTTCACCTCATGAGCCCTTGCCCAAGCAGCCAATTGATCTCAGACATATCTGTTTCAGGTAGCCTTTGTTGCATTACAAACCACCCCCAAAACCAGTAACCTAAAACCTAA
The DNA here is from genome assembly GCF_009762305.2 of Zalophus californianus. Taxonomy (NCBI): domain Eukaryota; kingdom Metazoa; phylum Chordata; class Mammalia; order Carnivora; family Otariidae; genus Zalophus; species Zalophus californianus. The sequence continues at coordinate 76,012,882 of NC_045603.1, forward strand.
AATGTATTGTTCATAATTTCTGTGGATTGCAGTTTGTCAACTGGGTGGTTCTTCTCCTGATCTTTCCTGGAATCACTCGTGTGGCTACAGTAATCTCTCCAAGTCTCACTCACACACCCGGGACTTGTGCTGGCTATCAACTAGCATTCCTCAGTTTATGGCCTTATCCTCCAGTAGTCCAGACTGAGCTTATTAAATAGTAGTCTCAGGGCAGCATTATAAAAAAGTTAAGAGCAGAAGCATAAGACCTTTGGAGGCTACCATTCAAAAATCTGTAATACTGCTTCTACATTTTATTGGACAAAGTAAGTCATTAGACCAGTCCTAGATTCAAGAGGTAGGCATAATAGTTAATTTTATGTGTCCACTTGACTGGGATAAGGGGATGCCCAGACAGCTGGTAAAACATTAGTTCTGAGTGTGTCTGTGAGGATGTCTCTGGGAGTTTAGCATTTGAATCAGTAGACTGAATAAAGAAGATCACCCTCACCAGTGTGAGTGGGCATCTTCCAGTTCCTCAAGGGCCTGAGTAGAATAGAAAGAAGAGATAAATTCATTCCATCTGCTTGAGCTGAGACAGCCATCTTCTCCTGCCCTCAGATGTTGGCACTCCTGGTTCTCAGGGGTTCAGACTCAGACTAGAACTCATACCATTTGTCCCCTGATTCTCAGAGATTCAGAGTTAGACTAACTTACACTACTCACTGGCTTTCTTAGTTCTTCAGCTTGCAGATGGCAGACCGTGGGACTTCTTGGCCTCTGTAATCTAATGAGCCAATTCCTCTCATCTGTATATCTAGATCTATTTCCATATATGTCCTATTGGTTCTGTTTTTCTGGAGATCCCTGACTTACACAGTGGGGAAACAGTCTTCACCTCTTTTCAGGAGAAGCTACCAATGAATCTGTAGCTCTATGTCATCCTCCACTATTTCTAACATAAATTCATCAGTTGTCCCAGTGATGTCCTTTATAGAAAAAGAAAAGATTCTCTAGTCTAGGACCCAATTTGGGATCATGTGTTGCATTTAGTTGTCATATCTCTTTAGTCTCCTTTAATCCGGAACAGTTCCTTAGCTTTTCTTTGTCTTTCATGACATTGACATTTTTGAATTTTGTCTTTTGAACTATTTGACATTTTGAATTTTGTAGACTAACCCTCAATTTGTCTGATATCTCCTAGTAATTAGACTCAGATCATGTGTTTTTGGCATTAACATTGTATAAGAGATGTTATGACCTTTTCACTATATTATATCGGGAGGAAATAATATCAGTTTACTCCATTATTGGTGATGTTAACCTTGATCAACTGGTGTTTCCACTGTAAAGTCACTGTTTTTCTTTTGTAATTAATCAGTAATTTGTGTAATGATATACTGTCCCTTATTAAACTTTTACTGACTAGTTTTAGTATCAATTAATTATTTCTAAATAAAATTTATAGAAGTAAAAAGTTTTAAATTTAGGTTCAAATTTTGGTTTGCTACATATCAACTGTATGATCTTAGGGCACTCACTGATGGCTCTCGGCCTTAGTTTCATCATCTGTAAATTGTAGATAATACCAATTATTTCATAAAGTTGTGAAGATTAAAATAAGATAATATAGGTGTGCCTGGGTGGCTCAGTTGGTTAAGCATCTGCCTTCAGCTCAGGTCATGATCCCAGCATCCTGGGATTGAGCCCTGAATCTGGCTCTGTGCTCAGCAGGGAGCCTGCTTCTCCCTCCTCTCTGCCTGCCTGTCTGCCTACTTGTGATCTCTCTCTCTCTCTCTCTCTCTGTCAAATAAAATCTTTAATAAATAAACAAACAAACAAACAAATAAAATAATATACGTAAAGTACTTAGCAGAGTGATTACCATTTATTTACTTTAATTTGTTTTTACTGGGGTCCTCTAATATTTATTGGTGTTCTAGGAAGATATAAGTAAAACAGTATCTTTGCCTTAGAAGAGATTATAGTCTAGTCTGCTACAGATGTCAGCAAACTTCTTCTGTAGAGGATCAGAATGTAAATATTTTAGGACCCATACAAGCAATACATAAATGAATGGGTGTTGCTGTCTTCCAATAAACTTAACTTACAGAATACGTTGGGGGCTAGACTTGGCATGGCAAGTGCCATTGCTTGCTGATCTCTCTCTCTCTTTTTTTTTTAAGTTTTTATTTATTTATTTGTCAGAGAGAGAGAGCACAAGCAGGGGGGAGCAGCAGGCAGAGAGAGAAGCAGGCTCCCCACTAAGCAAGGAGCCCAATGTGGGACTCAATCCCAGGACCTGAGCCAAAGGCAGCCCCTTAACCGACTGAGCCACCACCCAGGTGCCCCGCTGATCTCTCTTCTATAGGAAACAGACCAAAAAATAAATATAATTACAAATTTCCATAAGTGCTATGAAGGAAAAATACAGGTATTAGGAGATTATATAATACTGACCTCATCTTGTCTAGAATATCTAGGATAATAAAGCTAAGGAAATAACATGTACACTAAGACCTGAAAAATAGGTAGCGGGTAACTAAATATATGGTGGCAGGAAGCTTTCCAGGCAAAGCAAATAGGAGATGCTAAGGTACTCAGAGAGAAAGTTACACTGCATTTTTTTAAGACCTCAAATAAAGCCAATGTCACCAGAGGGCAAAAACATAAGAAAAGTGATGTGAAAGTCTTTTCACAAATGGTTATTAATTTCTTACTACATGCCAGGCATTCTTCTAGCTAAAAAGAATATATTGGTGAATAAAACTGACAAAGTCTCTGCCCTGATGGGGTGGACATTTGGGATAGAGATGGTATTAGAAATGGATAATAAACTCATAAATAAATACATATTTAATATATAACTGCATGTATGTATATGCATGTATAAATGAGTGTAATAACCTATTGTGGTGTGGCTCAGTCATTAAGCGTCTGCCTTCGGCTCAGGTCATGATCCCGGGGTCTTGGGATCGAGCCCCGCATCGGGCTCCCTGTTTCTCCCTCTCCCAGTCCCCATGCTTGTGTTCCTTCTCTCACTGTGTCTCTCCGTCAAATAAATAAATAAAATCTTTAAAAAAAAACACAAAACTATAAAAAAATAAAGAAAGAAAGAAAGAAGAAAATAAATAATTTCTTCTATGACATAAAACAGGATGAGGATACTTAAGATGCATGGTGGGAGAAGACTTTTTGAGGAAGTGACACTTGATCTGAGACTTGAACATTGAGAAAAAGCCAAACACAGGAAAGCAGGAAGAATAACGTTAAAAATGTGAAACAAGAAAAGGAGATGAGATAATAAAGAGCCAGTATTGAGGACAGAACCCTAAGGGAGCCAAAGTGAGAATGTTTTGAAACAAGATTGAAGATGTAGGCATAGCTCAGATCATTAGAGTCCTTGGTGAGAAATTTAGATTTTATTTGAAATGCACCAAAAATCCAATGCAAAGTTTTATTGAAGGGAGTTATATTACATTTATATGTTGAAATGATTTTTCTGGGTAGTAGCATGGTGAATGCAATAGAAGAAACCAGGATCAAAAGCAGAAAGGCAAGTAAGAGACCATTTGCACTAATCCCGGTGAGAGCCTACAAAGCAGCTACAAGAGGGTGGCGACAGTATAGATGGAGGGAAATGAACAGATTAGAGAGATATTTAAAAGTCAGAATTGATTGGCTTTGGTGGTTGATTGGGTATGAGCATTAAAAGAGAAAGATGATCTCTAGGCTCCTGAAAGGAGAAGTTGGGTGAATGGTGGTGCCATTCACTGGGACATCCAAATGGAAATGGTAAATATGCAGTTGAAAACGGGAGCTCAGAGGAGATTTTATAAAACTGGGGATGCATTTGTCCATTGATGGTCACTGAAGCCACAAATGTAGATAGTAACACCTGTGAAGAAAGCATGAAATAAGAATGGAAGGCAGCCTAAGTCTGAGTCTTGAGAAACTTGGACATTTAAAGATGGCAGAGGGGACAAACTGATCAAGGAGACTAGGAAGAAAAGAGTGTGTGTAGGCAGAAAATCAGGAAGCATATGGCTATAGACTGCTGCTGAGAGACAACAAAAATGAGGAGTGAAAAACAGCCACTGGATTTAAAGACAAGGGGATCATTGATAACCTCGGTAAGAGTTATATTAGCAGAGAGCACAGAGCCAGATTACAGTGGTGACGGGGTGTAGAAGACTTTGAGAAATGTCTTTTATCATATATATAGATAGATATAAAAGGAGTAGACATAGGCCACAGAGTAATCTCTCAGTCAATAATAGTTTTTGGTACTCCTATTTTATAGTCATTTAATAAATGTTAAATAGATACTTGGGAGTTTTCACTTAAGTATCAAATTTGCTTGCTTAGTACACATTAATTTTTAATGTTAATTTTGCTTTTTAAAATATGCAATATATCCAAATGGTTCCATATTCAAAAGGAACAAACAGTACAGTGAAATGTTTACTTCTTACCCTGTTCCTCAACCCCCAGTTTCTTTCCCAGAGGAACCAATGTTATGAGTTTAGCTGTCTCATTCTTTTTAACAACTGCATGGTAAGTACTCAATTATATATGTTACCGTACTTTATTTAACCAGTATGCTTGTGACGGATATTTAGCTTGTTAAGAGTCTTTTCCTATTACAAATAACAAAGCAATGGACAATCCTGGATGCGTCATTTCACGTATGTGTGAGTATCTTAGCCCTGTCTCTCTAGAAGCAGAGATTCTGGTGGAGATTCTCATGCAAGTATTTGTTAGGAGAACACTCTCAGGAACCTAAGAGTGAGGGAAGTAGGACAAGGAAGGGGAGGAAGTCGAGCAAGAATGTGGTTTCAGATGAAGACTGGATTCAGTCTGTTTCTATAGGGAGCTCTAAAGCATAAACTGCAAGCAGTTTCTATCTGCACTTAGGCTGGGGACCAGAACATTTGTACCCTTGCTGTAGGAATGCTGACAACACTGACCGTCTTTGGCCCTCCATCTTCTTCATGCCTTCACAGTGACCTCCCTCCGGACGATGCATTCCAGGCCCCCTGGAGGTTAATGTACGATGAGAATACAGGGAAGGTTTGCTCTGATCTTACCTAAATTAGCCCGCAGGAGGTGTCACTTTAGATAACTAATAGAGATGACTGGCCAACAGAAGGCCCCACTTTAGATAACTACCCTTTGACCTCACCACAGTGATCCTTTCACCCTAAAAAAGCTGTGGGTTAAGGTCCAAACTGGGCAGAGAATGGCTGTGTGGTGCCTGGATCCTTGCCCGCCTGATCTCCTCCGTCAGTAAGTTGTTGAATAATACTCTGTGTACATGGTATGGAGTGGCTTGCTTCGTTTTTCAGTCTCAAAGTGCATTCTCAGTCAGGAGAATACTTTTGAGTCCCTCCCTCCACCTTCTAACACCCAAATAGTCACTGGCTACTTCCGGGTGGGGGTGGGGTGGGGAGGTATGGGAGATCAGCACATAACTCCAGGCACTTTAAAGTTCAGGTGGCTCTAATCATCCAAGGGCAGTCCTCTGGGGTTGTAGGTGGGAGCCATTCCCAGCAGCTCCCACAGCTGGGGAGTGTGGGGGAGGGGTGGGAAGGAATAGGCACACCAAAATGGTAGCAGGGATGCCGGGGGCACCAACAGATCCTGCAACGGTGAGTATAACTGTAGGATAAATTCCTACAAGTAATACTGCTGTATTGGGCTAACATTGCTAGTTGCCTATTCAAACAAGATCCACCCCACCCTGCCCAACTCTTCTTCTTAACAGAGCACCTATTTCATTTGTTAAGTAGCTGTGTGCCCATCCTCCTTGGCGTCTGGGCTGGTCGTGACAGTTTTCGAAATAAGATGAAGGTAATAGTTTCTGGGGATAGTGTCCCTTTCTGAATAAAAAGAGAAAGCTTATTTTGTCCAATTCGCCCCTTACTTCACATCCTTCTTTCTGCCAGGAATGTACAGAAATGGGTCTGGAGGTGCAGCAACCAGAGTCTTGTGGCCATGAGACAGAAAGTAGGAAAATGAAGGCCTATGCAGGAAAGTGGGGGAAGTCAACACAAGCCACTAATGAAAATAGTGTCTTCCTGTACCCAGGCCTTAGTGTAGTAGCATTAGTAATAATTATTACACAAACGGACATTCATTTATATGGTATTTTCCAAGTCACAAGATGTGCTTTCACAAAATTCGCCTCACCCTCATTCTTTCAATGCTTCCGCCTCTGTGTGATAGGTACCAGTACCCTGGCGGGGGCGGGGGCCATCTCCTGCAATATTAAGAGCACATAATTCACTGATGGCTAATTTTGAGTTAGTTTGCTCTCCTTTTAGCAACTAGCTAAGCTCCACCACCCTAAAAGTATGGAGTTTTTTAATTTGGGGACATGGGACAAAAGTAGCCTGTGGCATAGAGTATTTTGAAAAGCATCCCATACCCCAAAATTGAAGTGATAGGGTAGAGTCCCACGAGACCACCAAAGGTCAAAGGAAAGATGCACTAAATGGGAGGGAGAGAGCACAGAAAGGATGCCCATATATTACAAAAACACAAATTTTGCCCATTCTGAAATTCTGCACTATAGTCTGTGGGAAAATTAATTTTCCCTGTATTCCTGCGTTCCTGTAGGACACTGAGCCATGGGCATTGATCTACTATGAAGATGAGAATATTTGCCCTTTATAGCCTTGCTTACAGAGACGTTTGCTGCCACTTAAAGGGTAATAAAACTTATCTTACCTGGAGTCAAAGCCTCACATTCCAGGACCAGGAACTTTCCCTCCTCCCTAGAGATGCCTACCGAAGGACTTAGGGAACTATCTGCCTATGTGTTTACACATCAAAAGAGCAGAAAACTCAGGTTGCAATTTCAAAGAAACTGGTTTTATCTTCCCTCAGAGACAAGTTAGATAATTGAGCTTCCAAAGGGTAACAATCCAAGATTCTTCCCCTTCTGTTCTAAGGGGAATTAGTTTACATCAGAGGCGAAGACTTTTCTCCCGCCTCCAAAAGAAAGGGAAGGCAGAATGGTTATTCCTCCCTATATAAGCTCCCAGAGTCCCTCTCCTGTAGGGTGATCCCTCCCTGCATGTAGGCCTAGCCACCTCGCTCTCATTGAGTCTCCCTGTGTGGCGCGTGAGGCCTGAGGGACAATGCAACAGTGTTAGTCCACCTGGTGTTACTGCTGTGAGTAAATAAAGCTCTCATCTCTCATCCAGAGACCAGGTGTTTTTGTTAGTACCCCTTTGTCTCTCACTCTTCTCTCACTCCCTCTCCAGCTCACCCTACCTACCTATCTACCTATCTCTATGCAAGCAGGGTAGCATTTAAGACCCATCTCAGTTGCTGACTTGACATAATCGTCCTTTAAGAAATTAGTGAATTACTCTCTTTAATAATGGTTCAACCAACACTGAATTTCTAATATGTATACGATGATATCACTTACGCATTTTCCTGCCTAAAATGGAGGAAATCTAAACATTGGAAAAAATCTTAATTGGCGAACATTCTAAAAAACATACTTCAAAAATGTCAATGTCAAAGAAGACAAAGGCTGAGGAACTGTTGCAGATTAACGGAGCCTAAAGGAACACAGGAGCTGAGTGAAAAGGGTGAAGGAGGATTCTTACAGAGGGCATTACTGGAACAATTCAAAGAATTTGCACATGGACTGTATATTAATAATAACAGTGTATCGATGTTAAGATTCCTGAATTTGGTAATTATACTGTGGTTTTGTAAGATATTACCTTTTTCTTGAGGATAGATGCTAAATTACTTAGGTGTGATAGGTCATGATATCTGTAACTTAAAGGGAGAGAGAGAAAAAAAATCAAATCTGGCAAAATGTTTACTGAACACTGTTGATCTAGGTGAAGGGAGTTCCAGAGTTCATGGTACTATTCTTATAACTTTTCTCTAATTTAAAATTTTTTTCAAAATAAATAAGAGGAAAAGTATTCCTGTCAAAAGAGTCTAACATGTGGCAGGCCCTGAGCTCACCATAGCCCCAGAGATAGAGTAATGGATGTGACATATTCCCAGGCCTCAAAAACCTGACATGTAGTGAAGGAGATAAACAAGGAAATTGATATAATGTGATAAAATTAAAAAGCATATTATTTATGTTTATGTTTATGACCATTTTCTTTTCACATGGCTTATGTGACACCCCTCTCTCTTAATCCCCCTCCTATCTCCCTGGCTACTACTTCTCAGCATCCTTTTTTTTTTTTTTAAGATTTTATTTATGTATTAGAGAGAGAGATAGGGAGGGAGGGAACACAAGCGGGGGGAGTGGGAGAGGGAGAAGCAGGCTTCCCGCTGAGCAGAGAGCCCAATGTGGGGCTCGATCCCAGGACCCTGGGATCATGACCCTAGCCAAAGGCAGACACCCAACAACTGAGCCACCAAGGCGCCCCTCAGTATCCTTTGCTAATTTCTCTACATCTCCTCACAGAACTCACTCTTTGAACTTCTTCCCTTCTGTGGCTACTCTTGCCCCTCAGGTGGGCTTAATTTAGTTATATGGCTTTACAGATCATCTATAAGCTGATAACTCCCCCATTTATATATTATATATCCAGCCTAGGCCTCTCCTCTGAACCCCTGCCTATTCCACATCCCCACCCATATGTCAGATAGGGATCAAAAACTCAACTTCTCTAAAAACAAACTCCCAATTTCCTTTCAATCCTACCCTTCCTGGAAAATATGTGCAGATCATACATCTGACAAAGGACTTGACTCCCAAGTATGGAAAGAACTCTCAAAAGGCAAAAATAAGAAAATAAACAGCCTTATTTTTTAAATGGTAAAAGATTTAAACAATCATTTCACCAAAGAGGATGGCCAATAAGCACATGAAGAGATGCTCAACATCACTAGTCATTAGGGAAATGCAAAATAAAACTACAATGAAAATTAAATACTACGTACCTATTAGCACGACTACACACACACACACACACACACACACACACAAAAAGCTGACAATACCAAGTGCTTGTGAGGACTCCAAGTAACTGGAATTCTTAGGCATTGCTGGTGAGAATGCAGAATAGGATAGCCAATTTGGAAAACTCTTTGGCAGTTTCTTTTAAAGTTAAACATACACTTAGCATATTTATCTTAAGGTAATAAAATTTATGTTCACACAAAAAGCTGTATGTGTTTAAAGCAGCTTTATTCATAATCATCAAAACCTGGAAACCCCCAGGGGCGCCTGGGTGGCTCAGTTGGTTAAGCGACTGCCTTCGGCTCAGGTCATGATCCTGGAGTCCCTGGATCGAGTCCCACATCGGGCTTCCTGCTCAGCAGGGAGTCTGCTTCTCCCTCTGACCCTCTTTCCCTCTCGTGCTTTCTATCTCTCATTCTCTCTCTCTCTCAAATAAGTAAATAAAATCTTAAAAAAAAAAAAACCTGGAAACAACTCAAATAGGCCTCAACTGGAAAAAAAAAATCCTACCCTTCGTATAGCATTATCCAGCTCAGTGAAGAAAAATTTCTCTTACATGTTTAGGGCAAAAATGGAGTCATCTTTGATGTCTTTCTCTCAAACTCTACATCCTTTAACAAATTAAATTGGCTTTATTTTTATTTTTAAGATTTTATTTATTTGTTAGAGAGAGAGCATAAGCAGGGGGACCAGCAGGTAGAGGGAGAAGCAGGCTCCCCACTGAGCAGGGATCGATCCCAGGACCCTGGGATCATGACCTGAGCTGAAGGCAGATGATTAACCAACTGAGCCACCCAGGCATCCCTATATTGGCTTTAAATTCTAAATGTAACTAACTATCTCATAGCATATCACTGCTACTACTGTGTTCTAAACCATCATCATTTCTTGCCCAGATTATTGCAATAACTTTCTAGTTAATCTCTATACTTCTCTGTATCTGTTCTTCACACTGTTAAAAATGCAAGCCAGATCATATCACACTTTGGCTGAAAGACTGCAATGACATCCTATGTCACTCATGATTTGACAACCAACACCTAGCCCTAGCTACCTGGCCTCATCTCCTTTTATTCTTCCCATTGGTCCCTCAGCTGCAGCTATACTGGCTTCCTTTTTGTTTGCTGAATGCAAGCATGCTTCTACCTCAGGACCTTTGCATGTATTTTTCCTTTTTTTCTTTCAAAATTTTATTTAAATTCAGTTAGTGAATATACAGGGCAATATTGGTTTCAGGAGTGGAATTCAGTGATTCATCACTTACATACAACACCCAGTGCTCATCATAAGAATGCACTTGCTTTTCCTTCTGTTTGGAATACTCTTTCATCACAGCCATATTGCCATATCACTTCCTCCTTTACTTCATTCAGGTCTCTATTTACATGCCATCACCTTCATGGTGAAGCTTTCCCTGACCACCCTATATACTATTTTGTATTTCTGCCACCCCGCCCCAGGACTGCCTAATCCCCCTTGCTCTTATTTTTCTCCATAGCACCTATTACTATTTGATATAATATCTATTTATTTGTTGTTTTTTGTGTTCCCAAATTAAATGTAAACTCCCTGAGAGCAAAAACTTAGTTTTCACCCTGTATTATCCCTACACGTAAACCAATGCCTGTCATATACTAGGTGCTCAATAAACATTTGTTGAAAATGTGAATGAATGAATCATAATGGAATGTAAGAAATACACATAGAATCATAAATAACAATTATATTTGGTTAAAAGCCTTGGACAATGGCGAACAGGGTTATATAGATATGGGTATCTGGAGGATTTTCAGTTCTAAGGGAAAATTACCCCGGTCAGCAATAAAGAAGAATGAAGTTGCATACCTGGCTCTCAGCTAAGAGATAAGAGAATGAAGACCAAATTTGGCTTCAGACTTGAGACTGCCAGACCTTACTTACCAAGTAAGCCAAGAACATATTAGAAGCTGGCCAAGGGAGTCCACAAAGCAGGACTCCCCAGGCATGCTCTGGTTACCAAGGAGATGAGCCTTCTCCTGAGGAGAACATTATAATGAAAAATGACGTAAATCCTCAATAAGAGTTGAGCAGAACATTGGTCTAATTGGTGCCACCTTGGAGGAAGATCTGGGGGAGATGTAACAGTAGATTAAGGATAAGATAACCTGAGCACGGGGTGCCTGGGTGGCTCAGTCGTTAAGCGTCTGCCTTCGGCTTGGGTCATGATCCCAGGGTCCTGGGATCGAGGCCCACATCAGGCTCCCTGTTCAGCGGGAAGCCTGCTTCTCCCTCTCCCACTCCCGCTGCTTGTGTTCCCTCTCTCGCTGTGCTCTGTCAAATAAATAAATAAAATCTTAAAAAAAAGATATCCTGAGCACAGATTTTAGATTGTAAATAAAATAAAAACCAAGACTTGGGCTCAAGAACTTTGTGGGTACTGATCATCCATGAACCTTCCTCTATTAGTGATTGGGGTTTGTGTTTATAAATTTGATGTTTGACCTAACAACATTGATTCATTTTATACTTCAGTAAAAACAAAGTTGTTTTTTTGTTTTTGTTTTTGTTTTTTTTCTGAAATGAAACAGAACTTATTCTCTAAGTAGTTTGTGTGCCCTGGCAAGGGGATGGAATGCCTATGGCCTCTTACTGCTTTGTTTGCTTTCTCTGCCTCTTACTATAGTTGCAAAAAGAAACTATCCTGACAGGGAGAGTATCAAAGAGAAGAGCAACATAAATCAACATTTAATATACAGTGGAGGATGTGAACTAGGCTTCTTGTGGTGATCATTTCCCAATATATACAAATATTAAGTCATTATGTTATACACCTAAAACTAATATAATGTTATATGTCAATTTTACCTCAATAAAAACTATATATTCACACACATGTATTCACACACAGTGTGATGGTTCAGGTCAGTAATATTAGTAATAACCATTTTAAAATGTTATATTTATATGGTACTTTACAAATTCAAGTGTGCACCCTTCTCTCATTTCGTTCTCACTACTGCCCCCTTGAGTTAGGTGTCAACACTCCCATTTACAATGAAGAAATTGAGGCTCAAGCAGGTTAAAGAAGACTAGCTCAAAGTCATTCAGCTGTGATCTACACGTAGCATGAAGATATGTACTGGTGTGTCCAGAATAGTCCCCATTTATGCCTACTGTCCTAGAATAATAAATATTAATCGTAACTCTTTCACTCTCCAAAATCTCCTAGTTGGACAATAAATTTTATGGTCACTCTACCAATACCTACCTACTTCCTTCATTCACTCAATTCCAATCTCTTCTTTCGCTATTGCTTTGTTTCCTCCATTTATAGCAGTTCGGGGTGGTTATAACACCCTAAAGAGCTGGCTTCAGACCATGAGATCACTTCTCTGAGAAATGGCATTTCAGTTTGCAAATAAACTCATTCTTAACAAACTTTTAAAAATGGAAAATTACCAATATAGTATAGCTGTTAAATGAGGAGGGTCTCAATCTCAGCTCTACTATTTCCTAGCCATGTAGCTGAGGAAATTAATGTGGAAAAAAATTAACCAGAGCACAATTAGCATAGGACTTTATTTTAAAATGTTGGTCCTGACATGAATACACATTTTTCTAAAGAAGACATCCAGATGGCCAAAAGACACATGAGAAGATGCTCAACATCACTCATCATTAGGGAAATACAAATCAAAACCACAATGAGATACTACCTCACACCTGTCAGAATGGCTAAAATTAACAACACAAGAAACAACAGGTGTTGTAAATTAACCTCTCCAAAGCTCAGTCTCCTCACCTGCAAAATAAGAGGATATACAGCATATACCTCCTAAGGTGTTGAGAAGAGTAAATATGTTATTAAATATAAAGCAGGCAAAATAGTGTCCAACACATATGAAGTGCTTAATAAATGTCATTATTATTTTCTTTCTTTCAATACATACCTCTGCCTTCTGAAGGAGGGTAGGATGGAAATAAGGGTGAACATATATTTGCCAGAAAGGTTTAAGGCAGTGCCATCTCCAGAATTTTTATAAGCTTGGGCTTAGGGCTCACAATTCATTTGGAAGGGGGTCAGTAACAAAAGGAGGTTTGGTTTGGCATTAGTGACTTGATAATTTTAATAAACTCCCGCATATATCCTTTGATGTGAAAAATGACTTTTTCTCAAAGAACTAGCCCCACACTAATCCCTGTGACACTGGGATCTATCCCTGTGACACTGGGATCTATCCCTGTGACACTGGGATCCATCCACCATCCTTCTCAACCCAACCAATTTGCTATCTCTAAACCCCAACGTACTGGATCTGTAAGGAACAGCTAAGGGACTTTTTCAAGGCTTTCTTGTATTTGCATAATAAGTCCACCATTCTCTACTTAGATTACATATTTATTTTAGATAAATATGTAATCATTTACATAAATAAATAAATAAAACACAATTTACTAAAGAAGCCTTGATTTACACTTTCCATATGTTTGAGGGGGGGAACTCAATTGTTTATAATAAAAGATGAAAACCCCAAAAGGCATCTGAGACGAGGGATAGAGAGCATGCATAGAGATTATGGAAGCAGGGAACTTTCCAAGCTGTACTCGGACCTCACCCACTCAACAGATTGGAACACAGACTGGTGACTCGTGGTAGTTTAAAGGTGCTTTATTTGTTACTCATTACTTAGAGATTTTACTATATTTTCCTTGGGGGGTGGGGGGAAAACTCCTTCTTTTGGCTTTTGGAAAATAAGGTCAATTTCTTCAGATGTCAAAAGTATTAATGACTAGTCCAACAGCTTCTCTCTAGCTCTAAGACTAAAACAAGAGCGAATAACTCCCATCTGCTGTTTAGTAGTTTCGTTCCCAGAAATCACAAATTTTCCATTATTTTCTTGCCGGAACTGTCCAAACTCTGTCTAGAACCAAAGGCTCTGGTGATACGAATAGTTGCTATTCTAAGTGTCAACGTTCTACACCTTTTTACTCTTATCTGGACGACAGCACAAGTGCTTTATAGAGAGATGTGCTGCTATGAATCAAGGTCTGGAAAGGCTGTCCATTTTTACCTCTGTTCAAGGAGATCAGTCTCCTCTGAAATTGAAACTCACCTAACAAAAAAGAAACCTGATGTTTTACTCCATGGAACAAATACCATGTAGGAAGGTAACACTTTTATAAAGGCAAATTACTGTTTATAAATTCAAAGTTTATATTTTTAGCACCAAACTAGATGGTCCTTCCCCGTCCCAAGATTATACAAATACTCAACTAGGGTGGTTTTTTTTCCTTTTGTATTTATTGTCTTAGGACAAGTGTTTCGTTTCATTTCACTCCTTTGTGTTTTCTGTATTTTAAATTGAACAAGTTTTACTTTTAAAATAAGAAGAAAGATAAAAATATTTAAAAATGCACATACAAAAGGATTCACATAGTGTCAAATAAATGATAAGGTAGTCAATAAGGGTAGAAAGAGTCCTGAGAAAAACAGATGGAAACTAAGGCGGCAAAAGAAGCTTTGCAAGGGCAGTGAGATTAAAATGGTGTTGAACAAAAGTGACATGCGTTAAGAGGACAGGAAAAGGAGAACAAAGGATAAGGGGAAGGAAAAAAGCGACAAAAGCATTGTGAAGGTTATGTTGGGGGGAAATTAGTTTGTCAATTAGTCTGTTTGAATTTTCATGCAAAAGAGAAAACTTTGGGGATATAGGATCCACGCTGTAAAGAGTTTAGAATTAGGATTAAAGGAACTTTATTCTGCAAATCTCAGACACAAATTCAAGAACTGAGCAGAGTTTTAACTTGCATTTGCAAAGGAGACAAGTTAGTGCAGAACTGGCTCACCTAATCAAGAAAATAGAAGCCTTTGAATAAAAAATCACAAGGTCAGGCGATAATTCAGTTTGTTCTATGGTAGTCAGTAATTCTGATTGGATAACTTTGGGGTCCATTTTGATAAAAAAGAAAAACAAAATGTTTCTGTGTTTGAAATAAAAAACAACTTTATGGCTTATCTTAGACTTCAAGGCTTTTTAGAATATTCCTGTTTTTTTAAGACTCATCTTAGAGCGCAATGTTTTTAGAAACGTCAGCCTTTTCTAGGCTTTGGCACAGGATGGGCTTGATTAGTCATTACTGTGGACAGGGTTAGACAAGACATCAGTTTTCTTTGCCATATTGTATAGACTAGAGTGTAGGGCATCAAACGTCCAGAGGTTTTAGCCAGGCCACAGGGTAGACCTGTAATAGTACAGGTTGTGCACTGCACAACTGTAGGGGGTGCTATGTACACAGTGCCCCCTGGAGTTATACAATGCAAAATCTGTTCAGCTTTCCTTGGCAAGTTACATAAGTCAGTGAAGCATACGACCCACCTAAAAGATTCCAACTAATTAAAAAAACAATGTTCAAAACATTGCAAAGCAATAAAATTTGCAGACCATATCCAGCCCTGGAGCTCCAC
Source organism: Zalophus californianus (assembly GCF_009762305.2). NCBI lineage: Eukaryota > Metazoa > Chordata > Mammalia > Carnivora > Otariidae > Zalophus > Zalophus californianus. The sequence goes on from NC_045603.1 coordinate 76,028,259, forward strand.
TTTGCAACCTCTGCTATAGAATGTAGAAACAGTCAATATTTTTGAGCAGTGTAACGATGCATTAAAGAGGTTTGTAGGGGCACCTGGGTGGCTCAGTCGTTAAGCATCTGCCTTCGGCTTGGGTCATGATCCCAGGGTCCTGGGATCGAGCCCTGCATGGGCTCCCTGCTCAGCAGGAAGCCTGCTTCTCCCTCTCCCTCTGCCCCTGTTTGTGTTCCCTCTCTCACGTTCTCTCTCTCTGTCAAAGAAATAAAATAAAATCTTAAAAAAAAAATCTCTAAAGAGGCTTGTAAAATGAATTACAGAGAAAACAGACTAGAAAGAAGGAGACCAGTAAGAAAACTACTTTAATAGTCTAGAGCAGAGGAAACAAGAGCCTGGCCTAGGCCGATGATAGTTGGATAGAAAGAATTCTTAGGATTCAGTGCTAGAATTCAGATTTGATTCAGAATTGAGTCGATTCAGATGACTTCCCACAAGGAAAAAGTGAAGGAGTTCAGAGTAATGCAAGGTTTGAACCTAGGTCCTTAGGAAAATACTTGGAGAAAAAAAGATTTACCTTTGAAACAAATTCAGATTTTTTTTAAAAAGTTAAAAAAAAAACAAATTTTACATGCAAAGAAACAATGCTAGACTACAATAATAAAAATCATGTTTTGAAAGATTATTTAATGCAATAGTACTGCTTATAATTAAAAATACGTGGGGAAAAAAGCCAAAAAGAGGGAGAAGGGAATTGGAAAAATGATACAAAAATTTAACAGTGACTATCTTTGAGTAATGTGATTATGAGTTCTAATAATTCTCTTCTTTATATTTATATGCAGTTTCCAAATTTTCTACAATGAACATGTTATGTTTATAATTAGAAAAAAACAATTGTTTTAATATCCTAGGGACTCACCTTTTACAAAATCAATAAATTAAACCTCCATTGTTTTGTTTTTGTGACAACTATTTGTAATAGCAAATGCTAATAGGTTAGTGTTTTTTGTTTTGTTTTGTTTTGTTTTGTTTTGTTTTAAAGTAGGCTCCACACCCATTATAGAGCCCAATGCAGGGCCTGAACTCAGGACCCTGAGATCAAGACCTGAGATGAAGAGTCGGACATTTAACAAACTGAGCCACGCAGGCACCCCTAGGTTAGCTTTTTCGTGTTGGGAAAATAGATCTTCTTCTAGGGTGCTAAATACAAAGTCCTTGCAATCTCATAGAAATATTCAATATTTTCCAGTAATGTAGACTTGTAGGCATTATTTTTTGACTCAAAAATTAATTTCAAATGTGTTAATAATTTTGTTTAAAAGACAGTGGTTTTGTTTTCTTTTTTTCAGCATTAGCTATTAGCCTTTCTCAAGTTGCACTCAAGACCATCTGAGCTTTTGCCAAGAACATAAAAATTCAAGATAAGAAGAAATGGTAACAGTATCAACAATAAAAATAATATGTTTATAGCTTTAAAAATAGCTTCACATATATTTGATACAAGGCTATTTGACTTTTAAGAAAAAAATCAAATGTAATAATGGCAGGGTTTTTTTAGCTCTACTTTGTGGAGGAGACATTGAGACTCAGGGAGGTTCGTCTCAGTATCACACAGCTACTAAATAGTAAAATCAGAATTCAAATCAAGGTCTTCCACTTCCAAGTACTGTAATTTTTCCTACAGAGTATTAATGGGAAACCATGAAAACTATGTCCACCTTGTTAGACCCTTCTGTGTTCTGACAGCAGGGCCTGTTAATCTTGCCACCTTTGCCCAGGCCCGTGACCTGGTCAAGCTCCAGGCTCTCACTGTGGTCCAGCCTACTCCAACCTAGGAAAACCCAAAATACAACAAAGGAGCTAGTGATAAAAGAAAAACTCTTTCGTTAAGGAAAAAAAACACTGTCTTTCATTAAACTTTGCACAATGGTTTGCAGGTAAGTCCTTCCTAAATGAATACAAGAGTAAAGTTCTGAGATAGATAATGGAAATGACTGCAAATTCACAAGTTCATTATGCAATAAGTCACATCCACCAACAGAATAATTTTTTATGCATGAATCTTATACTTATCATAAATGGGTAGAAGGGGGGCACAACTCTCGTGGATGACCTGAGGCAGAACTTCAAGAAACAGCTTCAGTTCCACCTGGTTCTAACCTCAAAATCAGTTTCCCCTTCGTATTTCTTTTATATGATCCCATTTGGCAGTTACACCCACTTGCAGGAAGAATTTCTCATTGTTCTATGATCAAGGGTATCATTTGTCTTAACTGATACTCCACTGTTCGTCATGCAAACATGATTTTTGCTTTGAACACAACTTTGATTTGCTACATTCTCAGATTGTTCTTCATGCATGCATGGGTTCTTTGTAGGTGTCATTTTTTTCTGCTTGCATTACTGACTTCTCACATATACTATTTGGACATTTGTTCATGCTTTTATGCTTATACCCATACTGCTTTGTTCAGTATGGGTGGGTAATTTGGATATACTAGCAAATAGCTCGTTGTCACTCTACTAATCACTTTAAAAGCAACACTGCTTTCTCTAAAGTTTATAACAATGTCACATAATAAATATTTATCAAATGAATTATTAAATGGATATCAGCTAAGAGGTATCATAGACAACTTTGAGTGGGATGTTACAAAAAGTAGGAGATTCTGATGTGGGGTGTTTTGTTTTTTGGGGTTTTTTTTTGAGCAATAAAAATGATTAAAGTCTAGTTGTAAGTTAGAATTTAAAATATTTCAAGATACCAAGAATAAGCTTAAAGAACAAGAACTTATAAAAATGACCCAACTTGATAACGTCTCCGAGGAAGCAGAGAACATCCTCCTGCGCAAAGCCGTTCCCTCCTGTATTATTTATCTATTTATGCTGATGGGGTTCAGAACACACTATCCCAAAGTTTGAGAAAACAAGCAGAAGCAGGAAGATCACTCTGACCTTCCTCCTACACTTCTGCCTTGAATCAGGTCATAAAACCCTCATGTGAGAGGTGCCCTCCCTATATGTGGTGGAAAGAGCATCATTATCTCCAGGACAAAAGGACACCAAGAAGAATCCAAACAAACAGGCCTTGCTAAGTGTGTTACTACAATTACCTCATACTCCTTAATCTATCATATTCCTCCACAGCAATGCACTCTTCAAAACTAGCATAAAAGTACTAGGTCTGTTTCTTTGGGTCTTCATTTCCTTAAGAAGGCCCCTGTGTCACATAAAACTTGTATTCAGTTTGTACTTTTCTCCTGCTAATCTGTCTTTGTCTGTTTAATTTTCAGACCCAGCCAGGGACCTTCACAGGGTTGAGGAACACCTCTTCCTCCCAGACACTGCATAGCAAATTACTTGAGACTTAGCATCTTAAAACCATAAACATTTATTATTTCACACCATTTCAAATGATGAAGAATCTGGGATTCTGAATATCTCATGAGGTTACAGCCAAGATGTCAGCCAGATGCAGTGATATGAAGGCTTACCTGAGCTGGAGGATCCCCTTCCCAGCTCGGCACTTGGTTCTCGGCAAGAAGCCTCAGTCCCTCACCAGGTGTGCCTTTCCATAAGATTGCTTATGAAATGGCAGCCAGCCTCCCCCAGAGCGAATGATGAGAGAGAAAGAAGGCACCAAGATGAAAGCTACAGTGTCTTTTATGACCTCATCTCAGAAGTGACATAGCATCACTTTTGTTGTATTCAATCAGTCACAAAGACCACCCCTGGTACGACCTGGGAGGAGATGACCCCAGTGTGTGAATACCGGGAAGCAGGGCTCATTGGGCGACATCTTGGAGTCTGGCTACCACCCTTCCCTTGTATCCTTTACTACCTTCTCCCACTCCCATCACCCTTTTGCTCTTTCAACTTAAACTACTTCCTCCTTACTAGGTCTTCCCCTATCTTGGTTCTAGATACTCTAAACTGTACTCTGAAGCTCCACTTCTATACCTTCTTGGGGAGAAAAAGAAAAAACAAAACCCTTCTGAAATGCTCTTCCTAGTTCAGCTCTAGTTACCCACGCTGTCTCCATGGTTGAATTTCTGAAAGAAAAGTCCATACACGCTTCCACTTCCTCACCTCCCATTTCTTTGGCCCACAGTAAACTTTCCAGTGGAGCTGCGGTCCCCAGGTCACTGGAATGTTGCAAGGAGTTCTTGGTTTAAAATTCCAATACATTTTCAGCCCTTACTTAATCTCTGCAGCGTTTGATTTCCATGAATCTCTTTTCCCTGGGCCACTGTAACACCATTCCTCCCTGGCTCTTGTCCTAACCCTTTTGTGACTATTCCTCAGCTTCCATTGCTGATATTCTTTCTTTACCTCCCTGTAAGTACTGGCATTCTCCACAATTCAACCCTTACCTCTTTTTTCTTATTATTCTAAACATTCTCCCTGTATTTTTTCTATTCCAGTGGCTTTAGCTGCCATCTATATGCTGCCAACTGCCAAATCTAAATCTCCAGATTTGTTCTCTTTCTTGAACTCCATACCATTATAACCGACTCCTGGCTTAGTAGTGTGACAGCCCCACAGGTTTCTCAATAGGTAGATATGTTGGCTCAGGTCGAGGGGATCAATTACTTCTGAGAACTACTAATTGGGAGGGGAAATTTTAAAAAAATATTCTGAAGGAAACCTGGAGATAATCCAAAAGAGTTTCATCCATCTGGTACAACCTCTAGTGCAAAGGCATGATGGAGTGTGATCCCAGCAAGAGGGTTTCCCTCTCTTTCCTCTTCTTCCTAGAAGGAGCCACCAATATGGTCTACCCAGCCATTATTCATCATTTTAGTTCAACATAAAGAAGAGCAGAGAGCTCACCTTCATCATCAGTTTATGCAGAGATTGGTAAAAGCAAGAGCTACACCCAGCCTCATAGTCAACTCCTACCTGTCAGCACCTCCTTCAGATATTTCTTGGTAGCTGTGCCAAGACTCCCAGAATCTTGCCACATTCTGTCCCCCTGGACATATTGTTCAACTAAGACCAACCTCTCCCTGGAATGTTCAGGGTTTCAGACCTAAACCCCTCCTAACGTACTGTCATGAGACCACGTTCTGAGCCCCATCCCACAGTGTGTTGTTAGCACAGACACACATGTTGCTACTGCAGCTACGCCTGCTCTCCTCACACTTGTACCACGTAAATGCACTGTGAGCAGGAGCTTATCAGGCTCAGTAATGTCATGATGCCCAGTCAAGGGTCCCGGGCAGCAGCCTGCTGTTCATACACCTACAAGATCAGGAGCTTTTCACATTTCCCTGTCGGTATGTGCCCCTCCTCAGGAGCAAAGCTAGATGTCAGGTGGGTCGGTGTTTCCTTTTATTCGAGCCACAAACCTTATTTTTGCCAGGGAAATCACTGGCATTGAGACTGAGCACCCAGAATTTCTCTACCTCTTGGAGGCTCCAGAGCCTCATTCTAAGGCTAATGAAACCATCTCTGTAGGTCATCTAGTCAAAGAGACTGCCAGATACCAGACAGCAGTGCTACTGTTCTTCTAAGGTATAAAACTGATCAGGAAAAAAATAAGATAAAATAAAACTGATCAGGGATCACAAGAAAAACACAGCTTTCATCCAGGGGAAAATATCTAAACACTGAAAAACTTCAGTGGGGGGGGGATTGTAAAATAAAATGAAATATTAAATAGAAAGAAAATATGAAACATATGTACTGAGGAAATTCCATGTCTAACAAATTTAATGCTAGTACTAGATTACTTAAGGAGAAAAGGCAGAGAAGAAGAAAGGAAGGGAAAGGAAGAGAAGGGAAAGGAAGGGCAAAGTGGGGGGGGGAAGGAGGGAAAGAAAAAATATATAAGAAGAGCCACTTTATCTAGAAATCAATGAAAAAAGTACAAGGCTTGGTTCTAGATACCCTGAAACCACCTTTGCAAGTTAGTCAAGTTTCCTTCATCTCACAGTGCTACTTTTTATTTACTGGGATTGCATAAATTTATGGCTGGTACTGTTTTATACTGATATGCTTGTATTTTTAGCATTTTGAGAATGCTTTATAGACTCTTGTAACTAAGACATAATTAACAGGTAAAATAGACAAAGGGGATTACCAGGACACTTACCTTGATGAGTGCTAAGAAATATATAGAATTGTTGAGTCATTATATTGTACACCTAAAACTAATACAGCACTGTATGTTAATTATACTTCAATTTTTTAAATTTTTTATATTTTATTATGTTATGTTAATCACCATACATTACATCATTAGTTTTTGATGTAGTGTTCCATGATTCATTGTTTGCATATAACACCCACTGCTCCATTCAGTACATGCCCTCCTTAATACCCATCACCAGGCTAACACATCCCCCCACCCTCCTCTCTGCTAGAACCCCCAGTTTGTTTCTCAGAGTCCATAATCTCTCATGGTTCATCTCCCCCTCCGATTCCCCCCCTTCATTTTTCCCTTCCTGCTAGCTTCTTTTTTTTTTTTAACATATAATGTATTATTTGCTTCAGAGGTACAGGTCTGTGATTCAACAGTCTTACACAATTCACAGTGCTCACCATAGCACACACCCTCCCCAATGTCTGTCACCCAGGCACCTCATCCCTCCCTCCCCCCACCACTCCAGCAACCCTCAGTTTGTTTCCTGAGATTAAGAATTCCTTGTGGGCGCCTGGGTGGCTCAGTTGGTTAAGCGACTGCCTTTGGCTCAGGTCATGATCCTGGAGTCCCGGGATCAAGTCCCGCATCGGGCTCCCTGCTCAGCAGGGAGTCTGCTTCTCCCTCGGACCCTCTTCCCTCTTGTGCTCTCTATCTCTCATTCTCTCTCTCTCAAATAAATAAATAAAATCTTTAAAAAAAAAAAGAATTCCTTGTATCAGTGAGATCATATGATACATGTCTTTCTCTGATTAACTTATTTCGCTCAGCATAATAGCCTCCAGTTCCATCCATGTCATTGCAAAAGGCAAGATTTCGTTCCTTTTGATGGCTGCATAATATTCCATTGTGTATATATACCACTTCATCTTTATCCATTCATCTGTCGATGGACATCTTGGCTCTTTCCACAGTTTGGCTATTGTGGACATTGCTGCTATAAACATCAGGGTGCACATACCCCTTCGGATCCCTACATTTGTATCTTTGGGGTAAATACCCAGTAGTGCAATTGCTGGGTCGTAGGGTAGCTCTATTTTCAACTTTCTGAGGAACCTCCATACTGTTTTCCAGAGTGGCTGTACCAGCTTGCATTCCCACCAACAGTGTAGGAGGGTTCCCCTTTCTCCACATCCCCACCAACAACTGTCGTTTCCTGACTTGTTAATTTTAGCCATTCTGACTGGTGTGAGGTGGTATCTCATTGAGGTTTTGATTTGGATTTCCCTGATGTTGAGCAATGTTGAGCACTTTTTCATGTGTCTGTTGGCTATTTGTACGTCTTCTTTGGAAAAATGTCTGTTCATATCTTCTGCCCATTTCTTAATTGGATCATTTGTTCTTTGGGTGTTGAGATTGATAAGTTCCTTATAGATTTTGGATACTAGCCCTTTATCTGATATGTCATTTGCAAATATCTTCTCCCATTCTGTCGGTTGTCTTTTGGTTTTGTTGACTGTTTCTTTTGCTGTGCAAAAGCTTTTTATCTTGATGAAGTCCCAATAGTTCATCTTTGCCCTTGCTTCCCTTGCCTTTGGCGATGTTTCCAGGAAGAAGCTGCTGGGCTGAGGTTGAAGAGGTTGCTGCCTATGTTCTCCTTTAGGATTTTGATGGACTCCTGTCTCACATTTAGGTCTTTCAACCATTTTGAGTCTATTTTTGTGTGTGGTGTAAGGAAATGGTCCAGTTTCATTCTTCTGCATGTGGCTGTCCAATTTTCCCAACACTGTTTGTTGAAGAGACTTTTTTCCATTGGACATTCTTGCCTGCTTTGTCAAAGATGAGTTGACCATAGAGTTGAGGGTCCATTTCTGGGCTCTCTATTCTGTTCCACTGATCTATGTGTCTGTTTTTGTGCCAGTACCATACTGTCTTTATGATTACAGCTTTGTAATAGAGCTTGAAGTCTGGAATTGTGATGGCACCAGCTTTGCTTTTCTTTTTCAACATTCTTCTGGCTATTTGGGGTCTTCTCTGGTTCCATACAAATTTTAGGATTATTTGTTCCGTTTCTTTGAAAAAAGTTGATGGCATTTTGATAGGGATTGCATTGTATGTGCAGATTGCTCTAGGTAGCATTGGCATCTTCACAATGTCACATAGACCAGAAAGGAACACAGACAATACAAAACAGTAACCTTACAGGTAATACAATGGCACTATATTCATATCTTTCAATAGTTACCCTGAATGTAAATGGGCTAAATGCTCCAATCAAAAGACACAGGGTATCAGATTGGATATAAAAACAAGACCCATCGATATGCTGTCTGTAGGAAACTCATTTTAGACCCAAAGACACCCCCAGATTGAAAGTGAGGGGGTGGAAAACCATTTACCATGCTAATGGACACCAAAAGAAAGCTGGGGTGGCAATCCTTATATCAGACAAATTAGATTTTAAACCAAAGACTACAATAAGAGATGAGGAAGGACACTATATCATACTTAAAGGGTCTATCCAACAAGAAGATCTAACAATTGTAAATATCTATGCCCCTAACATGGGAACAGCCAATTACATAAGCCAGTTAATAACAAAAGCAAAGAAACATATCAACAACAATACAATAATAGTGGGGGACTTTAACACCCCCCTCACTGAAATGGACAGATCATCTAAGCAAAAGATCAACAAGGAAATAAAGACTTTACATGACACACTGGACCAAATGGCCTTCACAGATATATTCAGAACATTCCATCCCAAAGCAATAGAATACACATTCTTCTCTAGTGCCCATGGAACATTCTCCAGAATAGATCACATCCTAGGTCACAAATCAGGTCTCAACTGGTACCAAAAGATTGGGATCATTCCCTGCATATTTTCAGACCACAATGCTTTGAAACTAGAACTCAATCACAAGAAGAAAGTCAGAAAGAACTCAAATACATGGAGGCTAAAGAGCATCCTACTAAAGAATGAATGGGTCAACCAGGAAATTAAAGAAGAATTTAAAAAATTCATGGAAGCAAATGAAAATGAAAACACAACTGTTCCAAAATCTTTGGGATGCAGCAAAGGCAGTCCTAAGAGGAAAGTATATAGCAATACAAGCCTTTCTCAAGAAACAAGAAAGGTCTCAAATACACAACCTAACCCTAAACCTAAAGGAGCTGGAGAAAGAACAGCAAATAAAGCCTAAACCCAGCAGGAGAAGAGAAATAATAAAGATCAGAGCAGAAATCAATGAACTAGAAACCAAAAGATCAGTAGAACAGATCAACAAAACTAGGAGCTCATTCTTTGAAAGAATTAACAAGACTGACAAACCCCTGGCCAGACTTCTCAAAAAGAAAAGAGAAAGGACCCAAATAAATAAAATCATGAATGAAAGAGGAGAGATCACCAAAGAAATACAAACAATTATAAGAACATATTATGAGCAACTATACGCCAGCAAATTAGATAATCTGGAAGAAATGGATGCATTCCTAGAGATGTATAAACTACCAAAACTGAACCAGGAAGAAACAGAAAACCTGAATAGACCTATAACCACTAAGGAAATTGAAGAAGTAATTAAAAACCTCCCAACAAAAGCCCAGGGCCAGATGGCTTCCCAGAGGAATTCTACCAAACATTTAAAGAAGAATTAATACCTTTTCTTCTGAAACTGTTCCAAAAAATAGAAATGGAAGGAAAACTTCCAAACTCATTTTATGAGGCCACCATTGCCTTGATCCCAAAACCAGACAAAGACCCCATCAAAAAGGAGAATTACAGACCAATATCCTTGATGAGCATGGATGAAAAAATTCTCACCAAAATACTAGCCAATAGGATCTAACAGTACATTAAAAGGATTATTCACCATGACCAAGTGGGATTTATCCCTGGGCTGCAAGGTTGGTTCAACAACTGCAAATCAATCAATGTGATACAATACATTAATAAAAGAAAGAACAAGAACCATATGATCCTCTCAAGAGATGCAGAAAAAGCATTTGACAAAGTACAGCATCCTTTCTTGATCAAAACTCTTCAGAGTACAGGGATAGAGGGTATATACCTCAATATCATAAAAGCCATCTATGAAAAACCCAAGCCAGTATCATTCTCAATGGGGAAAAACTGAGAGCTTTCCCCCTAAGGTCAGGAACACGGCAGGGATGTCCATTATCACCACTGCTATTCAACATAGTACTAGAAGTCCTAGCCACAGCAATCAGACAACAAAAAGAAATAAAAAGCATCCGAATTGGCAAAGAAGAAGTCAAACTCTCACTGTTTGCAGATGATATGATACTTTATGTGGAAAACCCAAGAGATTCCACCCCAAAACTGCTAGAACTCATACAGGAATTCAGTAAAGTAGCAGGATATAAAATCAATGCACAGAAATCAGTGGCATTCCTATACACCAACAAGAAGACAGAAGAAAGAGAAATTAAGGAGTCGATCCCATTTATAATTGCACCCAAAACCATAAGATACCTAGGAATAAATCTAACCTAAGAGGCAAAGGATCTGTACTCAGAAAACTATAAAATAGTCATGAAAGAAACTGAGGAAGACACAAAGAAATGGAAAAACGTTCCATGCTCATGGACTGGAAGAACAAATAATTACACTTCAATTTAAAAAAAGACATAATTTTCATCCCTTATCACATTAATTATTTGTAGCCACATGTAATCTTGATGTTCTGATGATTGACTGGGAAGAAGGCACAAAAAATTTCAAATAGCATCTCTAGTACCAGGACAAACCAGAAGCATTCTGATCCTGACAGTTGTTCAAAGACTGAATAGTACTAACTTCACAGCGTACCAGAAACCCACAGTCAGAAGAGGAAGCTACCAGATATGACCTTCAAGTCCAACATCGTCAACTCAGGAGGAAGAATTTCGGCAGCAGAGCAGAATACAACCTCACTCCATCAATCTGCCCAGTCTAACTCTGCATATAACACTGGTACATATATGCAAAAGAAACACTGAATTACTCCAAGTATTACAAACACTTATAGGATGTAGGTAATGGTAAGGAGAATCTTACCATTGTTGTAATCAACGTTGTAAATTTGGGATGGTTTTGATTATACATGGTTTTTCAAAAGTTTATTCTCACAAGCTAGGTTTGAGACATCACAACACTGGCATGAATCACAAGGTCAATAAAACCTTCCAAGGTTCTGCAAACCTGGTACCTCTGTCTCCTTGACATTCTCCTGTTATGCTTAAGACAAGCTGTTGAGCTTGAGGGGGAGGTTAAATGGTCAGGGTGAAGAAAATTGTAAATGTTTATAAAATCTGCTGAGGGAATTTTGGAGAAGCAGATGACCCAGAACAAATAAAAAGATTGCCAAGCTCTGTTGGAGGTTCACCTGAGTTTAGAGGTCATGGATTTTTTTTTTTACACATCATGGATTTATTGTGGCTATTATATGCCAGAACCATTCGGTTTGTTTTCACATTTAATGCTCATGGCATCCATATATGTAAATGTAATTTTTCTTGATTATACAGAATTTAATTCACTAATATTAGCTTCCGCAGCTAGTTCGTTAGGGTTTTGTGGTTGCAAACAATAGAAAATTACTCTGGCTAACAGGAGATAAAAGAAATTTCACTGGGAGGATATGTGCAAGCTATCAAAACAAAGAAGAGGCTAATGACCAGTATGTAAAGGACAAAACATCTTCCCAGGTCTCAGTAGTAGAAACAGAGAGATGCCCATGTAAATCACTTAATGTCTTCGGGTCACTCCATTCCAGAGTCCAATTTGAAAGAGAGAGAAACTGCCCTAGCAAGGGTCATATGCTTAGTTAGGAGAGCTGCCTCCAAGCCTGGAGGGTTGGGCAGGTAATTCACTAAAGGAGAATTGTAGTGCTGTTGTCAAAAGAAAAGGGGTTGGATGATGGTGAGCAAAGATTAATAAATGTCCGCTGCAGACAAAAGAGCAGAATTGAGATCCAAATCTGTATTTGTCCCATGTAAAACCCAATATGGTATGTTCTTTGCCAAGTTGCCTCCTAATAGAAATGGAGAAGGTAGACTGTTGGTCGGGGGGTGACAGTACAGGTGGCAGGAGAGTAAGAATGTGAGAGAGCTGAGAAAGATGCCAATAACAATGAATGTGCCTCCAAGCTTGGGATGTAAGTGAGGCTAGAAAGGGCCTTCAAAACTGGGAGAACTGGAGGGACAGGGTGCTAAAACAGGTGAGGTGTGGGCATTTCTGGGAGTCTTCTGAGATGATGCCAGAAATTCTATGATGTAAACCAAGTGAGAGACATGTCCTGAGAAGCTGAGGTATGTCATGAAGGGTCACGAAAGAACAAATAAAGTTCCAGTTGTCTTTGAGTTTCTGGGGCAGTCAGAAGCATACTAATTATTTGGTTCTTGAAAACTTAAGCAGGAAGAAGACAGTTCACTGCCATAGCCATCTAAAAAATAAAATCTGCTCCAGAGATTTTATGACTTTATGTTGAACAAAGGAAAAACGAAAACTATATTGATCATGGTATTTGCAAACTAAATGAAGAATGTCTGAAGAATATTTTATGAATTAACTTATTTTTCTACCCATACACCTTTCCCCAAAGAACTGTTTTATGATTCCAGGTAATTCTCTCAAACAGAAAGAGCGTTAACACAAGCCTAGAGGTGTTAAGTTTTTGTTGCCTAACGACAGTCCTACTGATAAAAAGAAATTGAAAGCAGGTGTCTCTATTTGCTTTGTATTAAAAGGAAAACATCAGAGGAAATCTGCCATTTACAAAAAGAGCAGAGCACATTAAAATGAACCTTTCTGGAGTGTGGGGGGCAAGAATGAGTGTGGGTATAAAAGGGCAACCTGAAGGATCCTTGTATTGATGGAAATAATCTGTACCTTGAGTGTATCAGTGTCCATATGCTGGTTGTGATACTGTACTATAGTTCTGCAAAATGTTACCACTGGAGAAAGCCAGATAAAGGCGATGTGAGATGTCTCTGTATTATTTTTTATAATTGTGTATGTATCTATCATTATCTCAAAATAAAGTTTAATTAAAAAGAAAAACAACACACACAAACACCAAATGAACTTTCCTAGCTATAGGGAAGAACAGTCATCTCCACCCCTTGTGTTTCCATATGCAATAACTTAAGGGAGACCAAAATGGTTCTCTAACCTGGTGCTCATTTGTAACCTGGGTGACCTCAAACTTCCTGGAAAGCTGAGAATCACAGCCTCTCTCCACCCTTCCTTTAGTCCTCCCCAGGGGAATAGGAGAGCCTCCTTGGACACATGAGTTGGGGAGAATAAACAGCTCAGCCCTTCCCCCACCATTTCTAGACCTGTGTTTTGCAGAGAGTGTGTCAGTTTTCCTCTCATGGGCCTGTATTCTACTGGGAAGCCTGTGTTGTTCAACTGTACCAGTAACTACTGGATAAGTCTGGGAAAAGTATGACAGCACCCACTTGGCCATGTCTTCCAGTCAGCTTTATTAAGGTGACAGTTTGACCTTCATTTGTCTGATTTTGTATCTCTTTCAACCGATTCTTAATTCAAGAGGAAGAAAGGGACACTATATTTTAGGTACCCGGTTCCTGCAAGAAAAGGGTTTTCAGCTGGCATGAACTCATACATCAGACCCAGGGACCCCGGGGATACGACCTTAGATTTGCCTTCTGGCCACCCTGCTCACCAGAATGTAGCAAAGTAAGATAAATGTGGAATGTTAACAGGTCAGATTGCACCTGGTTTCCAGAAGCATTCATTGTGAAATCTCTGACTAATGAGTTGCAGCTGCACTGGGAGGCAGGCATGTGACTTGGCATTTACTCCCAAAGAGACCGTACAAGAAGCATGGGATTACACACAGGTGGGGAATAGAAAGAGGGGGCTGCCCTAATGTGAAGCTGTCTGCCCGGGGTTCAACTTCATCTCTTGTGCCTGAGCCCTCTGGAGTGGAGGAGAGTGTCACCAGGGATCCTACAACACGTGCAGCAAGTAGTCCACTAAAATTCTAGCACCTGGTACCTGCTCTTCAGTAACTGGACAAAGTTCCTTGTTAAGTTCACTTAGTTGTGGCAGTCAATCAGGAGGTTAGCGCAGCTATCCCTCATTCCAACACTGATTTCCATTCTCCTTCCCTTTTTAGAGATGCAAGAAAGCTAATGTACCTTCTCAGATTGCCTTGCAGGTAGAGGTGGCCCCCATGACTCAGTTCTGGCAAATGAGACGTAAACTGCATTTTTCCGGTACTGTCTCTTCCACTTCATTCTTCTTGCCTGGAACACATGCATGATGCTTGAGACTTACAGTCATTGCGAACTATGTATACGGCAAGACAGAAGGGGTCAGTTGATGGCGTTGTGGAGCTACCATACCAATCTTGGACCTTCTATCACCAGATCTGCGGAGGGTCCTGGATTATCCAGCTGGACCCAATGTGATCATAAAAGTCCTTATAAGGGAAAGAGGGAGGCAGAAAGAAGGATTGGAGAAAGATGTGACAACAGAAGCCAAGTCAGAGGAATGCTGTGTTGCTGGCTTTGAAGGAGGAGGGAGGCCGTGAGGCATGGAATGTGGGCAACCCCTATAAGCTGGAAGAAGAAACATTCTTCTCCAGAGCCTCCAGAAGGAATGCAGCCCTTCCAACACCTTAATTTTAGCCTAGTGAGGCCTGTGTCAGACTTGTAACCTACCAAACTATAAAATAATAAATTCGTGTTGTTTAAGCCACTAAATTTGCAGTAATCTGTTACTGCAGCAATAGAAAATGAATAAGCTCTATTAAGACCTTTTAATAACAAATTATGATTAGTCTAAGGAAATTGTTTCCTTTCAGTGAAAGACCCCTCTAGTTTTCAAAGCAAGGGCAGGCAAAAAGAGACATAACTTATTTTTTGAGAATAATAATAAAAAAAAATCCCCAGGAACCTAGGAAAAGACTAATATTTTTATAGCCATGGTAACAAAGACCAAAGCTGGTTTTAAACCTATTTAATTGATCAGTGACAGTTTACTCCAGTAAACACACCTCAGGAACAGGATACAGGCTTTTATGACATGTGTTTCTAAGGCTGATTTTCAACTACTCCTGCCTCAGTCACCAGTACGTCCCAAAACAACACTTCCCATAAAACCTCTATTTGCACTGCTCAGTGAGACTGTCTGATCAGCATAGATTTCCCTTACCTAAGTAAGCAATAAGTTCAGTTTCTAGGTTTCACATTTTGGGTGATGATCTTATCCTTTAGTGTATTGTACATTCTTAATTTAACAAGGGTCAAAGAAAACACAAAGTGCCAGGTTTTCATACTAACTTAAGTGAAGGAGTTGGGAAAGAGAGAAATAGGAGAATTTGTTTTGATTATGTGAAGAAATAACTTTATGTGGTTGTTTAAAACTCTTGATTTGTTCCTATATTTGAAAAACAAAAACCCTAAAACTAAATAAAATCACTCACGATTCCACCATCTTCATTTTTTAAGTATTTAAAGAAGTACAAGTCCTCCATCTCCTTCCTACCAATCCCACCTGCCAGGGGTAATTTCTAATAACAATTTTATGTATATCTTTTCAGATGTAAACTTAGGCACAGAGGTGTTACAATAAGCCTATTTTAACCGGTTGCTACGTGTTGCTGGTGTCTTTGAAATATATTTTATATGGTTAATTATAGTTTGGTATTTTAGCATGGTTGTGGGCTTCATGAGAATGGTAGCCATGATACATTCATCTCTCCATAACAAATTATGTCACACAATAGGTTTTCAACAAGTATTAATTGAATTTAACTATGAACTAAATTTCTCTAAATAAGATCCCATTTGATTTCTGGTATGAGAATATGATACCTAGTCCTAAGGTAATAGAGATACAGATATTGAGCCCAACTGTGGTAGACTCTTTGGGATCTTAATGTTTAAAGTTCTAGGGCAATACTGCTCAAAGAGTGGTCAAAAAGTTTGGCCATTTCAGGGGAGAAAGCAAAGAAATAATTTTGTTCACACACAGTTCATAAATGTGAAGTTAAGATTAATTACTTCTTTTACAGAAATCCTCTTATGTTTTTAGTTTATTATATTAAAAATAGATATGGTTTTCATGATTCAAAGTTGAAAAAGGATGGGGTGCCTAGCTGGCTCAATCGGTAGAGCATGCAACTCTTGATCTTGGGGTTGGGAGTTTGAGCCCAATGTTGGGTGGGGCGATTACTTAAAAAATTTAAAAATGAAAAAAAAAATTGAAAAAGGTCAAAGGATAAACAGTAAACATTCTTCCAACCACATCCCCTAGCTAATACTGATTAGTTTGTTATGTATCCTTCCAGAGATATTTTACAATATATAAGAAAACACACACATACAAACACATACACACACCTCTGATCTTTTTATACACATAATTTAGGCTATACACTCTTCTATACACTTGTGAATACTTTATCCCATTTGGTTGTCTTTTCACTTTCTCGGTAATGTCCTTGAAGCACAAAATTTTTTAATTTTCGTGAAGTCCAATGTATCTATTTTTTTCTTTCATTGCTTATGCTTTTGGTGCCATATCTAAGAAACCACTGTCTAATGCAAGGCCATAGAGATTTTTATCTATGTTTTCTTGTAAGATTTAGCTCCTGTATCTAGGTGTTGATCCATTTTCAGTTAATTTTTGTATACAGCATATGATAATGGGGTTTTAAATTTGTTTGTAAATTCCAATTGCCCTAGAACTGTTCATTAGAGACTATTACTTCCCCCCACTGAATTGTCTTGACAGCCTTATTGAAAATCATTTTACCATAAGTATATGGGTTTTTTTCTGGACTCTCAATTCATTCCATTCATCTAGATGTCTGTCCTTATGCCAGTACCACACAGTCTTGAATACTCTCACTCTAAAGTAACTTCAAAATGGGGAATTGTGTGTTCTAACTTTACACTTTTTTTTGTTGTTATACATCTGAAATAGTCTTTATTAAAGAATAATTGACATACAATATTGTATTAGTTTCAGGTGTACAACATAATGATTTGATATTTATATACATTACAAAATAGTTACCACAATAAGTCCGTCACCATACCAAATCTTAACAGTATTATTGGCTATATTCCCTATGAAGTATATTATATCCCTGTATCTTATTTATTTTATAACTGGAATATTGTGCTTTATTTTTAAGATTGTTTTACCCCTTAGGGCATCTTGCAATTCTCTGTGAACTTGAGGACCAGCTTTTCCATTTCTGGAAACAGGCAATTGGAATTTTGACAGGAATTGTATTGAATTGGCAGATTAATTTGGGGGAGTATTGTCATCTTAACAATATTAGATATTCCAATCTATAAACATGGGTATCATTTCAATTCCAGTCTTCTGTAATTTCTTTCAATGGTGTTTTGTTTTTTCACTATGAGCCATCCACTTCTTTTGTTAAATTTATTTTAAGTATTTTATTTTTTTTAATACCACTGTAAATGGAATTGTCTTCTTCAGTTTTGGATTGTTATTACTAATATATATAAATACAACTGTTTTTGTATATTGATCTATATCTCTGCAACATTGCTAAACTCATTTATTAGCCCTAATGGATTTGTGGAATCTTCAGGATTTTCTATATATAAAATTATGTCATCTGCATATAGAAATAGTTTTACTTCTTTTTTAATCTAGATGCCTTTAATTTCATTTTCTTGCCTAATTGCCTTGGCTAGAACCTCTAGTACAACGTTGAATAGAAGTGATGGGAGCAAACCTATTTATTTCCAATATTTTTTAACTTCTAATTTTTCCCCAAATTATAAAGATAATTGCATTAGCGGGGTGCCTGGGTGACTCAGTTGGTTAAGTGGCTGCCTTCGGCTCAGGTCATGATCCCAGGGTTCTGGGATCCAGCCCCACATCGGGTTCCTTGCTCAGCAGAGAGCCTGCTTCTCCCTCTCCCTCTGCCTGCCTGCCACTCTCCCTGCTTGTGCTCTCTCTCTCTCACTCTCTCTCTGTGTCAAATAAATAAAATCTTTAAAAAAAAAAAGATAATTGCATTAGCTAGGAAAATATTAGTGGAAATAGTCATTTTTTTAACAGTTTGTTAATGGGAGTGCTTCTAATATTTTCCTATTGAACATAAGCTGGCCTGGGGGTTAAAACAGATTTATGTTAAGGTAGTGTATTCTATTCTTACTCTCTTATAAACATCTTTGACTCAAAAGTATCTTTTAAATTTTTATCAAATTCTGTTTCAAAGTCTGTAGAGTTGATCTCTTTGTATCTATTCATAAAATATATGCCCTAATATTTAATCACCTTTGTATTCCTGAAATACATCCCATTTTGTCATGTTATTCTTTTAAGATATTGCAGGTTTCCTTTTCCTAATATTTTATTTAGTATTATTTCATCAATATTTATAAGTGAAATTAATGGACATTTCTTTTCCCTATCATCTTTGTCAGATTTAGTATCAAAATTATTCTTGCTTCATATAAAGAATTTGGGAGGTTTCTTTCTTTCTGTATGTGCTGGAATAGCTTAAATTTTGGAATTATCTGTTCCTTAAAGTTGCAACATAACAACTTATAAAAAGTGCTTTGATTGTGTGGGAAAGCTCTTTATACTTTCTTTCACAGTAATTGATTTGTTTACACTTTCAGTTTCTTTTGAGATCAGTTTTGGTATATTATAGCTTCTTAAAAACAAATTCATTTTATCTAGAATTTCCAAACTACTGCATCAAGTAAATTTGTGCTTTTTTTTCTTAATTAACTCACTTAACAGTTTATCTTTTTTTTTTTCAAGCAACCAGCTCTTGGGTTACTTCATTCTACCATTTTCTATTTTATAATTAAGTAGTTTCTACTTATATCTTTTTAATCCCCTCTGTTTTCTTAGATTTATTTTGCTGATCTTTGTTTAATTTCATTTGGATGCTTACTTCATTTGTTTTCATTCTTTCTTATTAGTTAATATGGTGAAATTTTCTAGCTGCTTTGTAATTTATTCACCTGTGAATAAGACCTAGTTTGGAGTATTTATTAAGCTATATTCTAGGATATATTTGTGTAGCATGACCTGAAGTATATGCAATTTATATCCACTTAGAAAACAAAATCATTTAAGCAGGCACTGATAGCCAGTTACAAAACTGGTCAAACTTAATGCTTGACATAACTTTAGTTTGCTAAGGGATGCCTAGACCCTGAACTTTATGCAAACTTTCTGTATTGTAACTTCTTTGCTCCATCTCAGACCCAAACTCCACCCATGTGCCTAACCACCAACTAAAATGTCCTGCCTTGATCTTCCCGCTTTTACAATATACGACACAGTTCGTTAAGTTCAAGACCCAACCCCCCTTGCAATTTTAGTATACCCCTTCCTCTTTCCTCTGCCACCTGTCCCATGGTCTCTGCATATAAAACTTTTGCTTGCCCACTTCTTCTCAGAGATGTTTCTGCTTAGGTTTTGAGTATCTCTCTATTGCAGTAGTCCCCCTTAATAAACTCTTGCCTTGGTAATGTCCAGACTCACATTTTTGTTTTGACACCATAAGAGTTTGAAAGATACTTTGATTTCTAGAACTTCATTGATTTTTGAATTTTAATTTTGTTGCTAGTGGTTTTTGCTTACTAAATAGGATATTTACATATATAGTAGGTTTTTGGAATCCCCTAGTACAATCCCTAGCTATTTTAAGCAAATTGTGACATATTACAAAAGTATTTAAAATATGTTTGCCCTGAACACTGCTTTAGCAATATGACATAGGTTCCAATATGTACTGTTTTTATTATTGTTTTACCCAAATAGCTGCAATTCCATTTTCCCTTGGGCCCAAGAGCTGTTTAACCCAAGATATTGTATTTCCAAGTGGGGCTTTTGTTGCCTTCTAGTTTTATTGTATTGCTACTAGAGAAAGTTATCTGTACTGGGGTTTTTTTTTTTCTTTTTGGAATTTATTGAGGTTTCCTTCTTAATTAGGAACATAAATAGGTATTTTTTCTGATTTCAGAATTACAGAATTTGACATATACCAATTAACTCTACTGTATCATGTTATTTAAGTCCATTATATCCTTATTTGTTTCTTTATATGCTTTATCTGTCATGGACTGGAGGGGTGAATTGAAGTACCCTGCCACTAATGTGCTTCTGTCTACTTCTCTGTATAGACCTTAACTTTTGCTTAAGGACTATGCTTAACCTGATGCTAAGTTATTTGTATGTAGATATCCCTAACTGTTATGTCTATGAATTGCACTCTTTTGCATATGAAGTGCCCTTTCTTATTTAATGCTTTTTCTTCTCCTAGTTAAGTTTCTCTTTCTTTACAGTGGAGAATTATTTTTGTTTTGTATCCAATCTGATTTTTCCCCCTGAGTTTAACTCGTTTATAATTATTACAATTATTTACAATTATTGATATGAAAGATATGCTTAGTCATGGTTATGTCATATTATATTGTGTTATGATTCATGCTTTTCAGATTAAAAAATGATTTCCTGTGTGGGATTTTGCTTGGTTATATGCACAATTCTTCTGATGATTATAACAATTTGTATTTTTGTCTAAGATCTAATCCTTTCTTTCTTTAGATTATAAATGTCCAATTCTAAGCAATAGATTAGTAGCTTGCTTCATCCTTCTACCTCTCCTTTCTCTCCACAACTTTCCAATTTTAATTAATTATATTATCTTTCTTAATGTTTAGCTTTCTGTTTAGTAAAAATAATGCCCATATTTGTTTTTGTTTTTGTTTTGTGTTTTTAAAGATTTTATTTATTTGACAGAGAGAGACACAGCGAGAGAGGGAACACAATCAGGGGGAGTGGGAGAGGGAGAAGCAGGCTTCCCGATGAGAAGGGAGCCTGATGCGGGGCTTGATCCCAGGACCCTGGGATCACAACCTGAGCTGAAGGCAGAGGATTAACGACTGAAATACCCAGGTGCCCCTTGTTTTTGTTTTAATCCTATTTGTCAACAGCCCTTAATGCTATCTACCTTATGCTTTCTAGTCATCTATCATTCGATAAAATTTGTCCAATGGCAGAATCTTCAAATGAGTTAATAGAAACATTATCCCTAGGATTTTGTGTTTTCAGAACTCTTTGCCTTTTTACTTACACAACAGTTCGACTGGATATACAATTGCTGGGTCATACCTCTTTCCTTGACTGTATTGCTCTATCTACAATGTCTTCTAGGAAATAATATTGTGGAAAAATATGAAGTCAGCCTGTTTTTCTCATTATAAGTGATTTAACTTTCAAAGAATGTTAATTTTTGAAATCTAGTAATTTTATGAAGACATATATTGGTGTTGATCATGTGGGACTATTTTGTAAAGTAACATTTGCCTTTTTATACTGTTTTCAGACTCAAGTCTATTTCTATGATTCTTTTCTTGAATTATATTTTTAGTATTTTTTTCTTCTTTGCTTTTAAGACCTATAGATTTACGCTTTTTCATCAGTTCTGAAAAATTCACAGCCATTATCTCTATATATATTGCCTCTCCTCCTTTCTCATTATTCTTTCTATGTGGAACTCTAAGTGTTAGATCTTGTCATTCCATCTTACATATTGAGATGGTATACGCTTGTAGGCCCCTTGCAGGCCAGGGTCATTTAAGGACTGCAGTGAGATTAAGGACAGCCAGGCAGGCCTGGGCCAGGAAGAGAAAATGTTCTCTTCCCCTTATCTCAAGTTGCAAGTTCTGAATGCCTGGATCAGCAGGAAGTGGCTCTTGCCTAGATTAGAGGTGTTCCTTCTTAAGACAAGAACATGCTGTCTCCAGAGGAAGGGTGGCTGAGAGAATTCTTTAATGTATCTTTCTTCAAGGATGTTAGTTTAATCCCATTATGTACTGAAAGTACACATTGTTATGTTTATCTGATTGCTGCAAGTATATAGCTGTGTGGAAAATAAACGACAGCATGCAGTTGCAAGTGCTGCCTTTGCTCTGCATCCCCTGTCCTGGTTCTTTCACAACCCTTACCCAGGGACCCCAACGCACTAGACGTTGACAACATATCTTTTAAGCTTTTTCTTTTTTCACATTTTCCATTTTCTTGTTTCTCTTTACTACTTTCTGGATCAGTTCTTCAGATATATCTTCTGGTTTGCAAATTCTCACTTGAGTTATCTAATCTAGTTAACCCCTTGACAGTTGTTTGTTTGTTTTTGCTGCCAATAACTGTATTTTTTACTTCTGGTTTCTTTTGGATTGTTCCCAAAATGTTTCTGAAAATTCCTGGATGTTTCTAATTGAATGATCACTTTTTAAAGTGCATGTTTACTTAAACAGTTCACACATAGCTGTTTTATGTTGTATGTATATAATTATAATTCCAATCCTTGAAATTTGTAGGGAATCTAAATCTGTTCTTTGTTTCTGCTGACTCTCACTCATGGTTATTGCCTTCTTGTGTGTTTGGCAATCTTGTTTCTGAGTTCATTGCCTAATCATAAATCTGTCAGAGTCCTCTGGACCAAATTTGGAGAGATCTCCTCCAGACAATGTTTGTTTCTATTTCTGTCAGTAACCAAGACTGCTTCAGTCCTCTTTGGGGCTTTGGCTTAGAGTGTCCCAGGTACAGCTTGCCTGCCCTTCCAAGGGCTGGTACCCACAACAATTGTATTGCTATAGGAATATTTCCTCAGGCCAGCACTGCTCTTCCTGGCTTCCCAAAGCCAGGCAGCTTCCTGTTACTCTGGCTATCTACACTGTTTTCCAAGCCAACAGGAATCTTGCTTATGACCTAGTATTTTGTGTGGGAGTTTGTTTGACTTTTCCCCAGGCAATGGAGATAGGCCACTACAGGGATGTTCACAATGCAAAGTCTCTCTTCTCCCCCACTGTCACAGATGCGACTGTTTTCTGCAACTACAACTCCAATATGTGATACATACGTTGCTATACTTTCTCTGCTTCTTGGAACCATGTTGATCCAGGGAAGCTCCTGCAACCAACCTGTGAATTGCATTCCTGCCTTTGAAATGAGATATTTAGGCTCTATACAAGAGACTTAAGCTGTGCCCTTAACTTTTAAGCAGTATATTTTGCTACTTAACCGTAACCCTGACACCAAGCCAATCTGAAACCCTAAATCTAATGAGATCTTTCTAAAATCTGCAATCTTAACATCCTCCAATACTCTCACTCCCATCCACTTATCTTGTAATTTAAGGATTTGTCTCATACTTTTTCTTATTCTACTCTTTACTTTTAGGTGATTTAGCCTCCAAAAGGAAAAATGCTAACTTTACACTACTGTCTTCAAATAATAAGTCCTGCTACATTCTCTCTGATAACATCATTTTTGAAAATATCACATGAACTATAAGAACAGTGCTTGGCAATTTGTCTCCACTAATATTCAATCATCGGGTATAGTTCATCTCGATTTAAAATATTTCCACAACACTTTAATTTTTGTGTTGTTACTATTGTGTGGTCTTATGTCTCCAATGTTTGAAGAAATGTTATTAAGAATTTTCGAAGCACTACAGCAAAAATATAATGATGAAAATAGTAATGTAAATATTAAAATTCAGAATGTCATAAATATAAAAAATGAATAGGACCCCTGTTTTTAGATAATTATCACATTTAGATAGTAAATGTGATAATTTCACAGAAACAAGTAAAAAATATATGAAGTGTGATGGTGAATATCTGAAAATTAGCAATGCAGTTATTTTTTTCACACTGTGCTATCTTCTAAGAAACTTTGTCAAGTTTTGGCAAGAAATTAATGATGCTTTGATTTCAATTTCTAACATAACACTGTAACCTACAGTAAACCAATTAAATTTTTCATTACTAAAACAAAACAATATAGTACAGATTAAATAATTATTTTTGCTAAAATCAGAAAGAGACCAAAACTATCAATATTTTATTCAGAGTTGTGTTCCTTGTATACTAAATGGGGTAGTTCTCACTGTTGTCAAAATGTTTGTAAAAACTAGCTGGAAAGTTGTCGAAAATACGCTCAGAGAAAGCAAAACAAACTACTGGCAAAATTCCATTGTCAACTTATTTGACATTGCATAACGTCAATGGCATTTAATGTGAAAGAGGAATTACTGTTCTGTGCTCATGCTAGCAAATATTTTATTTAGAGTTGCATGAAGCTACTAATCACTAATGTCTAGAAAATGAATCAGTTCTTGCATATACGTGGCATAAGGAGAAGTGCTAGAGGACTTTTTGTTCTGCTCATTACTAAAATCCAGGGCTTCAGGAGAACTTTTTTTTTTTTTTAGATAATCACTATTTTGTGAGCCATAACATGGACTGAAAATGTATGATGGGTTCAGTTCTGATACTGGCTAGCTACACATAACAAGGAATACATGCTCTGCTTTATAAAGAAGAATTGGTGGCCAATGATGACATGCCTCCTGGTATTTTTTTAAAGAAACTGTAAAAAAGAAGAAAGTGATCAAACTGAATGGTGGTCAGAGTGTTCAATTGCCCAATGTGCTGTGTAAAGCCAATCAGGTTTTTGCCTGCTTCCTCCACAAAATATCTCTTATCAAATTTGCTGACCATCTTCACTTTGCCAAATCTAATAATTAGTTCTCTGCCTAAATCATAGTTGATCTCAGCAGTATCCGACAATTCCTTTCTCTTTGAAACACTTTCTTCTCTAAGATTTCCTGAAATCGTACTCTTTGTTCCCTTCCTTCCTCACTGGCTGCTCCTTCTCAGTCTCCTTGGGAGGACGCACTGCTTCCTCTGCCTACCTTCTAATTATTAACACTCTACGCAAGTCCTCGATGCTCTTCCCTCCTGTGTCTACACTGTCTCCCTGTATAATCTCAGCCAGTTCCATAGCTTTATGACAGCTGTATGCCACAGACTCACAAGTGTATACCTGTGGACCCACTTTCCACATTAAACTCCAGATTCATATATCAGATTGCCTTTTTGACTTCCCCACGTAGATGTTGAAAAGCTCCTCAAACTTAACATATCCTTCAGATAATTTTGTTTCTCCCCCCCAAAACCTTTTTCCTTCTGCATTCATTGCTGTCCCAGTTAATGGCACCACCATCTATCCCGTTACTTCAGTCAAAAACCCCGTAAGACATTCCAACTGGTGTTGCTGATTTGTCTTTCATTTCACTATAACATATTCTCCATAGACAGGGCACTCCACACAGTTCCCAGCAATTATTTCCTATTGTATTTTTAAATCTATGAAATATATTTCACATATGGAAGAGTATATACAACATATTATATAGTAAATATCAATGTATCACACACAGGTTTAGAAATGGAACATTATCTGCAAAAGAATGATATTGGACCCTCTATCTCACACTATATACAAAAAATTAACTCAGAATGGACTAAAGATCTGAATGTAAGAACCAAAACTATAAAACTCTTTGAAGAAAACATAGGAGTAAATACTTGTGTCTGTAGATTTGGGAAGGATTTTTTTTTTTTTTTAGATTTTATTTATTTATTTCTGAGAGAGAGAGTGTGCATGAGCAGGGGAGGGACAGAAAGAAAGAAAATCCCAAGCAGACTCCCCACTGAGCAGAGACTGATGTGGGGCTCGATCTTAGGACTGTGAGATCATGACCTTAGCCAAAATCAAGAGTGGAACACTTAACCAACTGAACCACCCAGGTGCCCCAAGAAGGACTTTTTAAGTATAACACCAAAAGCACAAGCAACAAAGGAAAAAAAAATAGATAAACTGAGCTTCATCAAAATTAAAAAGTTTTGTGCTTCATAGAAATGGTACACTTTTAGTACCTCATAAGGCTGCCTCCTGCTCACATCTCCTCCCTTCCTATTGAGATGAACACAAATCTTTTTTTTTTTAAAGATTTTATTTATTTATTGGACAGAGAGACACACAGCAAGAGAGGGAACACAAGCAGGGGGAGTGGGAGAAGGAGAAGCAGGCTTCCCACAGAGCAGGGAGCCGATGCGGGGCTCGATCCCAGGACTCTGGGATCATGACCTGAGCCGAAGGCAGACACTTAATGACTGAGCCACCCAGGCGCCCCCACAATCTTTTTTTTTTTAATCATTCTCTTGTCTTACTTCCATTTTACCACGTGTATACATGCCTAAATAATATAGTTTCATTTTATCAATTTGAAATTATATAAATGGAATCCCATTATATGTATTCTTTTGTGACTTGCTTCTTTTTGCTCAATATTATGTTCATGAGCTGATGCTGATGGATAGAGCTGGAGCTCTGTATAAAATTTCATAATATAATAGACCATAATTAGTACCATTAGATTATATGATTTATGGACTTTGGGATATTTTCAGTTATTACTAGTGCTGCAGTGAACATTCTAATATACATGTCTCCTGATACTAACATGCAAGATTCTAAGATATATATATATGTGAGATATACAGATATATATGAATATAGATATTGGACTGTCTTAATAAACATGGGGGCGCCTGGATGGCTCAGTCAGTTAAGCATCTGACTCTTGGTTTTGGCTCAGGTCATGATCTCGCAGTCGTGAAATGGAGCCCCACATCAGGATCCACACTCAGTGTGGAGCCTGCCTGAGATTCTCTCTGATTCCTTCCCTCTGCCTCCTCTCACAAATAAATAAAATAAAATAAAATAAAATAAAATAAAATAAAATAAAATAAAATAAAATAAAAAAGATGTATACCTTCTATTTTCCAAAATGGTTATATCAATTTAATACTGACCGCAAGAGGATGAGTTTGCATTACTATTGTCAAAGTTATTTGGTAATATCAGAATTTTTTCTTACTTTTACCTATCTAGTGGCTTATATGGGTATTTTATTGTGGTTTTAGTATATATTTTCCAGGTTGATTAATGAGCTTGAATATTTTTCACACGTTTATTGACATCTGGATTTCCTCTTTGGGGAACTGCTGCCTCAAGTATTTTGCTGATTTTCCAATTGTGTTTTTTGTCTTTATTATATTGATCTGTAGGCATATGTTTTATACTCTAGATACTAGTCTTCTTTAGTTATTTGTGTAGCAGGTATTTCCCCCAAATTTATGGCTCCAAATTGATCTGTTTAAAATACCTATCATATTTTGTCATGTCCTTGTTTAAAGACTTCCAGTGGCTCCCAATTACATTTAGCTGTAAAATCTAATCTCTCATGATCATCAAGGCCCTATATGATCTAGTCCCTGCCTACCTCTTTGTCCTATCTCCTTCTCTAAACTCCAGCAACACTGGCCTTCTTTTTGTTCCTCAATTATGTATATGAGATGGACTTGAGCTCCCTCCCTTGTACAGCTTTGGACAAGTGCCAGTTCTTGACAAATGCTCATTTGCACCTCTGCAGAGTGTTAGAAAGGCCCAGCTGCAAGGTGCATAGCACTAGCTCTGATAAAAATGCTTTCTTGTAATATATAAAATTGTTGAATCAGTATGTTTTACACCTGAAACTAATATAACATTGTATGTCAATTATAGTTCAATAATCTTAAAATAATTTTTTAAATGCTTTCTTGTAATTGTGGTAAAACTAAAACAAACAAACCAATCCCAAAACAGCAAATCTCAGCCACAAAAGAGAAGACAGAAACTAAGTTGGGTAATATCTATTGTTAAAGCTGTATCCAAGGAAAATTATCAGCTTAATTAGTAGACCAGATGTTATACATAAGGAGAATGCAACATCTCCCTGTAAGTCATAGAAGAAGCCCCTCAGATAAGATAAGATTCCACCTACTAGCGGCTGCAGGTCTGTTGGAAGGCACACATGCTGAGTGGATTGAAGCTTAGGAAAACTGCATTCCTGGGAAAGAAACACCAACAGGGAATATCACACCTGAAATACAGGGTATTTCTCTACCTTTTATTAAAAGTTCTGAAACTGAGTTTCATACCCTTTGTGAATGGATGAACTGTAACTAAGGTTGGCTACAAGAATTTTCCACTGAATCTGACCCAGTGAATCAAACCATTTTTGTGATTCATACTAAGTTTGTCTAGTCTCAAGGCATTGCATTTACTGTTTTTAAAAAATAACATCTTTGAGATATCATTCATATGCCAAATAATTCACCCATTTAAAGTATATAATTTGATAGATTTTAGTATATTCACAGATGGTGTGCAACCATCACCACAATCAATTTTAGAACATTTTCATCACCCCAAAAAGAAACCCTGTATTCATACTCATAAGCAGTGCATTGCTCTTCTTTACACCTGGAGGGCTAGTCCCCAGACTTCCTAAGACTGATAACTACTTCCTGACAAGACTCAAGCAGGCATTACCATCTCTACGGTACCCCTTTTTAATTATTGCCTGCCTCTCTGTGGATGACGGTGTCTGTTGCTTATGGTCATTCCCTCTCTCCTCCTCATCCCTTTAACAGAATCATGATTTTGTTCAGGTGTCCAGTACCTACATGCTACAAGGGTGGTCAGGCCCATGCCCAACCCCAAGGGATAAATCATGACTGATCTAGGCCAAAGATGATGTCTCATTCCCCTTGGCAAGGATGCTTTAGTAATGGTATGTGCTATAATACTAAGGATACAGTGGAGGGTTCTTTTAGGAGAAGATTTCTGTGATCTTGAAAGAGAGATGTGAGGCTGGAGGGAGGCAAGATGGTGGAAGAGTAGGGGGCCTCGTTTCATCTGGTCCCTTGAATTTAGCTAGATAACTATCAAATCATTCTGAACACCTATGAATTCAATCTCAGATATAAGAAAAGAATTGCTAGAATTATACAAATAGAAAAGCAACCACTTTTTGCAAGGTAGGAAGTGTGGAGAAGTGAACCTGAGGGAATATTTTGGAAGATAAATGGCAGGCGGAGGGAGCCTCTGTAAGTCGGCTAATGGAAAGTGATATAGCCCTGGAGAGCAAAATCAGAACCTTTAGAAATCTGCTCCAGTGAGAGATGTCCCTGCCTGAAAGGTACTCAGGTGGTGAAGGGGGGCAGAATCCTAGGTGGGACAGTACAGTCTCAGGATCCCCAGGGTCACAGAACAGGAGTGCCTGAGCCTGCAGAGTTCCCAAGCATTGGAGTGGGGAAACCAGTTAGGGTCAGCAAGCCCAGGAGGGGGTTATCAGCTCTGTTTGCCATAAACCGCAAACCCTGGCATGATTGGGAGACAGCTCTCCATGCAGGGGCCCTGCAAAGGACAGAAAAGCGGTGACCCTCCACCTTCTCCCCAGAGGGATGTCATGGGAGTGTGCATGACCAGGTGATGGCTCTCCATGTGGGGGCCCTGCAAAGGACAGAAGCACTGTGACCCTCTGCCTTCCCCCAGGAGGATCAGTGTGGGTGTGAACTGCAGGAGTCTACAGAGTTTGGCACTCACAAAAGTGAAGACCACTTATCCCTGTGGGTTTACTGAAGGCAGGGGCCACGATCTTTCAGCCCTGGGGCTGGAGATCAGGGTATGGCCATTTTTATTTTCATCCTCTAAAGAGGCATGGAAAACCTTCAGGGAACAAAAGCCACATACAGCAACCAGTAGCAGCTTACACTGAGCCCAGCCCCCTGGAAAGGGGCAGTGTAACTCTGCCCAGGCAAAGACATCTGAGAATCAGCACAGCAGTCCCCTCCCCCAGAAGACCAGCTGGAACAGCAGGCAAATACCAAGTTTACGGAGCACACAGGACTGCAAAACTCCAGCACTAGGGGAAAATAGTGTATAGAATTCGAGGTTTTTTCTCATGATTAGTTTATCTTTCAGTTTAAAATTTTCTTTTTCTTTCTTTTTTCCTTTTCAACTAGTTTCTTATTTTATCAACTCTTTGTTTTTAAGTCTTCTTTTAACTTTAATTTTTTTACATTTACATTTTATAGATATATTCTTCATTTTTTACTTCCTTTCATTGTATTCAATTTTTTTTTCTATATATATAAGTTTTGCTTTCTTTACAATTTTGGGATATAGTGTCTTTTAACAAAGATACCAAAATACGCCCAGGACCAAGTGGATCACCCTGTTTTGTCTACCTGGATTATATTCTCTACCCCCCCTTTTTTTCTTTTTCTTTTATTTTTTAGTTTCTGATCTCTTTGGATTTGTCTAGTGTATATTTCATTTGGGACATGGTTGATGTTTTTTATTTTGCTTCATTCATCCATTCTTCTCTGGGCAAAATGACTAGAAGGAGGAATTCACAACAAAAGAAAGAACCAGAGGTAATACTCTGCCACAGGTCTAATTGATATGGATACAAGGAAAATGTCAGAGCTGGAATTCAGGATAATGATTATAAAGTTACTAGCTGGGCTTGAAAAAGGCATAAAAGACACTAGAGAATCTCTTAGTGCAGAAATAAAATCTCATCAGGCCAAAATTAAAAATGCTTTAACTGAGATGCAGTCTAAATTGGATGCTCCAACAGCTAGGGTAAATGGGGCAGAAGAAAGAGTGACACAGAAGACAAGTTGATGGAAAGGAAGGAAGCTGAGGAAAAGAGAGAAAAACAACTAATGGATCATGAGGGGAGGCTTCGTGAAACCAGCGATACCATAAAATGAAACTATATTAGAATTACTGGGGTCCCTGAGGAAGAAGAAAGGGAGAGAAGGGCAAAAGGTATATTTCAGCAAATCACAGTTGAAAACTTCCCTAATCTGGGGAAGAAAACAGGCTTTCAAATCCAAGAGGTAAAGAGGACCCCTCTCAAAAAAAAAAAAAAAAAAAATAGATCAACATCCCAACATATAATAGTGAAGCTTGCATATTTCAGAGATAAAGAGAAAATCCTGAAAGCAGCTTGAGACAAGAGGTTCTTAACCTACAGGAGTAGAAACATTAGGCTGGCAGCAGACCTATCCACAGAGACCTGGCAGGCCAGAAAGGGATGGCATGATATATTCAGTGAACTAAATGAGAAAAACATGCAGCCAAGAATACTTTATCCAGCAAGGCTGTCATTCAGAATGGAAGGAGAGATAAACAGCTTCTAGTACACAGAAACTAAAAGAACTTGTGACTGCTAAACCAACCCTGCAAGAAATATTAAAGTATCCTGTAAGCAAAGAGAGAGCCCAAAAGTAACAGAAACCAGAAAGAAACAGAGACAATCTATAGAAACAGGGACTTTACAGGTAATACAATAGCACTAAATTCATATCTTTCAATAGTTACTCTGAATGTAAATGGGCTAAATGCTCTAATCAAAAGACACAGGGTATCAGATTGGATAAAAAAGCAAGATCTTGAGCACCTGGGTGGCTCAGTCAGTTAAGTGTCAGCCTTCAGCTCAGGTCATGATCCCAGGGTCCTGGGATCAAGCCCTACATTGGGCTCCTTGCTCAGCAGGGAGCCTGCTTCTCCCTCTTCCTCTGCCTGCCAATCCCCCTGCCTGTGCTCTCTCTATATATATCAAATAAATACATAAAATCTTTAAAAAGAAAGAAAGAAAGACCCATGCATATGCTCTCTACAAGAGACTCATTTTAGACCCAAAGACACCTCCAGATTGAAAGTGATGGGGTGGAGAACCATTTATCATGCTAATGGACCTCAAAAGAAAGCTGGAATAGCAATCCTCATATCAGACAAATTAGATTTTAAATGAAAGACTGTAGTAAGGGATGAAGAGGGACACTATATCATAATTAAGGTGTCTATCCAACAAGATGATCTAACAATTATAAATATTTATGCTCCTAACACAGGAGCAGCAAATTATATAAACCAATTAATAACAAAATTAAAGAAACACATTGATAATAATACAATAATAGTTGGGGACTTTAACACCACACTCATGGCAATGGACAGACCATCTGAGCAGAAGATCAACAAGGAAACAAGGGCTTTGAATGACACACTGGACCACATGGACTTTACAAATATATTCAGAGCATTCCATCTTAAAGCAACAGAATATATATTCTTCTCGAGTGCACATGAAACATTCTCCAGAATAGATCACATACTAGGTTACAAATCACGTCTCAACCAATACCAAAAGACTGGGACCATTCCCTGCATATTTTCAGACCACAGTGTTTTGAAACTTGAACTCAGTCACAAGAGGAAATTTGGAAGGAACTCAAACACTTGGAGGTTAAAGAGCATCCTACTAAAGAATGAATGGGTCAACAAGGAAATTAAAGAAGAATTTTAAAAATTCATGGAAACAAATGAAAATGAAAACACAGCTGTTCAAAACCTTTGGGATGCAGCAAAGGCAGTCCTAAGAGGGAAGTACAGAGCAATACAAGCCTTCTTCAAAACATTAGAAAAGTCTCAAATACACAAGCTAAACTTACATCTAATGGAACTGGAGAAAGAACAGCAAATAAAGCCTAAACCTGGCAGGAGAAGAGAAATAATAAAGATTAGAGCAGAAATCAATGAAATTGAAACCAGAACAACAGTAGAACAGATCAATGAAACTAGAAGCTGGTTCTTTGAAAGAATTAATAAGATTGATAAACCCCTGGCCAGACTTATCAAAAAGAAAAGAGAAAAGATCCAAATTAATAAAATCATGAATGAAAGAGGAGAGATCACAACTAACACTGAAGAAACACAAATAGTCATAAGAACATATTATGAACAACTATTCGCCAACAGATTAGGCACTCTAGGAGGAATGGATGCATTCCTGGAAATTTATAAACTACCAAAACTGAAACAGGAAGAAACAGGAAACCTGAACAGACCCATAACCAGCAAGGTAACTGAAGCAGTAATCAAAAATCTCCCAACAAAGAAGAGTCCAGGGCCAGATGGCTTCCCAGGGGAATTCTACCAAACATTTAAAGAAGAATGAATACCTATTCTTCTGAAGCTCTTTCAAAAAATAGAAATGGGGCGCCTGGGTGGCTCAGTCGTTAAGCATCTGCCTTCGGCTCAGGTCATGATCCCAGGGTCCTGGGATCGAGTCCCACATCGGGCTCCCTGCTCTGCGGGGAGCTCTCCCTCTCCCACTCCCCCTGCTTGTGTTCCTGCTCTCGCTGTCTCTCTCTCTGTCAAATAAATAAATAAAATCTTAAAAAAAAAAAACAAAAAAACAAAAAATAGAATGGAAGGAAAACTCCCAACCCCTTCTATGGGGCCAGCATTACCTTGATCCCAAAACCAGACAAAGACCCCATTGATAAAGGAGAATTGCAGACCAATATCCCCGATGAACATACCTCAATATCATAAAAGCCATATACAAAAAGCCCATAGTGAATATCATTCTCAATGGGGAAAAATGAGAGCATTTCCTCTAAGGTCAGGAACATGACACATGCCCACTCTCACCACTGTTGTTCAACATAGTACTAGAAGTCCTAGCCTCAGCAATCAGACAACAAAAAGAAATAAAAGGCATCTGAGTCAGCAAAGAAGTCAAACTTTCACTTTTTGCAGATGACATGATACTTTATGTGGAAAACCCAAAAGACTCCACCTCAAAATTGCTAGAACTCATACAGCAATTCAGCAGTGGCAGGATATAAAATCAATGCACAGAAATCTGTTGCATTTCTATACACTAATAATGAGATAGAAGAAAGAAAAATTAAGGAATCAATCCCATTTACAATTGCACCAAAAACCATAAGATACCTAGGAATAAACCTAACCAAAGAGGTAAAGGATCTGTACTCTAAAAGCTACAGAACACTTACGAAAGAAATTGAGGAAAACACAAAAAATAGAAAAACATTCCATGCTCATGAATTGGAATAAATACTTTTTAGATGTCTATGATACCCAGAGCAATCTACACATTCTATGCAATCCCTATCAAAATGCCATTGACATTTTCACAGAACTGGAACAAATAATCCTAAAATTTGTATGGAACCAGAAAAGACCCTGAATAGCCAGAGGTATGTTGAAAAAGAAAACCAAAGCTGGGGGCATCACAATGCCAGATTTCAAGCTCTATTACAAAGCTGTAATCATCAAGACAGTATGGTACTGGCAAAAAAATAGACACATAGATTAATGGAACAGAATAGAGAGCCCAGAAATGGACCCTAAACTCTATGGTCAACTAACCTTCAACAAAACAGGAAAGTATCCAATGGGAAAAGGGACTGTCCCTTCAATAAATGGTGCTGGGAAAACTGGACAGCCACATGTAGAAGAATGAAACTGGACCATTTTCTTACACCAACACAAAGATAAACTGAAAATGTATGAAAGACCTAAATCTGAGATAGAAATCCATCAAAATCCTAGAGGAGAACACAGGCAGCAATCTCGGTGATCTTGGCCATAGCAACTTCTTGCTAGAAAGGCAAGGGAAACAAAAGCAAAAATGAACTATTGGGACTTCATCAAGATAAAACCCTTCTGCACAACAAAGGAAACAGTCAACAAAACTAAAAGGCAACCTACAAAATGTGAGAAGATGTTTGCAAATGACATATCAGATGAAGAACTAGTATCCAAGATCTATAAAGAACTTATCAAACTCAACACCCAAAAAACAAATAATCCAGTCAAGAAATGGGCAGAAGACATGAACAGACATTTCTCCAAAGAAGACATACAAATGGCCAACAGACTCATGAAAAAATGCTCCACATCACTTGACATCAGGGAAATACAAATCAAAACCACAATGAGATACCACCTCACATGGTCAGAATGGCTAAAATTAACAAGTCAGGAAACAACAGATGTTGGCAAGGATGTGGAGACAGGGGAACCCTCTTACGCTGTTGGTGGGAATGCAAGCTGGTGCAGCCACTGTGGAAAATGGTATGGAGGTTCCTCAAGAAGTTAAAAATAGGGGTGCCTCAGTGTCCCAGTTGGTTAAGCATCTGCCTTCAGCTCAGGTCATGATCCCAGGGTCCTGGCTTCAAGCCCCGCAATGGGCTCCCTTCTCAGCAGAGAGCCTGCTTCTCCCTCTCCCTCTGTCTCCCAGTTTGTGCTCTCACTCTCTCTCTCTCTGTCAAATAAATAAAATCTTAAAAAAAAAAAAAGAGGTTAAAAATAGAGCTACCCTATGACCCAGCAATTGCACTACTAGGTATTTACCCCAAAGATACAAATGTAGTGATCTGAAGGGGCACCTGCACCCCAATATTCATAGCAGCAATGTCCACAATAGCCAAACTGTGGAAAGAGTCGAGATGTCCATCAAAAGATGAATGGATAAAGAAGATGTGGTATATATATATATATATATATATATATATATATATATATATATACACAATGGGATATTAGCCAGCCATTAGAAAGGATGAATACTTACCATTTACATGGACGTGGATGTAACTAGAGGGTATTATGCTGAGTGAAATAACTCAGAGAAAGACAAATATCATAGGGTTTCACTCATATGTGGAATATAAGAAACAGCACAGAGGATCATAGGGGAAGAGAGGGAAAACTGAATGGGAAGTAATCGGAGAGGGAAAAAACCATGAGAGACTCTTAACTATAGGAAACAAACTGAAAGTTGTTGTAGGGGAAGTGGGTGGGAGGATGGGGTAACTGGGTGATGGGCATTAAGGAAGGCACGTGATATGATGAGCACTGGGTGTTATACACACTGATAAATTATTGAACACTAAATCTGCCATATATTGGCTAACTGAATTTAGATTTCAAAAAAGAGAGAGATGTGAGAAAAAAACAGATTTTCCCTGCCTATACCTTAGTGGGAGGATATATTGCTTAGAACTGTAGGGTCATCTTACAAGCATGAGAAGAAAACTTGAGAATCACAGAAATGCTAAGCTGGAGTCATTATGTCATTGAGTCACCGAGTAACCAACCGTTGAACAATCCAACTCTGACTTTTCCAATGAGATAAAAATCTTAATGCTAAAGACATTTTGAGTTGGGTTTTCAGCCAAATATATCCTACCTAATAATCTGTTACATTGCCCTCTTTTATTTTCTTCTTAGTACTTAACATTCTGTGTAATATCTGGTTTATTACTTGTCTCCATCAATTAGAACATAAGAACATCAGGGCCCTTCTCTTATTTGCTACTGTACCTAAAGCATCTTAAATAGTACCTAGTATCTAGTCAATAGCCAATAATTATTAGTTAAACATGAATGAATGAACAATGCCTTGATTTCTCTCTTTCCCTCACTTCTAATCCTTCAGCAAGTCTATTGGTTCAACCTTCAAAATATATCCAAATTTGACTACTCTGATCATCCCTGGGGCTTTCATCAGTAAGTGTCCTGATTGAAGTGTCTCACCCTCCTGTTTACCTAGTAATCTTTTTACTCCTCTTCCTGTTTTCGTTGATTCCATGTTTACTGAGGTGCATGCAGGGCACTGGGCTGCCCTCATGAACCTATAGTCTAGTGGGGGAGCTGGGTAATGACGAATGACACAGGTCATTATTGCATAAGAAATAAGAGATGCAGAGGGTGGGTATGGTGGTGGGGCAGGTGGAAACCTGCAGTCCTCACTCCAACTGCACAGAATACCAGGCAAAAGACAAGGAGCCACTCTGTTTTCTGTGCAGGGGTGGAGGTGGGGTTTAGTATTAGGGTTGGGAGCATTTTCTTTGTGTATATAAGGAAAGGTCAGGCAGATCCTTGCATATGTTCTTCCCCTCAAATGATATTAAAAACAAAATATCCTTCAGTCTAAAATGAGTACACTTGTCATACCTCTCCTCGCACATATTCAGGTGGGAGGGATCAGCCAGCCCCATTTGACAGATCAAGAAATTAAGACTCAGCAAGAAGCCTTTTCCCTAGGATTGTGCACCTCTTCAGCAGTAAGGCCACAAGCAGACCATATGCCTTTTCACTCAGAAGCAATTCACATTACAGCTCACTGAGCACCCAGCCCAAGCCTCCTCATAATAGGGACTCAATAAACAGGAGTTATTCCCCCAACTCTGGGGTCCTCTCAGAGGCCCTCCTGTTAGAGATAGGGAAACTGAGAAGTAACTTGCAAAGAAAAGCAGCAGAGAGGCTGACCTGCCCCAGGAGCTCTGATTCTAATCATAATTATGGCCAATATTTATGGAGTACTTCCTATGTGCTAAATCCTATCCCAAACCCCTTAACACATAGTATTTTTTTCCATCCCCCAGCAACCTTATAAGGTTATATGATACAAGTCTACACTTCCTTATCTTAATTTGGAAGCCCAAAAGACTGAAAACCAACAGACTTTTCCTGTATTTGCTGCCCAGATGTTTCTGGTGGCAAAATTTGTCTTGAACAGATGTGAGGCTCTTTAGATTACTTATAATGTTTTTTTATTTTATTTTATTATGTTAGTCACCATGTTTCATTAGTTTTTGATGTAGTGTTCCATGATTCATTGTCTGCATATAACACCGAGTGCTCCGTTCAATACATGCCCTCTTTAATACCCATCACCAGGCTAACCCACCCCCCCACCCCCTCCCCTCTAGAACCCTCCGTTTGTTTCTCGGAGCCCATAGTGTCTCATGGTTCGTCCCCCCCCAATTTTCCCCCTTCATTTTTCCCTTCCTACTGTCTTTTTCTTTTTTAACATATAATGTATTATTTGTTTCAGAGGTACAGGTCTATGATTCATCAGTCTTAGATTATTTATAATGTTTTTTATTTATAAATTTTAAAAATCAGGAAAAAAGGTATGAATATCCATACATTTATTAGTTTACTATTGCTGTGCAACAATATTACTACAAACTTAGTGACTTAAACCAACAGACATTTACTGTTTCTTTTTTTTTTAAGATTTTATTTATTTATTTGTCAGAAAGAGAGAGAAAGAGCAAGCACACAAGCAGGAGGAAGAGCAGGAGAGGGAGAAGCAGGCTCCCGGCTGAGCAAGGAGCCCAAAATGCGGGACTCGATCCCAGGACCCTGGGATTATGACCTGAGCCGAAGGCATCTGAGCCACCCAGGCATCCCTATCTCTAAGTCCAAACCAGTTCCTCTGCTTAGGGTCTCACAAGGCTTCAATCAAGGTGTTAGCTGGGGCTGCATTCTCCCCTGAGTTCAATGGGGAAAGATCCACTTCCAAGCTCACTCATGTTATTGGCAGAATTCATTTCCCTGAGGTGATAGGACTGAGGGCTTCAGTTCGGTTTTTGTTTTTGTGTGTGTATGTTTTGTTTTGTTTGCGGCCTGTCAGCCAGAGGCTGCCCTCAGCTCTTAGAGGCTGCCCATCCATATTCATTGCTGTGTGGCATCCCCTACCATGGTCATTATCTTCCTCAAAGCCAGCAAGAATGAAGGGTAGGAGGAAGAAAGACTGAGACTCCAGCAAGATGGATACTACAATCGTATGTGACATAATCACATAATCATGTGTATGTAATCACAGACATCCTATTATCTTTACCAAATTTTCAGTTAGAAGCAAGCACAAGTTTTGCCCATACTTGAAGGGAAAGGATCACATAAGGGAGTGAACACCAGGAAGTGGGAATTGTGGGACCACTTTAAGAGTCTGTCCACCATAATACCTTTCAATGCAGAAATATTAATGTTTGATTTGCCCTAGAGCCCCATGGGAGTGTCTCATGTTATCTGGTATTCACATCATGATAGCATTCTAAGATCCTGAAATTTAGAAATTCTCAGACACACTGTCCTCATGGATTTTGCATAAAATACTGTATTACTATCCTTATTTTACAAGTGAAGAAATTGAATTACCAAAGAGTTAAGTGACTCAGTCCAAGGAAAGCTCACTTCCATGTGTTTCTCCTCTACTCTCAATATTCCACTGCTATATAACTTCCTCAACTTATTATGGGGTTACATCCTGACAAAACTATGGTGAGTTGAAAATGTCATGAGTCGAAGATGCATTTAATACGCCTAACTTACCGAACATCATAGCTTGGCCGAGCCTGCCTTAAACATGCCCAGAACCCTTACGTTAGCCTATAGTTGGGCAAAATCATCTAACGCAAAGCCTATTCTATAATAAAGTGTTGAATATCTATGTAATTTATTGAATACTGTGCTGAAAGTGAAAACAGAATGGCTGGTTGTAAGTGTATCAGTTATTTACCTTCATAATCGTGGCTGACTGGGAGCTGTGGCCCATCGCCACTGCCCAGCATCACAAATGAGATGGTGTCACATACTGCTAGCCTGGAAAAAGAACAAAATTCAAAACTTGAGGTACGGTTTCTACTGAATGCATATTGCTTTCACACCACCATAATGTTGAAAAATCATAAATTGAACCATTTTAAGTTGGGGACCATCTGTACACTACTTCATTTCTGACACCAGATGTCTGGGTTATCTACACATCAGGCAATTCTGCAGCACCAGCTGGGTGTCCTACAATTTAACGCAGTTCTGACATCATCTACCTGGAGATAGCACCAGATCCCACAGGTTAAAGGCTCACAAATCCCCTCCCACACTCACATCTGATGCCAATCACAAGTCCAGGTCGTCACCTATGCTTCTGACCTACTGGCTCTAAAATGGAAATTCCCATGAACTCCCTCTTGGGTTCAATTACTTTGGTAGAGCAGCTCACAGAACTCAGGAAAACATTTTACTTACTAGATTCCAATTTATCATAAAAGAATATAACTCAGAACAGCCAGATGTTAGAAACGCATAGGGTAAGTTTTGGGAGAAGGAGCATGGAGTTTCCATGTTCTCTCTGGGTGTACCACCCTCCCCAAATCTCCATGTGTTCACCAATCCAGCTCTCTAAACCTGTTCTTTTGAGTTTTTATGAAGGTTTCATATGCAGGCATGATTGGCTAAATCACTGGCAACCGGTGATTGATTTAACCTCCAGCCCCTCTCCCCTCCCCAGAGATGGAGGGTGGCACTGAAAGTTCCAACCTTCCAATCAGGTTAGTTCCCCTGGCAACTAGCGCCCATCCTTATGGGCTTTCCAAAAGTTACTGCATTAACATAAATTCAGGTGTGGTTGAAAGGGGCTTGTTATGAATAACATGACATATTCCTTTCACCTTTAAGGCTCTGGAGCTATTTCAGGAACCAAGGAGAAAAGACCAAATACTGTAACAAACAAAAGCTGCTCCCATTGCTCTTAGGAAATTCCAAGAGTTTTAAGAGCTCTGTACCAGAACAAGATGCAGACCACATTTATTATTATAAATCACAAACATATTTTATATATATAATACATGTATATATGTATTTTATTATTATAAATCACAAACATATATCAAATATATATTTTTATATTTTATTATTATTATAAATCACAATATTACACTCACCTTAGGCAAAAATAAGAGTTCAGACTCTGAGGGTAGAGCCCAAGCTCTTAGCCACATGCAGTCTCCATGGTTTTGAGATTTAAGAGTCTCGTTAGGCATCTGCCTTCGGCTCAGGTCATGGTCCCAGGGTCCTGGGATCGAGCCCCGCAACGGGCTCCCTGCTCGGCGGGAAGCCTGCTTCTCCCTCTCCCACTCCCCCTGCTTGTGTTCCCTCTCTCCCTGTGTCTCTCTCTGTCAAATAAATAAATAAATAAAATCTTTAAAAAAAAAACACAAACAAAAAAACGCTAAGATAACCAATCACAAAAAGCCAACTAGACTTCAATATATAGCCAATCAAATACTTTCCTTTCTCTGCTTCTGCACTTTGTGTATATAAGTCTTTCCTCTGAATTCTGTTGGCTTAGCGCTCATAGCTACATTTGGTTTGGCAGCACCTAATTCCAATCAATTTTTGCTTGAATAAACTTAAAATTTAGTTTGTCTTTTAACAAGTCTCGGCAAAAATGCTACAGCCTTAAAGATGTCTTCCTTGACCACCAGAGCAAAACTAATCCCTCTCCGTCTCTCCCCCTCCTTCTCCCTTTCTCCTTAGTACCCCTTTGTCCGCCATCCTATCTTGTTCTTATAGTCCTTATCTCCACATATTTTTTTGTTCGTATGCTTGTTTTCTCGCTCTTACACTAAAATGTAAACTCCAAGAGGACATGTTTATTTACTGATATATCCTGCCTGGCACGTAATAGGCATTAAATACTTATTTGAATAACTGTTATTAATGGACTTTTAAAGTCTATCCAACAGAAATGCCAAGCATTTGATTCCACAGCAAATGACCAATAAATGTGTTAGGAATTGCATAACTTTATAAAAATAAAAATAACCAATGTAGCTAACTAGAAAAAGACAGGGCTTAAGCTGTCATTGCTCAGGCTCTCAGAATCTTGATGAAAGACCACAGTTGCCATCCCTCTCAGTTATAAAACTATAATAATTACTACTTTGGCTCAGACTGAGCTATTACTTTTTTTTTTAAGATTTTATTTATTTATTTGACAGAGAGACAGCAAAAGAGGGAACATAAGCAGGGGGAGTGGGAGAGGGAGAAGCAGGCCTCCCGCAGAGCAGGGAGCCCGATGCGGGGCTCCATCCCAGGACCCTGAGATCATGACCTGAGCCGAAGGCAGACACTTAACGACTGAGCCACCCAGGCGTCCCGCCGAGCTATTACTT
This sequence comes from Zalophus californianus, assembly GCF_009762305.2. Taxonomy (NCBI): domain Eukaryota; kingdom Metazoa; phylum Chordata; class Mammalia; order Carnivora; family Otariidae; genus Zalophus; species Zalophus californianus. The sequence goes on from NC_045603.1 coordinate 76,069,702, forward strand.
ATTAATTTTCAAAATGTTCATGATATTTAATTATTTTATCTAAAAACCAGTGGCTTATGAATCGGTTATTTTCCACTCTATCCTTCTCTACTTTGGGCTTTAAGAGGGTGACTTTTATGGACAGCACAAACTGGGATTTCTTGACCCCTAACTTCTGGGTAGGTTGAAACTCTAAGCAGAGGCACCAGATCAAAAAGGGATGGAGAATGGGTTTAGAATATTTATTCTTCCAGGATCCCTCCCAGCTGGGTTGCCACAGGTGGACTATGTTCCTTTATTGACCCAAAAGCTATAGCTCCTTATCTAGGTGGCCTCACCTATGGCCACTTTCTCCTGGTTTTGGTAACTGTTCCCTTCCCGGCTTTCAGGACTAGGAGAGGTAAGGGCTTCCTGTTTTTGCTAGTCTAAGGGTATTAAACCACCCTTACCCCTGCTTTCCTTTAATTCTGCTCACACCTTTATAAACAGCCTCTATTAATATCTCCTTGCCTAACCTGTTTGAACTTGCCCAGCTATTTCCTGCAACAATCCTGAGTCATACATTTTATGCCTCAAATTAAATCAAGGGTTTAATCAATGGAAAATTTTAACAATGCACAAGAATTCATGAGCATGGGCACTGTTTTTTCCAATTTGGAGTAAGACATGATATGAGATATAAAAAGAACGTGTCATTTTCACATTGAAACGAATTAAGGACATTCCCACTTGGAAATAACCCACACATAGTAGGATAATAGTCACTCATTTGGCTTCTCTTTATTCTGTTTGTTTTCAGCTCCTACAGAGTTATAACCTAAAGATTAGGTTTAGAAAATGTACCGGACATGGGATTGGTAAATATAGTCTAGTCCCATCTTTGCTCAGAAATCTTGAGAAATCAGCGAACTTTTCTGAAACACAGTTGCCTAAACTGCAAAATTAAGATGTTGGAATAAATCATAGCTAAGATATCCTTTAGTTTTTAAATCTCTGGTAACTGTATTTTATGATTATCAGGAACCATCAAGAATTTTTATTTTAAACGTTGTAGGGGCAACCATATAGTATTGTTTAAGAACCCAGCTCTGCAGCCTAACTGTTTGCCTTCAAATCCCAGCTCTACCACTGACTAGCCACATGAACTTGGGCATGTTTCTTAATATCTTTGGGCCTCAGTTTCCTTGTCTGGAAAATGGGTATGATAATAGTAAAAATATCTATCAGTGAGGGTTTCTTTAACAGTGAAATGAGTTAGAAGTTGTAAAATACTCACTGTGTGCAAGGTATTATTCTAACCACTTCGTAGTTGTTCACAATTATCCTTGATAGTTAACAGAAAATTTTCCACAATTTACTGATCTAGTAGGTTTTATTCAGCAATTCATAAATGGGGCAACATCTCGTCTAGCAGATAGAAAAGAGCTCTAAAGAGCCATACAAGGCAAGAAATGTTTACAGACCAAAGTGAGAAGGAACAAGGAAGTTATACTCGGCATTTGCTGATCAGTCAAAGCAGGATTACTTCCCCTATATGGAGCAAAGGAGAGTCTTAGAGCCAGGTCAGATGACTCGTGCTGGGCAGGCAAGCACTGATTGGTTGGCCAAGGCCTGCTTTTTCTGGAACAGCCAAGCATAGAAACTTAAATTCCAGTTTGCTGATGTGGGCTTAGCATAAGTGGTTCCATCTTGCACCTAGTCTGGACACTAACAATACCCAAATGAAATGATTTGGGGTCAGTAGTAGATGATAATGTATAGGTTATACTGAGCTGAAAATTAATATTAGAAGAGCAATTGCTGGGGTGCCTGGGTGGTCAGTTGGTTAAGCATCTGACTCTTGATTTCGGCTCAGGTCATGATCTTGGGGTCCTGGGATCAAGGCCCATGTCAGGCTCCACGCTTAGCAGAGAGTCTGCTTGGGATTCTCTCTCTCTCTCCCTCTGCCCCCCAAGCCCCTGCTCACTCACACATGCTCTTACTCTCTCTCTCTCAAATAAATAAATCTTAAAAAAAAAAGAAGAAGAAGAGAAATGGCTATTTTGAATCTAAATATAAGCAGTATGGTTTAAAAGTGAAGAACCTAACTCATAGCCTGTTCTTTTATTTTGAGACATGACATGTAAAGATGATTTGAACAACAATTTATTGCTATCTATTTGTATGCACACACATTCTTAATAAATGACCCAAGATTCATTACACACACACACACACACACACACATAGTTCACCTAGGGGCCCCAAACCCCTACACAGTCGAAAATCCACATATAACTTTTGACTCCTCCAAAACTTAATTATTAATAGTCTACTGTTAAGGAAGCCTTACCAAAACATAAAGTCAACATATATTTTGTATGTTATATATATTTTATACTATTTTCTTACAATAAAGTAAGCTAGAGAGAAAAAAATATTAAGAAAATCATAAGAGATGGGGTGCCTGGGTGGCTCAGTTGGTTAAGCGACTGCCTTCAGCTCAGGTCATGATCCCAGGGTCCTGGGATCGAGCCCTGCATCGGGCTCCCTGCTCGGTGGGAAGTCTGCTTCTCCCTCTTCCACTCCCCATGCTTGTGTTCCCTCTCTCGCTGTCTCTCTCTCTGCCAAATAAATAAATAAAATCTTTAAAAAAGAAAGAAAGAAAATCATAAGAGGAAATGCATTTGCAGTAATGTACTAAAAAAAAAATCTATATAAGTAGACCTGTGCAGTTCAAACCCATTTTGTCCAAGGGTCAATTATGTGTGTGTGCATATATATACATACGTATATATATATTGCATAAGATATACTTCATTTTACCTGTAGACCTTTATTATGTATTTTTCTACACATACACAAACACACTAGGAATAAATGGCATGATTTAAGGTAAGTAATGTTGCTTATTATTCTTATATAACCTGCCCAGAGAAACAAACTATAGGTTTTTTTTATATGGTAGCTAGGATAGGAAATGGAGGAGGTTCCGAGCTAGAGGAAACTACAATAAAGAGGGCACAGCAAGCAAAGAGGGGAGAATGGGAACATGACATCTTGCCCTTAGCCTGGCACTGTCCACAAATCACTTACCGTACACCAGAAAAGACTTTTATTCCTAATAACCTTGCATTCCAAGATAAACCATGAATAACAGGAAACTCCTAAAAGCATTGACTAACAGGAAATCCTGAAAGCTTTGCCTCTTGAGATAAGCCACAAAAATAAGAACATCCTGTTTTCCTTACAAAAAGACAGGAACATCTTGTTCTTATCCAATCTGAACTGTCAGCTGCCATATCTGAGCTATAAATATCTGCCATATCATCAGAGCTATAAAAGCCTCCTCTTCTATGGGATGAGCCACTACTTCTGAACTGCTAGTGAAAATGTTTTCCTAAAATGCAAAATAGGTAAAGAGGATGAAGAGGTACAAACCTGCAGTTACAAAAGAAGCCACAGGGATGAAAAATACTGCATAGAGAATATAGTCGATAATATAATCACTTGGTATGGTAACTATACTTTATCATGATGAGCATTTCATAATATATATAACTGTCGAATCACCATGTTGTACACCTGAAACTAATATATATGTCAACTGAACTTGGATTTTTTTAAAAAAGTTTCCCGGTGTTCACATTTGTCTCTGAATTTTATTTTGACAAAGTTACTGAATAGTCACTAGCTGAAACTGATTTTCTTGGGAAGTCCTGTATACACCAAGGCCAGCTTCATGGGTGGACCACTCACTGGTGCTGTCGTACAGGGTCCTGCCTTGGTTTAATGCTCTGCTATCACCATCTTGAAAAATCTAGTAACTTTTTGAAAAGGGGCTTTGCAAGTTATATTGAAGATCTTAGATGTACCATAAACCTCTCTCCTGAACACCCAAATAAAGTAGAAACAGCATGGTCTTTGGAATCTGACACACCTATTTATTTAGGTAAACCTCACCTTCATCTATAAGATAGCATATCTCAGACTCGATTGATGACTACATGAGATCCTTTAAGTATTTACCACGTTTGACAGCTAGAAGGTCCATAAATAACAGTTCTGAGTTATCCCATTTTACCTTCCATAAAGTAGAGCTATACACTTTTACAATCTCCTTTTCTTCTGTGCCTAGTGTCTTAATAGAAGCAGCAATTCCTTTGAACAAGTATGTATTGTAAATGAGAGTTGGGCTACTTGTGTGTTCATTTCCTTACTTCCCATTCATTCCTGCCATCACAATCAGAATGCATCCTCCATCACCACCTCAAACACCCTTGATGACCTTCTTCTGGCTAAACCACCTTCAGGTGTTATCTTACTTGATTTCTCTTCAGCATGTGACAGTTTTGGTCATGTTTCTCTTCTGTAGCACCCCACTGTTTTTTTTTCCCTACCTCTTTGGCTGTTTCTTCTCAGTGTCAATTGCTGTTCTCAGCTACCCCTCCTAGGACTTGTTCTCACTCTATGTATAGCTGACCCTCCCACTAGCTCTCTCCAAAATAAATAAATCTTTGAAGAAAAAAAAAAGTAGTCCTAAGAATTGTGATATCATGTACACATCTTCGACCTTTAAAATAATTGGCTAGAGGGGCACCTGGGTGGCTCAGTTGGTTAAGTGTCTGCCTTCTGCTCAGGTCATGATCCCAGGACCCTGGGATCAAGCCCCATGTCAGGCTCTCTGCTCAGCGGGAAGCCTGCTTCTCCCTCTCCCTCTGCCTGCTTGTGCTCTCCCTCTCTCTGTCAAATAAATGAATAAAATCTTTTTAAAAAATAAATAAAAATTTAAAAAAATAAAATAATTGGCTAGAAGTAACTAGGAATTTGTCATTTTACCTCATTATAATTTTCTTAAAAGAAAAAAAAAAAACAGTTGTGATGACTTCCTTTGACTACTGAGAAGAATACTGGCACCCAAAGCTGAACATCTCATAATAATGGGGCCATGGCCTGTATTTTCCTTGAAGAATCAAGTAATCAGTGGGAAGACCCAGATGGACAGCTGTGCAGCACTCAACGGATAGGAAGGACTATGAAGTCCTACCCTTATCTGCTCTGTCAAGCTCTCCCATGGTCTTCCAAGGTCTAAATGGCTCCCAGAACAGCAGAGGATTCTTCTAAAGAATTACTGTATCAATAAGTAAATGCATGCATTATCACTGCTATTCAATCTCTTCTTTAAAAGCAAACCAGCACAATTTGCAGATCTATACCTCCATGCCTTCATTTTCCATAGATACCTCAAAAGCCACATGTCCAACATTTAAATACTTTCCTCCTCTCTTCAAAAAACTCTTGCAATCCTGTCAGCTCAATAAATGGCACCATCATATGCCACCCAATTCTCCGAACCCAAAGCCTAAAATTCATCTTGACTCTTCACTTTCCCTGACCCCCACCAATCTCTAAATCCTATCAGTTCAACTTCCATTATCTCTTGAATCTGTTTATCCATTCCATTGTTACTACTTTAGCTCAGGCTATCATCAAAGGACTCCTATCTGGTCTCCACCTGTGACCTCTACAGTTCTTTGAACACTTCACAGCTAGAGTTCTTTCTAAAACTCATTTTTCCTATGCATGCCCTGTCCTTGCTTAAAACCTACCTATGACTCCACCCAAAGTCCTACAGACAAAGCCTAAATTGTTTAACATAACACAGATCATTAGGCCCCATTTTAGCTTTCTGATCAGAAGAGGACAGACCTACCACCAGCCAGCCAAATCCAGCCCACTGCTCGTTTTTGTAGTTTGCAACGTCAAGCTTTTAGTTTTAAATGGTTGAAAAACCAAAACATGAGTATTTCATGACAGTGAAAACTACAAAAAAATGTTATTGGAGGGGGCACCTGGGTGGCTCAGTTGGTTAAGTGACTGCCTTCGGCTCGGGGCATGATCTCAGGGTCCTGGGATCAAGCCCCGCATTGGGTTCCCTGCTTGGCAGGAAGCCTGCTTCTCCCTTTCCCACTCCCCCTGCTTGTGTTCCCTCTCTCGCTGTCTCTCTCTGTCAAATAAATAAATAAAATCTTAAAAAAAAAAAAAAGAAAACGTTATTGGAACACAGGTCCACTCATTCATACTGTCTATGGCTTCTTTTGAGCTACAAGATGAGTAGCTGTGACCAAGACAGTATGGCCTACAAAACTCTACAATCTTTACTATCTGGCCCTCCACAGAAAAAGTTTGCCAACTCCTGCTCTACATTCAACTCTCACCACTCCCCCTTGTAGCCACCACCCTGAACTGTCTGCAGTCCCTAAGAGACCACAGTTTTTTCTCTGAACTGCTCCCCCTACTCCTCCATGGATGCTCGCATAGCATTAACTTCATCTTAGCATTTAACAGTTTATTTAATTGTCCTTCTACTGGTCTGGTGCATGTGTTCACCACGGAATCCTCAGCACCAGCACTGTCTCTACCCTCCTTCAGTGCTTGATAAATGTGTATTGCCTGAATAAGCAGCATCCTGAAAAGATGAACAAAACTGGGTTCCAACTTTCAGCTTATAAAAGGAAGACAGACACATAAACAACAAATCAATCCACAAGGAAGAACGAAAAACACTAAAAAATAGCCGGCACTCTGCAGCATAACCAAAGAGAAAGAATTCCACCTGGGAAAGGGTGCCCCTTCTTTAAAATCCTTTCTGATTTGAACAGATGCCCCTCCCCCCCATGATGAAATTCTTACTGAGCTTTTTTGTTGGCATGTAGTGTCCTCATCTGTAAAATAAGGCTAAATAATCTCGACTTCACAGGATTAAATGAATGTAGTTAATTGAGAGCACGTAGCTCCGTAAGTGCTTCAGAGAAAATGCTCGGTAAACAGCGGTCACTCCTGGTTGCTCTAAAACGCTCCGTTTCACGTTAATGGAGTCCATTTCCAAGGGAGTCTCCGGTATGTGTCGCCAAGTGCACGGACCAGCATCAAATACGTCCCTACAGTAAGTGCAGCGGCTTCTAAGCACAGCGCCACTGGAGGTGTGCCCAGCGAGGCTGCGCGCGGGGTTTCAACTCCTGGGAAACCGCCCGTAAACGGAGCCCGCGAGTTGGAGAAACTACAACTCCCGTCGCGCCTCACCGAGTTTAGGGCTACTCTACATTTTATCACCTCCCTTCTCTTCTTTCCCTCCGTAGTCCCGAGCGTGGCTGCGTCCCGGTCACCGGAAGAAGCCGTGTGACGTCACGAGGGCCTACGCGTCGCGCGGGGGGCAGGAGTTGACGGACGGTCTCTGGCTCCGTTTGGGCGGCCCTGGGACCACGGAAGAGGCTCTCTTGGGCGGCCGCGATGCCTAGCTCGCGGCGGGTCAGTCAGCTTCTGGATCTGTGAGTCCACCCTGTCCCCGCCTCCCCTTCGCCCCGCCCCAGCCGAGCCCTGTGCTTGCTCTCCCTCCCCGCCCCTTCCCAGCTCTGGACCTTTGAAGAGGCCCCGCTGGTGTTTCTGTTTCTGAGTTCCTGATTTGTTGTCTCCTCGTAGAGGACAGTTGTGTCAAGTGGGCTGCTAGGCAGGTTTGTCCCGCTGTCCGCCCTGGGCGCCCCCAGATGGGTGTCCGAACTCTTAGTCAGCCTTGACAGCTTGATGCCCAGGCAATTCCTGGCAGTGGCCTGTTTCTGACGGGAGCTGAAAGCCTTGATGGAACAAAACAAAACACTAGATGTGGCTCTCAGAAGCCTTCAGCAAAGTTCCACCAGTTCCTGTAACTGGGATAGGTACTGATTCTTCGAGGCAGCACGGCTCCTTGATTGCTTGGTTGCGATTACAGGGTTCCGCTCCCAGTCCCATTCACCAGCTGTGTGACCATGGAGAGTAACTTAACCTCTGTGCCTGAGTTCTTGATCTATCAAATTAGTTTAACAACAGTACCTATCTCATAGAGTTATAGTGAGGAATAAATTTAACGTATGTAAAGTCCTTAGAAGGATGCCTAGTGTCAAAAGAAATTTCAAGGAGCTTTATTTGATAATAAATATTTTAGGGAGAAACGAGAATCTCAGAGGCATGTCTTTGCAAGATGGCTTATAAACTGAGAATAACTAGGTTTGTTTAACCTTTACAGTGATTGGTTATTACAATGATTGGTACCACAATTTAAAGAACTGCGAGGGATTGGTTTAAAGTAATTATCTTACACTATTTTAGGGAGATGATTTAAGTTTTGTTTATGGTTATCAGAGGGATTTACAAGAAATAACTTGTTAAATTTCACTTACGTTCATGAAATAAACCAGATTATGTTTACTTATATGATCTAACTGGTTTGGTCTGCTTAGGGGATTTTCAAGCGTGGTCTCCATTTTATTTTATCTAAAAAATTAACCCCCTTTTGGTCATTCCCTCGGCAAGCAAGCTGAAAGTGTGAGCCAATAGGCTATTACTCTCACTACCACTGTTGATGTAGTCTTTGGGTTGTATGGTCATGCAGTTGCCATTACAAACAGTTGTATAGTCATTGTAGGCATGGGCAGTAGGATTATTGAGTTCTTTGAATTGTGTAATCCTGATGGATATCATTTGGTGTGTGAGTGGCTGCTGAAAGGCATTTAAAACTCTTGAGAGGATACAGTGCACTAGTGTTAGAAGGTGGGGGAGGTACAGTAAAGTATCCTGCAGACTGAGTAGGCACTTGGAAAGCCAAAAATGGAGCAAGCCAATGTAACCTACTGACAAGGGGGAGCCAGTGGATAAATGATCCAGGTGCTATGCAGTTCTTCTCCACCCAGTCCAAACCTTAAGCTACAGCTTTTATAGAGCAAGGGGCATTGTGATGCGGTCAAGGGGGGGTTATCTAAAGTGGCGCCATCTGTGCACCAGTCATCTCTCCTGGTTATCTAAAGTGGCACTTTTTGTGCACCAGTCATCTCTCCTAGTTATCTGAAGTGTGCCTTCTGTACGCCACTTGAGGGAAGATCAGAGTAAGCCTTCCTGCATTCTGGTCAGGGCATACATTAACGTCCAAGTGGCCTGGAACGTGTAGCCCTGAGGGAGGTCATTGCATGAGTATAAACAAAATGGAGGGCCAAAGATGGAGTCAGTGTTGTTGGCACTCCTATAACTAGCAAGGTTAATATGATGACTATGAGGGAAGTAACAGACAAGGATTGAAAAATTCCTGGAAGCAGAGATTCCCAGGAGCCAAGATTTAACCAACCAAATAAATCAGTGAAAGAAGTATCACCTATTTGATGAAAGAGTGACATCTGATCTTTAAGATCTTTTAAATTGGGGGTAATTATTCCTAATTTATTAACATGGAAAAAAATTTCTTTAACCAGTTAGAGCATATGCATCTCCTTATTAAGTGGTTAGGGTGTCTAAGGCTGTGCAATTGTCTAATATAACTCTGGCTAGAGAGTTTATAGATTTTTGCTGTAATTGTAGGGATTTTGCAGAAGAGATCCCTCTGAGATTTAAAAGCAGTCTTTTGTTCGTGTCTTTTCTAATAAACTAAATCTCTAAGTTCTAATGTCTTTTTTTGGAATGGATCACAGAATGCTTCTTAGACCTGGTGGAAAGTAAGTTTTTTAATATTGTATTAGTGCCTCACACTATTGAATCATGTTATGATTACTTAGGATAAACATGAGGATGTCTTATTTCAGGAGTGTTATAGGAGAGCCTCCATCTAAGTTGGGCCTCTATACAGTGTGAGCAAACAGGCATTTCTATGGAAACAAAAGAAGGATAAAAATTAATCGTTGGAGCGAATTACAAACTCAGTTTCTGAATCTGAAGAGCAGCCAGTCAAGAAAATTTCTAGATTTGAGCACAAAACATCTTTAGATAGTGGAGTGAGGATGGCAGTTTCAATCTGTTGGATTTTCCTGATTTGCCGTTTTGAATGACTTTGATGATGTCATTGGGTGTTCTGGTGAACTCTCTGAGTGGCCTGTATAGAAATAAGCACTAAGGTTGTCTGTACATGATCTGTTGTGGTGATATCTCTGAGGTTTATATCAAGTTGTCTGGCTTTAGGTTGTAGGGCTTGGGTTAAGGGGCAATTTTAGTTTTTATTCCAAGTCAGAATGGTGAGAGAAATTGGAAATGTTAGTTTGGAAAGCTGTAGCCAGGTGTTGGAGGAAACTGGAAGAATTCAGGACCAGTTCAGTTTACAGATAGATAACAAAACCTCAAAGATAATGAACAGGACAAGAATCTGATAATAGGTATACTATAGTTTTCTATTGAAACAGCTTTTCTCTCTTATAGTCACTTCGTTTTTACCAAAGATAATCACAATAAAATTGTAAAGTAAGTTTAGTCTCATTAAATTCAGCTTGTTATTTATATAAGTGCAGCAGAATAGTGATTTTATGCACATTTTCAAATATGATATTCCAGTCCAAGCTCTGGTAACTCAAAGGGTTTTATTGGCTCCACAAATCAAACCTTAGCTTCTTAAAAACTATCTGGTAATTAGAAATCTCAGATTAGATGTTTAAACACCTCTTCAGGCCAAGAAGCCAAGCCAAGGGCTTGTCCAATTGTGTCCTGTTACAAAGAGAATAAATTCTTGTTAAATTTATGCAAATACCTATACTGCCATGAAAATAAGTACACCCAATAAGGGTTTTTTGTTGTTGTTTTGTTTTGAATTCTGAAGGGATCAGGTAGGGAGAAAAAGATAAATGTTTAGTTTTTGTTTACAAAAGTTTACCAAATTGTTATAAGTTCTATAGTGGCTTGATAGGAGAAAAGGGGTTCTTTAAATTTGGAGAGTAAAAGAGTAAAGAACCAAAAATGTTGCAAACAATGTCATAAAAATTATAATCATCTCCATTAGTTTAGTCCCGTGAACAAACAATTCTTGTTTTCTTGCTCTTGGGTTAGCAGTATTATGGATCAATCAGTTTCTCCATAGCATGCTAGAAATTCTTACCTAGTTAAGTCGTACGATCTTAAAATTATCAGAAACTTCTATTCTAGAGTATATGTCAGTGTCTTTTCCATGAATCTCCTTGAAAACAAAGCATTCTGGCCTGTAGTTGATTATAAATGCTTTCATAGAAGAATTAAGTGTAAAACAATAACTGTCTGTGAATGACAAAAGACTTAAAAATAGCCTTGGTTAAAGAGTTCACTGTAAAAAAAAAAATGATGTGATTGACAGGTAAGTTTGGCTATTCCTGTGGCATACAACATTTAAAAATAACTGATAACATTTTATCAGGGCATATCAGATTCCTAGAAGTTCTATGCAATTTCTGGAACACTTATATTAATAACATATATCCATACAAATACAATCTAAGAAGATTAAGCTTCCCCTTTACTTGATAATGTTTCCCATGCAATTTAACATTTGAGAAATTTATAGTTCAATGTCTCCATTTTTATAAGGAGAGAAAAAAAATAGATCTTCCAGGGAGCCTTGGGAATACCCCAAAGTTAGTTCGAAGTCAAAAAGACTTCATTTAAAATTTGATTTTGAGAAGTTTGTAAAAGTCAAAAGGTTTCAGTCACTTGATTAGGGGCACCTGAGGACACAGTCAGTTAAGCCTCCTACTCTTTGATTTCGGCTCAGGTCATGATCTCAGGGTTGAGCGATCGAGCCCCATATCCAGCTCTGTGCTGGGCATGGAGCCTGCTTAAGATTCTCTCTCTCACTCTCCCCCTCCTCCTCCCTCTCAAAACAAAACAAAACACCACTTAATTAAATAGGATCACAGGTCATTGTGAAATAATACTTAGTTATCTGTTTAACCAAAGCAACAAAAAGACTTCAAAAGCAAATACAGAAAGTACATAGTTGTTAAAAATACCTTAGCTCTGGGGCACCTGGGTGGCTCAGTTGTTAAGCGTCTGCCTTAGGCTCAGGTCGTGATCCTGGGGTTCTGGGATCAAGCGCCGCATTGGGCTCCCTGCTCCGCAGGAAGCCTGCTTCTCCCTCTCCCACTCACCCCTCTCTCGCTGTGTCTCTCTCTGTCAAATAAATAAAATCTTAAAAAAAAAAAAAACTTAGCTCTTTTAATATTGAAAAGATTGTTTTCCTAAGCAATCAAAAACCTGATAAAGACAAAGTGAAACACAGGAAATTATTTTCATTAAGACATTGAATCTTTGTTTCCTAGACAAAATACACAGAAGGTAAAGAAAAACCTTTCATAATCTCTTATTAAGAGCAGACTAACAATCTAAGAAACTTTGTCCTTTTAACAGGGAGAAAATTAAACTGTGGTTTTGTATTAGTGTATTATTCAACTCAGTTTTGGAAAATTTTATAAATAAATCACTTTAATTTTAGCTAACTTTGACCATGCAGCATGGAATTTCTTCACAAGCCTGCAACTTTCTGTATCCATTTAGATTTTTGTCTTATTCCTTTTTTCTTTCTCATTCTGGGATAACCATTTTACTTTAGGACAAGATTACTCTTTTTTTCCTTAATAAGAACACATCCTATATTCTTTGTGTACTCTTCATATAAAAAACGCATCCTATTCTCCTCTCATACTTTGTATACATAGTTGTTTTCTTTTACTCTTGTTTTAGTAGGCTTATTTTTATATATGGATTATAAATTTTAACTGTTAGTAACCTTTATTTTCCAATGAAAACTAGGAAGAAGGCAGTTGTAAACATCTGGCATACATCAGCATCTTGTAGTAGATTAGCAAATTTATGAACACTTAATTATAAGAAAGTATATTTTTTAGAGACATGTGCTTCTTCATAGTACATTTTTTTAATGTGGCAAAAGACATGTTTAAAAATAGATCCAAGTATTTTTGTCTCTTTATAAAAATTAAGCTGCCAAAAGTAAATAAACTTTTTTTTTTAAGATTTTATTTATTTGACAGAGAGAGACACAGCAAGAGAGGGAACACAAGCAGGGGGAGTGGGAGAGGGAGAAGCAGGCTTCCCGCAGAGCAGGGAGCCCGATGTGGGGCTCAATCCCAGGACCCTGGGACCATGACCTAAGCCGAAGGCACACGCTTCATGACTGAGCCACCCAGGCACCTCAAAAGTAAATAAACTTAAACATATGTTTAACAATTAATGTTTCAGTATATTATCTATTTGGAAATGATCTACATTTCATTTCATTTCATTCATCTACATTAGATGAATATCCATCATCTTATTTAATCTTAATTTATTTGTTTTTAATAATTACGCTTGGATTAAATATTAAATACCTAACTAACATCTTTGGTTTTTCTTGCTTACAAATTTTGTAACAAAGATAGCATCAGCTTATTTGACTAGTAAACCCAGGTAGGAAAGATTGTATATTGGCATTATGTTTAATGTTGACTACTAAGAAGACATGCCTGTTTTAATTAAATCAACACATTTAAACTATTTGCAAAGTTTTTATGCACTGAAGATTATCCCAGATCTTATGAACTTGAAAAGCATTTGGGTTAGTTTCTACATTTCTGAGAGTTTTAAGAATACTTAACTTATTTAAGTATTCATATTTCTTTAAGCCAATTAAATAGAGCTCTTTTTGAAAATCACATATGCATAACATACATACATAGACACATATACATTGATATATAGACGGTTGTAAACAGAGATTTTATAGCTTTCGTTTAAAAATTTTAGCTGTGTGTCAGGTACAGTAATACAAAACTCAAAAGAATAGCGGGACCCAAATTGTGTTTCTGGCAGATAGAATAATTTAAGGTTATCTGCTCAGATGATTTAAGCTTTTTACCACAACTTTTTTACTTGTGTGCTATAAGAATTCTTTAGAGAAGCTATTTTTGGAGTCATCTTGTCTTTTAAATACTTTGGCATACCAACTAATGAATGCATTTATTGTTTTTAAGTAATTTGTGATCCTCTTTTTTAAAAGGTGCCCCTAAGGTGGACTATTTTATCTAAGTTAATGATTTTCCCAAAATGGTCACTGCAGTTCCAATTATTCTTTGTAAAGTTCACCCATTTTTCCAAAAAGGCATAAGATCCTGGTCTGAGTTTTGGACCAGGTAGAAACCATCTTTGCCTTAGATTCCCTAGGAAATCTTAATTATCAGGGGTACTGTTTTTCAACAGCTGTTCCAAAACAGAGAATATCACACATTTCCCCCTCTTTTGAACAGAATAGTGTGACTTACTGAAAACCTTCAACAAAGGTTGCTTAGTAAAACCAGAAAGGTCAACACAAAGGGAGTAGAGTTTGAATCTGAGAAAGACTTACCCTGGAATTCCATGGTTGATAAGAAAGTGTGCAATGGGCTTCATGGGTGTTGGCACCTGGTTACTCACTGGCCTTGGGGCTGAGCTGGGGCCGGGGGTGGGGGGGGGCGGTGGTCATCTTTGGATCCCACTTCTGACACCAAAAACTGTCAAAATAAAATTCAGAGAGTTTTACTTGATATGAATATTTTACTGAATGAGCAACAAATTGTTAGCAAACAGGGAGACTTCAAACCAGAAGTGGTTAGAATCTCAGAGGCATGTAATTACAGGATGGCTTATGAAGTGAGAATGAGAAAGTTGTTTAATCTTTACAGTTGTTTTTTTATAAGAGGAATTTACACAATATGAAGTTTCCTCAAAAAGTTAAAAATAGGATTACTGTATGATCCAATAATTTCACTACTGGGTATTTACCCAAAGAATACAAAAACACTAATTCAAAAAGATATATATACCCCTATGTTTATTTTTTTCTTCCTTTTTTTTAATTAACATATAATGTATTATTTGTTTCAGGGGTACAGGTTTGTGTACCCCTATGTGTACTGCAGCATTATTTTCAATAGCCAAATTGTGGAAGCAACCCAAGTGTCCACTGATAGATGAATGGATAAAGAAGACGTGAAACACACACACACACATGCTCATGCGCACACACACGCACTGGGATATTATTCAGCCATAAAAAAAGAATGAAATCTTGCCATTTGCAACAACATGGATGGAGCCAGAGAATGTAATGCTAAGTGAAATAAGTCAGTCAGAGAATGACAAATACCATATGATTTCACTCATACATGGAATTTAAGAAACAAAACAAATGAGCAAAGGAAAAAGAGAGAGACAAACCAAGCAACAGATTCTTAAATATAGAGAACAAACTGATGGTTACCAGAGGGGCAGTGGGTTGCAGGGGGAGATGGGTAATAAGTGAAGGGGATTAAAGAGTACACTTATCATGATGAGCAGTGAGTAATGTATAGAATTATTGAATTGTACATCTGAAACTAATATAACACTGTTAAAGATACTGGAATTAATTTTTTTTTTAAATGGGAGTTTATAGATGGCAGGGGATTGGTTAAAAGTGATTCTCTTATACTACTTTAGGAAGATGATTTGAGTGTTATTTATCATTATCAGAGACAGTTGCAAGAAATAACCTAGGTTAAGTTTCTCTTACAATCATGATATAAGCTAGATTAAGTTTCACTTATATGACCTAGCTGGTTTTGTCTGCTTGAGGGATTTTCAAGCCTGGTCTCCATGTTATTTTATTTTAACACTAGCAAGTAATAAGCACCACTAAGTGTTAGTTATTGTTATTAATTATTTCACATGAGATATTGTGCTGGAAGTTGCCATTACAGTGGCAATTGCTTCTTTCCAGGAGCTTTCAGTTCATTAATATTACATTTAAAATATTGCCATGTAAAAATTAAGGCTGAGGAGAACAATTATCTTAATCTGCTGAGTGCTTTTGAAATCACTGAGATGTAACCTTTGCATTATATCTCATAAACTTCTGGCCCTCAGTCCACGGTCACGTGTTTTGGGTTTTTTTTTTAAGATTTTATTTATTTGAGATCAAGAGAGTGCATGCTCAAGAAACAGCATGAGCGGGGTGGGGGGTAGGCAGAGGGAAAGGGAGAAGCAGAGTCCCCTCTGAGCAGGGAGCCTGATTCAGGGCTCCATCCCAGGACCCTGGGATCATGACCTGAGCTGAAGGCAGATGCTTAACCAACTGAGACACCCAGGTGCCCCCACAGTCACTTTTTATAAGAGAAATCTGTTGATTCTCCTATGTATAATTCAGGCTTGTTTAGAGTCCTGAGAAAAGTATCTTGCTTTCATTCTTGGCTTAAATTTTATGCCTAATCCAAATAGGATTTTCTTTGTCAGTAAAAACAGTTGGAGAAATAGTTAAGAGTGCAAGTTAGGAAGACAGACTAAAGCCTAGCTGAATTCCTGTCTTTTAATTCCTGTCTTCATCCTGACACTTCCCTGATGCATCCATACAAATGATCCTCTGAACTTCTGTGGCCAGAATCAAGTCTTTTATCTCTTCATAGCCACAGTTCCTTATTTTTAGGAGTTGCTCAATATTCAGGTAAGCACGTAAAGTGCACATTTGGCATATGAAGCCCTATGCTGATGATTGTGGGAAATAACTAGCATAAAGCAGGTACAGTCTTATGGAACTAGCATTAGGCAAATATATAAATAGCTATAATATAAGTAATAATAGCACAAAAGAGGGATTAACAAAGTGTTTTGAAACTTCTGATGAGGAAAAGAATATACAAGATTAGGAGAAGGCTTTGTAAAGGGGGTTGTATTTGAAGATTGGTAGCATCTGACAATTGGAAATGGAAGGAAATGCATCCAAAAAGGAGTGGAATAATAAGGACTAAGGCTTGACAAGCAGGAAAGTTAGAAATATGGGAGAAGACCAGAAAGCAGTATTTCACCAGAAAGTAGCATTTCAGTTTGGCTGGAGAATACAATATGAATAGCAGAGTAGTATGACATAAAACCATGTAATTAGGAGTAGAACTTTGGGTACCAGAATGATATAACAGTGTTGAATTCTGTAGCAATGGGAGCTATTAAAGGTTTTGGAACTGTGCTGGGAGTAGAGAGAGATTTGAATTAGGGAGAAGTTGGGAATAAAGAGACACTTAGGAAGCTGTTGCAGAATCTTGGAAAGAGGTAAGGAGAGCCCAAACTAGGAGACATGTATGAAGATATTCATTGCAGAATTCCATTGTGGTGACAGAAAATTGGAATGTCTATCACTGGGAGAGGTGCCATCGAGTATTATGCAGCTGTTGGGGAAGTGGAGAGTAGATGTATATGGATGGAACTTTAAGACATAATGCTGGGGTGACTGGGTGGCTCAGTCCATTAAGCTTCGGACTCAGGTTTGGGCTCAGGTCATGATCTCACAGGTTGTGGGATGCAGCCCCACATCCCACCCCATGTCTGCCCCGCCCCCCCATACACACTCAAACCCTCCCACCCACCCCCATCAGGTCCAGAGACCAGCCCCACACTTGATGGCGTGGAGTCTGCTTGAGATTCTGTCTCTGCTCCCCTCCCTGCCTGCACACATGCACGCACACTCTTTCTCTCAAATGAATAAAATCTTAAAATAAAATATAGTGCTTAATGAGTTAGCAAGGACATTAGGTTTGAGGTTGGTGTTGAGGAGAATAACTACCATGACTTCCAGTGCTTTGACAGAACCTCAGATACGAGGCCTTCTGGCCAAGCATCTGTGATTTCATATTGTTGGAGCATTCACTGTACCCCTGGGGGTTGCATCTTTCTATAAGTTTGGCTGTGGCCAAATAAAGATAAACAAACAACTTGATAAATAAACCACTAACATAAAATAAACAAAACATAGTGCTTAGTGAAAAAAAAGAGGAAACAGAATAATACCTTAAGAAAAATTATAATAAATAAAACATAGTGCTTAGTGAAAAAAAAGAGGAAACAGAATAATACCTTAAGAAAAATTATCCAGAACTTGGAAATAAAGCAAAAAGATTGGGGTGCCTGGGTGGTTCAGTTGGTTAAATGTCTGCCTTTGGCTCAGGTCATGATCCCAGGGTCCTGGGATTGCGCCCCATGTCAGGCTCTCAGCTCAGTGGGGAGCCTGCTTCTCCCTCTCCCTCTGCCTGCCACTCTACCTGCTTGTGCTCTCCCTGTCAAATAAATAAATAAAATCTTTTTAAAAAATTAAAGCAAATAAATGAACACATGACCTTCATTGTCATACTAGAGTGTTGTCCCCCAGAGGGTCCATATTTGGCTTGAGACTCATATTTCCTAATCCTTTTGGGAAAAGTTATGTTCAGGTTGGCAGCTGGTCAGCAAGCTATTTCTGGGATGTAACAAGGTAAGGAGCTTGATCCAGAATAACAATCAACTCTTTTACTGAGTGCACTGTTTAGTCCAGAGGATGGGACTTCTCCATGCAGGAAACTGCTTGGTTTACATCCTTGAATCTCCTCACTGACTAGCACTTTGAAGCACTGCCTTAGAGAATTCTTTGGATCTGGGATATGGTGAATAGTTTTAAATAGAAGGACCAAGGAAAGGGAAAAAGCAAAAATTAAAGTTTTCAGCTTTGTTGACCAGGAAAATGGTGATTAACATTAGATAATCATGGAGAAGTAAGTGTCTTATGAGAAAAATGAATCAGAACATCCATTAGAAATATCAGACAGGCAGATAGAAATATGAAAGAGAGATCAAGGATTGAGTCTAAAATTAGGAGTAAATTCCTAACAGATGATAGATGAAGCCATTGCTAAGTTTAAGGGAGAGAATATGGGGAGAAGAAAAGGTGACCAAGGACCAAATTTTATGCAACATTTGTATTATGCCAAAAATCATTTCTTTGTTACATTAATTCATCATATAACTGATGGGTTAAATATAAATAAGTTGTTTCTTTTAACTATAAAATTTGGAGCAATTCCTATCAGATGAGATGTCTATCTCACCCCACCCGCCAACCCCACCTTTTTTTTTTTTTTTTTTACAGCTTTTGAAGATTTTGTTAAGTTTTAGCTGGCCAGTTTTCATTTTTGTCTTGAGAACTTAGACCACCTGTGTCAACCGATGGGACTGAAAACTGAGATAGCTTATGTCAATATAACTTGCGCCAGGAAATTTTTGCCATCTGTTTATCTAAACAAATGTTTGGTTATTAGGACAAACATTTTGATTATTAAAGCAAACATTATGTTTATCAGGATAGATTGTTCACCAAGACCTGCTTTGAGACCCTGTATCCATCAGTCTTACACTATTAGGTCACAAATTTTGCCTAATATTAACCCACTCCCCATCTTGGAGGGAGAAACCTGAATGTACTTTTGCGTAGCTTTCCCCTATTGAGACACTACCAAAACCCTGTTAAATCCTTGCTGCAGTAAATTTAATAAACTTTCTTTGTTTGACCAACAGACTTTTGGAGAGTCTTCATGAGCCATTTAATAGTTCTCATAGCAGTATTTTTCAAAATACTGAATTTATTTCTGTCCCAGCTCCCTGATGTTGCTGCTGGAGGGAACTGGAGCAAAAAGAGGAAGGCATTTACTGTGGAGAATACATGGCACAGGCTGGACAGCTGAGTTCGGAGAAGAGGACCCTAAAGGGCCCAGATGAAAAAGACTAGGAAGAAAGATGGAGCAGAAAAAAAGGATGGCATTGTGGGGAAAGGGGAAACATTTGAAATATAGCTGAAATCTGCGTAAAGGAAAATATAAGGGGAATGACTGTCAGTATAGAATCTGATTTTACCCTTCTTATAAGCTAATACATTTTTTTAGCCTGGTTTTGTTTCGTGGATGCTGGTAGAACAAAGGCTCTTGGATCAAAGGCACAATGGACTTTATTATTCATTGCACAGCAAGCAGTATGAGCATTAGCATGTTTATGTCACTTCCTCTTGACCTCCAAGACACACAGCAGCAACACAAAGGGCTCAGATGGATGCCAACACAAGCAATGGGTTGCATTCCACAAGAGTAACACAGAGGGCCGAAATGAATGTCTAATCAAGCTGTGAGGTGCGTTAGAGGAAAGAAACACTGAATCTGGGGACTCTGCCATTGTAGAGTAAGCAGTAAGTGATGTAGGAAAGATGTTAGGATTGAAAGCTGACAGCCAAGAAAGAATTCTTGACATGTCTTTGGTATGAAAAGGTGGTTTTATGAAAGCACAGGGGACAGGACCCGTGGGCAGAAAGAGCTGCACTGTGGTCATGAGGAGCGGCCCATTATATGCTTTCAAGTTGGGAGGCGGTTAGTGATAGCATAAGTCTCTGAGGAATTTTGGAAGCAAGGTTTCCAGGACCTTGAGGGGACTAGCTATTGTTGGGAAAAAGGTCATTTATTACCATCTAATAAAACCTTAGTCATGAGACCCTTCAGACGTATATCAGTGGGCCATATGCTTGGGGGATGATTGCCAACACGTATCTTGGGGGGTTTAGATATAAAGGAAGTTTCCAAAAGAATTTTTATATGTTAAAGTGGGCTTATGGGATCCAGGGGGTGGGGGGTCAGGCTAGGATTGCCTTTTGCCCTTAGCAAAGTGTCAACATCTAGGCAGTTGAGTCCCTAGAGGAATGTCACTCTGCCTGTTTCAAGGACTTGTCAATGGGCTATAGGTAGTAAGGAAATTTAATAATTTTTCTTCTGCCTTTGTTTCCCATATCACATTGACTAGAGGTGGAAAAGGGCCATTTTTTTTAAAATATCACTTTGGGTTAGAGCACAAATTGCTGTAAATGGGGAGAGCATTTGCTACTAGATCTCAAGGAGTCTCATATCCCCAGACCTGGCCCACAGAACTTTTCTCCTCCCTCTTCCATAAACCTATGTTTCCATCAGCATCCCATTCTCATCACAAAATTGTTTCATCTAGGATTTGATTTTACTTGATGAGACTGTTACTGTTCATATTGTTTGACAATGGCAGAAGACACAAGATTTCTGGGCTAGAGACAAAGGACTTTGTTACAACACAGCAAGCCACATGAGCAGTTTGCCTCAGTTGCCCTTCTCCCCCAAATCCAATGAGGATGACACAGAGGGCTCAGATGGATGCCTGCACAATCGGTATATTACAGGGGAAAAAACCACTGAGTTTGAGGAATACACAGTTTTATAACAAGCAATAAGCAGACTTGCCCTTTGTCTTGGAGGGAGACAATACCTTATCTCTCAGAACTGTTTGCTACAAACAAACGGCCCAAATAAAGAGCAGTTGGGACCTTACCTTCTGAGCATACCTATGGAAGTGTGAAAGGCCTGTGACCACCAGCCAGAAGTTGGGAAACTATCTCACCTCAATTTTTAAAACAATTTAGCAATTATATGGATTTTTAAAAATACATGAGTATGTCTGTCTCTCTCTCACCATTTCTTTCCAAGAATTGTTGTAGAATCAGTTGGGATAGAAAGACCTTGCACTGAAAAGGAAGCAAACTTAAAAAGACCAACTCATTTGAAAAGAGCCCAAGTACATATCTGAAAGAAAAGGAGTCACCGTATTTCTTATTAATGGGATACAGGTGTTAAATGGATGAGAAGATTGATGCTATTTGGAAGACTTACCGAAAAGGAAGTATGAGGAGCTGCACAGACCTGCTCCCCAGTAAAATAAGCATAAAAGTTGAAAATTATAAAACAAAACCAACTGCTTAAAGTCTCTGGAAATCCTCCTAAGGGCAGACAGCAAATGAAAAAAACATTCATTCAAGATAATCTTTTAAAACTCAATAAGAACAACAAGTCTGTGGCATTTGAACTATACCTCCACTCCAGGTGGGTATGGCTAAGGTGATGGAGCTACCTCTCCCCCCCAGTTCCTAGTCAAGGGCTTCAGTATTTTCCTGGAAGAAACAGGATGCCAGCATTTCTTGTCACACTCCTCCCTAGGTACTTGTTCACAGGCTAAATTTTGGGTGAGTATGGTCAGTGGTTGGGGGATTGCTCCCTCCACCTAGCTCACACTTACGGAGCACAGGTCCTGTCTCAGCATGGCATGCTGAGAATACTGGGAGGCTGATCTCCCTTATCCCAGCTCATTCGTGGGTAGAGGTTCCATCCTAGAAGAGGCAACAAGAAGACCAGAGGCTACCACCCAGCACTCTGCTCTGAAAGTAGGGTTTTCACTCAGAGAGAAGCGTATCATCACCCTTGTTCCCAGCTCTGAAATTGTAGCTTAGAGATTCTTCCCAAGAAGAAAGACAGGCTGCAAAACAATTCTAAAGCTGTCAAGAAAATGATTTTATTTGAAACGGAGGGTGAAGGAAGTTCAAATCTAAGTGTTAACAAAGAGTCTGAGAGCTACCTGTGAGATGCAAGCTAAACCGTAGGCATGTATCAATACTTTATTCCTTTTTAATGGCTGAATGGTGAAATGGGAAAAGAAATTTACCAGAGAGAAGAACCAGGGAAAGGGACATCTAACAAGAGCCTGCCCTTAGAACAAACCTTAAACACTGATCTCAGAAACGAATCCCACAAAGGAGTCCAAAATGATTGGATGACATTGTGGAGCAAAAAGTACCCCACACATTGTTGAAAACATGAGAGCAATTAATCTGTAAGGAGGGAAGGTTGACAGCCTTCGGCTGAGTCACAGAGAGCCCTACCAAAACCACTGACATCCCACGGGAACAATACTTATGTCCAAGCGGTGCCCACTAAGAAGCAAATCAGAGGTTGCATATAGTGAGGGAAATAGACTTCACTAAAATAGTCCAGCCATGTCACTAAACAAACAAATAATCACAAATGTGTGGATCAATATCCAAAGTTTCTACATTTTATTATCTAAACTGTCCCGTTTTCAACAAAAAAATTTCAGGACAAACAGAAAGTTTGACTCATACACAGAAAAAAATAGGCAACAGAAACTTCCTTAGAGAGGACCCAGATGTTGGACTTAGCAAGATTTCAGAGAAACTATTATAAACGTATTCAAAGAATTAAAGGAAGACATATATTAAGTAAAGGAGAAAACTGCTTGGCAGTTCCTTAAGAAGTTAAATATTGAGGGATGCCTGGGTGATTCAGTTGGTTAAGCGTCTGCCTTCCACTCAGGTCATGATCTCAGGGTCCTGGGATCGAGCCCCACATCAGGCTCCCTGATCAGCGGGGAGATTGCTTCTCCCTCTCCTTCTGCCTGCCAATCCCCCTGCTTGTATCTCTCTCTCTCTCTGTCAAATAAATAAATAAATAAAATCTTTAAAAAAAAAAAAGTTAAACATGGAATTTTCATTATTACCCAGCAATTTCACTCCCAGGTATATACCCAAAAGAACTGAAACTAGATACTCAAATAAATACTAGTACATACATGTTCATAGCAGCAGTATTCACAATAGCTAAAAAGTGGAAAAAAACAAAATGTCCATCACCAATGATCATTAAAATGTGGAGGGCACCTGACTGGCTTGGTCAGTAGAGCATGTGACTCTTGATCTCCAGGTTTTGAGTTCAAGCTCCACATTGGGTGTAGAGATTACTTAAAAATAAAATCTTTTAGATAAATATGCTATATCAGGGGCACCTGGGTGGCTCAGTCGTTCAGCGTCTGCCTTCGGCTCAGGTCACGATCCCAGGGTCCTGGGATTGAGCCCCACGTCAGGCTCCCTGCTCCACGGAAGGCCTGCTTCTCTCTCTCCCACTCCCCCTGCTTGTGTTCCTGCTCTCACTGTGTCTCTCTCTGTCAAATAAATAAATAAAATATTTCTTTAAAAAATAATAAAAAATAAATGTGGTATATCCATATAATGAAATATCATTCAGCCATTAAAAAGGAATAAAGTATTGATACATGGAACAACATGGGTGAACCTTGGAAACATTATGCTAAGTGGATGAAGCCAGACACAAAAGGCCACATATTGTATGAATTCATTTATATGAAATAACTGAAATAGATAAATCCATAGCAACAGAGAGCAAGTTAGTAGTTGCCAGATACCCAGTGGAGAGAGGAATAGGGACTGACTCCTTAATAGGTACACATTTTCTCTTGAGCTAATATAAATGTTTTATAACTAGATAGAGGCGGTAGTTGCACATTGTAAATGTACAAAATGCCACTAAATTGTACACTTTAATTAATTATATTTTATGAATTTCACCTTGATTTCAAAAAAGAAAAAGAAGGTATGATGACAGTGTCTCATCAAATAGACAATAGCAGTAAAGAGATAGCAATTGTATATAATAAAAGAACCTAATGGAAATTCTGGAATTGAAAAAGTACAATAATTGAAATGGAAGAACTTAAAAATGTTACGCTAAGTAAAAGAAGCCAGTAACAAGAGACCATATATTATTATGATTCCGTTTAAGTGGATGTGTACTGCAGGCTAATCTAGAGAAACAGAGTAGATTGGTGGGAGATAGGAGAGATTATCAGCTGACTGCTAATGGGTACAAGATTTATTTTTAGAATAATGAAAATGTTCTGGAATTAGATAGTGATGATGAATGCACAACTCTCTGGATATACCAAAAAACACTGATATTATGTCAATTATATCTTAATAAAGCCATTACCAAAAAATTGGGAGTTTTTTTCGTTAAGCTTTTAACTTTTAGAATAAATGATATAAATGTCTGTTGATAATGGAATATCTGATTTCAATATCCTAAAAGAGTAGAAGAGAATGAGAGCTGGGAGAGTCTAAACTTATTACCCTTTATTATGCCATGTAGTCCGTTCAGTATGAATTACTTAAAATGTATAAACATCTAAATGAAAGATAGTTTTGGAAAATGAGAGTGCTAGCCATAGAGATATGCCACTCAGATCACTCTTCAGAGAAGGACTTGCTGCCCACCCATGGAGAGAATGGTCAACAGATAGCTTGCATTACTCAGCTCCTTCAGAATCTACCCCTGCTGCAGAGCCACCTAGCTTGAGGTCACACATGCCCCACCCCCAGAGCAACCCACATCCACTGACAAGGATGTAGAGTCCCAGCCAAAAGTGGAATTCCTGTTGAAAAACTGGTCTTTCATGCCTTTATTATGCACAGGTGTATGGTTTGAATTTTCACTGTGAATATGTTACAGAATCCTCAAGATAAATAAATAACATTAACTTTGCTTTGGAACTTGTGAATACTCATAGGATGTGCTACAGGCTGAATGTTTTTGTAAGCCCCAAATTCACATGTTAAAATCCTAACCCCCAAAGGTGATGATATATGTAGGTGGGGGCTTTTGGAGGTATTTAAATCATAAGGGTAGAGCCCTCATGATTGGGATTAGTGCCCTTTTAAAATTTCCACAGAAATCTGTGGCCCCTTCCACTATGTGAGGACACATACAGAGGGCACTGAATATGAACCAGGAACAGGACCCTTTATTCAACCATGCTAGCACTCTGATCTCAGACTTATAGCATCCACCACTGTGAGGATTAAATTTCTCATGTTTATGAGCCTGCCACTCTGGTATTTTGTTACTGAAGCCCAACCAAACACAGGGTCCTTAAGCAGAGAAAACCCAACCCTTCACTATGGGGATGGCTTCACACAAAGAACACAGGACTCTCATGAAAAATTACTTGTGTAAAAGAGTTAACAGTAAAAACTTAAAAAGGCAGGGGGGTTGTGTTTGGATGGCTCAGTTGGTTAAGGGACCCACGCTTGATTTCAGCTGAGGTCATGACCTCAGAGTTGTGAGGTTGAGCCCTGCCTGGAGCCCTGCATCCAGCCCCACATCAGGCTCAGCGGGGAGTGTGCTGGAGATTAAAGAATTAAAAAAAAAACTTACAAAAAAATGGCACGAAAGAGATTCAGCAGAAAATAGAGGAGAATTGACACTTTAAGAACTACAAATAATAGAACAGTTTGAAAGGTATTTTAAAACAAATGGACAGATTCAAAAACAGAGAAACAGTTGTCCTTAAGAGAATACAGATAATAGATTTTTTTTAAGATTTTATTTATTTGAGAGAGAATGAGAGAAAGCACAAGCAGGGAGGAGGGGCAGAAGAAGAGGGATAAACAGACTCCCCACTGAGCAGGGAGCCTGATGTGGGGCTCCATGCCAGCACCCTGGGATCACAACCTGAGCCAAAGGTAGATGCTTAACTAACTGAGCCACCCAGGCGCCCCAGATTTTTTTTTTTAATTAGAAGTCCTACAAAAGAAAAATGTAGTCATTGAAATAACAATCTAAATTCCTTTGCATGTTTCGTAGTGGATGATAGATTGGACTACATCCTGTCTATCTAAAATGAGACTTACTAAAAAAAAAAAAATAATAAAAAATAAATAAATAAAATGAGACTTACTGGTCCTCCCCACCCTTCCATACTTATTCACAGTTAACTGAGTCTGGGACCCTGGGGGTGCTGTCGAGGTCATTACTGCAGATTGGCCTTATCCTGTACTTGGAATACTATTGATAGTAGCCTTAATTAAATGCTTTAAGAGACAAAGTGAACAGATTTGGTTTCTGCCTTTGTTGATCAAATTAATTAGAGTAGCTGACAGAGTGGTACACTTACATAAATATTTGAGTTCAGCCAAGAACGTGTTGGGTAGATGTTGGGAGAGGCAATCTGCCATGAACTTTATGGGTATGCCAAGAATGTAGGGCCTTGACTACTCTACCTAGGGCATTTCTCAGGGTTGTTTGTGCAGCAAATATTGTCTCCTTCAAAAACAGAGCAGACTTGCTTCAGTTTACCATAAAAGTTGTGAATCACCCAAGCTCGGTGTTTTCTCCTGCAATACAACCCACCGCATAAGCAAGCATTCATCTGGGCCCTACCTACATTACACTCTATGACTTACAGGGCGTGGGGAACCTACATAAATGTGAAGCTCTGGCTACTGCTCTTGTCGTGAGTAATAAAGCCCTTTTTCTATGACCCAGGAATTTCTGGGTCTTCTGCCAGCATTCATGAATTGGTAATAGGCTCACTTGTAAGCTTGTAAGTGGGGTAAACTCTCAGATTCTACATAGTTCTTTACAATTGCAACAATCAATTCCAGTAGTTTTTAAGTCAAAAAGCGAAAAGTAGGGGCACCTGGCTGTCTCAGTCAGTAGAACATGCAACTCTTGGTCTCAGGGTTGTGAGTTTGAGCCCCACAATGGGCATAGAGTATAGTTAATTTAAAAAAAAATTGTTTTTAAGTGAAAGGTAAAACAATACGTTTAGTGAATTTTTTGTAGAAGAAAACATAGCAGAATATCTTCATGAACTTAGGACAGTGAAAGAGTTCATAAACAGAACCCGGAAGAAACTTACCATAAAGAAAACATTAATATATTGGGCTGCATTAGATTATACTTCTCTTCAACATAAGACATGATTAAGAGAATGAAAAGGCAAACCACAGAATGCGAGAATATATTTGTAACATATATAACCAACAGAAAGCTCATATCCAGAATATAAGAGGAACTCCTACATATCAGTAAGTAAAACATAGACCCAAAAGAAAGCTTGGCAGGATACTTGAACAGATACTCCTCAAGAGACCATCCAAATGAACAATAAAGAAATACAAACATGCTCAAATTAATTAATAATAAGGGACTGAAACTTAAAATCACATTGCACTGCTACCATATATTCATAAATTGGCTAAAATTTAAAAACTGACAATGCCGAGTGTTGGCAAGGATATGGATTCCAGGAATCAGTACAATCACTTCAGAAAACTGTTTGGCATTTGGCATTAAGCTAAACATATGCATACCTTATCAGCAAGTAATTCTGCTCCTAGATATATACTTGATCAAAGCACAAGCACACATGCACCTAAAGACCTGTCCAAGAGAATTCATATGAATATTATTCATAATAATAATAATAAATTATAAATTATAAACCACCCAACTGTACAGCAACAATAGAAAAGATAAATTGTTCACACAATGGAAGAGTACACAGCATTGAAAATAGACATGAACAAATGGAAAATTAAAATGAACAAATTATACCTATCTGCAATACTGCAGATGAGTCTTGTAAACATGTTAGCAAAAGAGGGTGCCTGGGTGGCTCAGTCAGCTAAGTATCTGCCTTCAGCTCAGATCATGATCCCAGAGTTTTGGGATTGAACCCCGCATCAGGCTCCCTGGTCAATAGGGTGTCTGCTGTACAAACAAGGCTTTATTTTTATCTGAAATGTTTTATTTCTTATGACTTTTCGGCCTTTTGGCTAAGATCAAGCGTGAAATGTTTTATGTCTTAAGAAATATATCTGACACAATATGATAAATAATAAATTTTAAAATTCTAGACTTATGCTGCATGGGTTTTATGTCATCCTATTTTATTTTTACATATTTTTGAATTTTTTCATTATAAAACAGTAATGTACAAAAAGCAAAAACGAGTAGAAATGAAAGTAAAACTTGATTTCAAAATACAAGTATTATAAATTAAGAATTCTACAAATAGGGGCACCTGGGTGGCTCAGTCAGTTAAGCGTCCGACTCTTGGTTTCATCTCAGGTCATGATCTCAGGGTCGTGAGATTGAGCCCTGTGTCAGGCTCCATGCTCAGTGCAGAGTCTGCTGGAGATTCTCTCCCTCTTCCTCCCCCCCGCTCCTCCCCTCTGCTCATGCTCGCTCTCTCTCTCTCAAATAAAGAAATAAAATCTTTAAAAAAAAAAGAATTCTACAAATTTGGTAGAAAAATAACAGAAGAATTAAATACTATCAAACAATCACATATATTCACATAATGTATTTGTGTACATATACATATACTTGTATGGAGAGAGAGATTTAGACATACATGTATAATAGAACATTACATCTCTTAGAGAATATATATTCTCTGAATATTTGTGGAACAAATACAAATTCAGTCATATATTTGGCCACAAAAACAACTCTTAAAATTTAAGTCAAAAAATAGCAAAATAGGCAAAGGATATGAATAGACAATTTAGAGAAAAGCACATCCGGAGAGCCAGCAAGTTCATAAAAAGATGTCAAATTTACTAGTAATTAGAGGAATACAAATTAAAGTAATAATAAGATACCACTTTTCACACATGAGATCTTCCAACATTTAAGAGTAGGTAGATCTTAGGGCGCCTGGGTGGCTCAGTTGGTTAAGCGACTGCCTTTGGCTCAGGTCATGATCCTGGAGTCCCGGGATCGAGTCCCACATCGGGCTCCCTGCTGAGCAGGGAGTCTGCTTCTCCCTCTGACCCTCTTCCCTCCTGTGCTCTCTATCTCTCATTCTCTCTCTCTCAAATAAATAAATCAAATCTTTAAAAAAAAAATTAAAAAATAAAGTAGCCTTTTAAAAAAAAAAGAGTAGGTAGATCTTAAAAACACTGGTGAGTGAAAAACTAAACAAATCTATGACAAATACCAGATATATAAATTAGAAATACATACAACAAGCATGTTAAAAGGACCCATACAACGAAAGGGTACACACTAGACATTAGAATGGATTCCTGGAGTGGTAGGGGGGTGGGATTGGGGAGACAACGGAAATAAATGGAAAAATAAATAAAATGAACCTGTTGCTTCAGGAATGTAGAAGAATATGATACTCCAGTACTGCTGATAGAAATATGAAGTGTCACAGACTTTCTAGAAAACAATTTGACAACGTATGTTAACATGTCCTAGAAACAGTGGAATGTTCATAAATAGGAGAATAACTAAATAAATCCTCCATGCCCTGAAATATTATATGGCCATTAAGGGAGCATTAAAATTATACTTGATGCTTTGAAGAATTCTGTAAGATATTATTGAATGAAAGAGGGTATAGAAAAGTGAGTATACAGTGAGGCCATTTTAGGAAACAGTGATCCCCCTCATCCCTTTAAATGTGCTAGTGTGTGTGTGTTGTGTGTGTGTACGTGCACACACGTGCGCATGTGTATAAAAGCACAGAAAAAAATAACATACACTAGATATTAGTGGGAGGAACTAATCTAATGGAAGGGGGAAGGATAGGATATAATGTATTGTGTATATGTATATAATGTAAAATTATATATGTGGAGGTAGTTGTAGTCAGAGAGTTAAGTAAGATTTATGTTTGTTTAAAGTATGAGTTTCTCAGATAGTTGGAATTTCAGGCTACATGGGAAATATGTTGGTCATATGGGCCTTGATTACTGCCTCCTCTGGTAACTCTTCTTTATATATATATACAATCCTGGCACTAAGTTTGTTATCTCCATGATTTGTACCATTTCTGCAATCGTTGTGGATGTAGTTCTTTCATGATTTCATTATACACATAATTTTTAAGAAAAATAGTGAAAAGTTTGCTGGATTAATAGATAAAACTTGTTGGGCGTCTGGGTGGCTCAGATGGTTAAGCGTCTGCCTTCGGCTCAGGTCATGATCCCCAGGTCCTGGGATCGAGTCCCGCATCGGGCTCTCTGCTCAGCGGGGAGCCTGCTTCTCCCTCTGCTTCTCTCTCTCTCTCTCTCTCTCTCTCTCTCACTCTGTCTCTCATGAATAAATAAATAAAATCTTTTAAAAAAATAGATAAAACTTGTCAATAAGTAAGCCCTCATCCAATATTTATTTAGGAATATGTAACTGAAATCTTGGTAGTAACTGTGTCTTAGGAAATAGAGAGACTGACTTAGGAAAGAAATTTTTTTGTCATTTAGAATGCATTTTAGTAAATGAGGTATGCTGAGAAGAAAATGTAAAGGAAGAGCCTCAGCCTAACAGAGCGCATGCTAGGCTTTTGAACCTTAGCAAGCTTTAGTTGCAAATACTGATACAAATGTAAACCCTGTTTATGAAAGGACTCAATGTGAAGAACAGCGTAAATATTAAGAATGGGTACCAGTACCATGTAATTTACTATATTGTATTTTTATTTCAGATGCCTGTGGTGCTTCATGAAGAACATTTCCAGATACATCACAGACATTAAGCCTTTGCCTCCCAACATAAAAGATAGACTGATTAAAATAATGAGTGTCCAGGGGCAGATAACAGATTCAAATATAAGTGAGGTAAGAGTATGTACAATTGCAAAGCAAGCATATTATATTTTACTGTTAGATATGGTTTCAGATTTTTGGAGCAATACCATATAGTAGGCTTAGTTATAATTTTAAAATATAACAAAACATCGGGGTTCTTTTTTTTCTCCAGATAACCAAAATGTTCATGTGTAATAGTTGCTAAAAAATCTCTCACCGTTCTTTCAGAGGCTCCCCTTGTCTTCATCATACCAGCACCCTTGATCTCTACATTTTCAAAAAGTTATAAGCTTTTTGATCAATTATACCTCAATAAGGCTGGAGAAATAAAAATAAAAATGCAGGGTGAATACACAAATGGCAAAAAGAAAAAAAAAACCACAGTAAGAATTATATGCTGCATCATGACTCTGGTCCACAAACCACAGTCACATGTAACCATACTATGTACAGTACACTTGGATATTTTCTACTTTATTCTGTTATGTCTTATTTCAGTTTACAGAAATGTTGATCAGAGTCTACTAAATTGATTTTATCAATTCATAGATAACAATCAGCAGTTAAAAGCCACTCTTCTAAATTCTTCTCACTCTTCTGGAGAACTCATTCCTGCTAATTGATACTAATCACTACAACTAAGCTAAAATCGGCTGTTCTATAAGGCAGTAAGTATAGTAAGGCCCTCCAACCTGAATTGAAATCCTAGCTTTGCCACTCTTTCTGACATTGAGCCTCAGTTCTCTTAACTGTAAAATGGGTTTGCAGCCATCATCACTGTCTGCCAAAGACTCTAGTCTACACTGGACTAGTCTACTGTAGAAACTCTGGTTCTAACTACCAGTTGCTGACTTTACTACACATTCTGCCCAAAGCCTATGATCAAAAGGGATCTGATGATAGCACTCTAGCACATGACTGTCCCTGTGACCTCACATTATAATTGCACTTGGATGTGCCATTTGTGTTTCTTCTAACATTAACCTGATGTACCTATAATGGTTTGTTTTCTTCATTTTAGCTTGCATTGGAACATAGACATTTTAGTGTTGTAGTCTGCTTAGCTCTATGGAGGTAGAATAATATCCCCAGGTTCTTACTGTCAGTGGTTCTGTGGATGTATCTAGTTTGTATGTGGTCCACAGAAGAATCATTATGACGCTACAGAAAACTGGTGGTTTTCTTCTGTTCCCCACCAGCCCCATTTTGTTCTTACCCATTAACCTATATTGCAGTGGCTTAGATTTTTGTTTTTGTTTTTGTTTTTGTTTTATTTGTTAGTTGTTTATTTATCAAGACAAACTATTCCATAAGCCAGTATTCGTGTTTCATAGTTCAGAACACAGGTCAGTGACAGACTTCAATGGAACTCAACCCAAAGAAATTCTTTACATTCCCAAATCACTTTGCACTCTGAAAGATACCAGCCTTCTTCATCTCCTCAAAATCTTTCATGGAATCATAATTTCTGTAGAAATCTGCATATGCCTTCTTTCTTGGTTCGGCCACAGCAAACTTATAGAAAGCTGCAACCCCCAGGGATACAGCGAACGCTCCAACAATATGAAATCGCAGATGCTTGGCCAGAAGGCCTCGCATCTGAGGTTTCATCAAAGCACTGGAAGTCATGGTAGTTATTCTCCTCAACACCAACCTCAAACCTAACGTCCTCCCTAACTGATACAGAAATGGACCTAGATTTTTGTTTTATGACAATCCTTAATATTCATTTAAACCTAATTTTACCTGAATAGAAAAGGGCTAAGGAGTGAAAGAGACAGAAAAAAACGGAAGTATGATTTCTTTGTGCTCTCCCTCAAATCTCCATCCTTACAAGTCCTACTTACGAAATTATTCAAAAAGCCAGATCTAACATCTGTTACAAAGTTGCATGCATAGTTGGATGGCTCTCTTTCAAATATTTCCTAAATCTTTTTATAGTTGGATGGAGGAGGCCTTTCTAAACATGACACCAAAGTTAGAAACCAAGAAGAAGAAAATTGGTGGATTTGATTACATAACAATATGAACTTCCTTATAGCTAGAAGAAAAAAAACGAAGCAAAGTCAAGTAACAAACTGGGAAAAATATTTGCAATACACATGCAATTCTACAGGTTTGTTATCTTGACAATTTAAAGAATCCCTACAGGGATGCCTGGGTGGCTCCGTTGGTTAAGCCTCTGCCTTCAGCTCAGGTCATGATCCCAGGGTCCTGGGATTAAGTCCTGCATTGGGCTCCTTGCTCAGCAGGGAGCCTGCTTCTCCCTCTGCTGCTCTTCCTGCTTGTGCTGTCTCTCGCTATGTCAAATAAATAAATAAAATCTTTTAAAAAATTTTTTTAAATAAATTAAAAAAATAAAGAATCCCTACAAACCACTAAGAAAAATTAAAACAATACTAAAACAAAGAATCAGGAAATACTCACAGGAAAATATATAAATCACTACTAACATATAAAAGGAAATTTAACCTCATTAGTAATAAAAGTCGCAGTTTGTCTTTCAGTTTGGCAGACTTAAAAAATAATAATACCCAGTGTTGACAATAGTGTGGGCAATAGTCACTTTTATCTCCTATTGATGGGAGTATAAATTGATTAAAAACCTTTTAGGAGGACAGCTTGCCATTAACTATCAAAAGTTCTAAAAATGTGCTTACTATTGACTCGACAATTTTAGTCCTAGTATTTTTCGAGTTTTATTGAGATATAATTGACATATAACATTGTGTAAGTTTAAAGCAAACAATATAACGCGATGATTTGATGCATTTATACATTGCAAAATGATTACCACAGTGGGTTATTTAACATCTCCATCACTTCATATAATTACCATTTACTTCTGACATCAATCCCAAGAAAATAATAATAGGGAAAGCACACAAGTATGCTTATCATAATATTTATAATAACAGTTGACAGTTATATACAGCATATATTTATAAGCCAGACATCTTTACTTCTCACAAAATATTATCCCCATTTTAATAATGAGGACATTGAGGCCCACAAACACATAGAAAAACCAGAGCTTGATCATATTCATAGGGTTCAAACTCGGGCAGTCTGCCTCCAGAAGACATGTTCTTAATCACTATACTATATTGCCTCCTAAATCAGCCTAAAGGTTCAGCTGAAGCGTTTGTCAGTGTAGAATGCATTTAACATGTTATGGTGCATGCATAAAATGGAACAGAATGCACCCACAATAAATTGTTTTTGTAAAAGTGCTCATCTTATAAGTATATATAATCTGATCCCATTTTTCTTCAGTTTTCTTTTTTAACTCAAAAAACAT
Source organism: Zalophus californianus (assembly GCF_009762305.2). Taxonomy (NCBI): domain Eukaryota; kingdom Metazoa; phylum Chordata; class Mammalia; order Carnivora; family Otariidae; genus Zalophus; species Zalophus californianus. The sequence goes on from NC_045603.1 coordinate 76,103,610, forward strand.
CAGAAATTAGATGTTTTTCTCTGGGTGTTGGTATTATGGTTAATTTTATTTTATTATTATGTTATGTTAATCACCATACATTACATCATTAGTTTTTGAGGCAGTGTTCCATGATTCATTGTTTGCGTATAACACCCAGTGCTCCATTCAGTACCTGCCCTCTTTAATACCCATCACCAGGCTAACCCATCCCCCACCCCCTCCCCTCTAGAACCCTCAGTTTGTTTCTCAGAGTCCATAGTCTCTCATGGTTCGTCTCCCCCTCCGATTTAATTTTAGTTATAGTGGATAAAAGCATGGCCTTTAGAATTAGAAAGACCTGGTTTTCGATCCTAGCTCTGCTTTTTTCTTTTTTTTTTGTTGTTTTTTTTTTTTGACTATGTACTTTATGTTACTACTTAAGCTCCAGGTGCCTCAATTCCCTGATTTATAAAATGGCAGTGACCAATCTTTCAGGGGTGTGTCTGTGTTTGAGACAGAATATTAAATGACATAATGTATATAACACACTTAGTACCTTTCCTGGTAAGTGCTCAATAAATAGAAATAGTTATTCTTATCATTTTTATAACTTTTCTATATTGTCTGAATCTTTTACAATAGTACATCACTTTTATTCAGAAAAGTAAAGCAATTTCTACTTTGGAAAAAAGTAGAAAGCAGCTTGCTTAAGATTCTCTTTCCCTGGGGCTTCGGGTGGCTCAGTGGTTAAGCATCTGCCTTCGGCTCAGGTCATGATCCCAGGGTCCTGGGATCGAGCCCCACATTGGGCTCCCTGCTTGGCGGGAACCCTGCTTCTCCCTCTCCCACTCCCCCTGCTTGTGTTCCCTCTCTCACTGTGTCCCTCTCTGTCAAATAAATAAATAAATAAATAAAATCTTAAAAAATAAAAAGATTTCCTCCCTCTCCCTCTGCCCCTTCCCACCCCCTCATTCTAAAAAAATAAAAAAGAAAGAGCGAGCCAAGGAAGAGAGCTCAGAACAGTTTGAAATCGATTTGCTATTAGTTGCCCTGAAGTAAATATTCAATAATACTGGGTTTGTTTGTACTTGCTCCCAATAAGAATGAAGGAGATAAATGTTCTAGAAAAGCAATACTCACATCCTATAACCATTCATTATGTAGAGACTAAATACTCATACCTGCTGAGTAGAGGCACATAGCTAGGATCTCTAATAACAGTCAGGAACTACTGGAAAAAGATAAGCACATGCCAGCACCTTGAATCTGCTTCTCAGGTCTAGTGGGTCCTTACTCTGTACCAGCCACGTCAACAATGCCACGTGTCCCAGTAAAGACTTTGAGGGCACTAGAAGCTATACCTCCAGTTGGAAGTGGGCTTGTTTCTTCCTGCTTTATGTTTTATGTGTCTGCACTCAGATAAGTTTTTGTATTCTTTGCTCTGTTTTCCATCCACCATTTGTCTGTCATGGCCACCAAAACACTCAACATGGAAGAAACATTTATATTTATAGGAAAAATTAAGTTTTCAAAATCATGTATTTTTTACAGATTTTACATCCTGAAGTCCAAACTCTAGATCTGCGAAGCTGTGATATTTCAGACACTGCTCTCCTGCACCTGCGCAACTGCAGAAAACTAAAGAAATTAAATTTAAGTTCCTCCAAAGAAAACAGAATTTCCATAACTTCAAAGGGTATGTTTATTAACACTGAATAAATTGGTAGATTCCTGTTCACCATCTAGTATAATTAATATGTCAAAAGTGAGTATGAAGATGTTGAAGAAACAGAAACTGTATTTATCAATAAAAATATTCAAACTAAGATAAAGAATCCAAATTAGAATTCCTGCTTATAACCATTGCTGTAAGTTAAAAAATACACTGGGTAAGTCACTACTTGTAATCTAAACGTATTTGAAGTAGGCACGCCTGGATGGTGCAGTGGGTTAAGCATCTGACTCTTGGTTTTGGCTCAGGATCATGATCTCAGGGTCATGAAATCAAACCCTGCATCCAGCTCCACACTAGTGAGGCGTCTACTTAGAGGTTCTCTCTCCCTCTCCCTCTGACCTGCCCTCCCAGCCCCCGTGCTCTCTCTCTCTCTCTCTCAAATACATAACTAAATCTTTTTTTTAAAGATCTTTTTTTAAGATTTTATTTATGTGACAGAGAGAGAGAGAGAGAGACAGTGAGAGAGGGAACACAAGCAGGGGGAGTGGGAGAGGGAGAAGCAGGCTTCCTGCTGAGGAGGGAGCCCGATGCGGGGCTCGATCCCAGGACCCTGGGATCATGACCTGAGCCAAAGGCAGACACCCAATGACTGAGCCACCCAGGCACCCCTCAAATACATAACTAAATCTTTAAAAAGAGAGAGAGAGAAACATATTTTTTTGAAACATATTTAAAGTAAATGTGGATGGACATCCATGTACGAGAGCTCAGAACACTTTGACATTCGTTTGCTATTTAGCAGTTCATACTTCGTTAAAGCTTTCTTGATGCAAAATTACCACAGAAAGTTAAATCATCATCAGATTAAACTTACTAGGCACTCTCTTATCAGTCTGTACAATGATAGCTTGTTTTTTGTTTTTATGTTTTTTGAATTAAAAAAATTTTTTATCGGAGTAGATTTGACATACAATGTTATATTAGTTTCAGGTGTACAACTTCGTGATTAGACAATTGTATTCATTCTGCTGTGCTCAGCACAAGTGTAGCTTCCATCTGTCATCATACAGCACTATTACAATACCATTGACTGTATTCCCTATGCTGTACATTTTTTCCCCTACAATGCATAGTTTTTTATAGCTAGCCAAACTGCATTTTTCAGTGACACTAGAGGATTTTTTACCCTTTTCTTAATCAATAAAGGATTTTAACCTTTTCCTTCAATATAGGAAAGAGGGACTTATTTGGCTAGCTAGGTTTCTGGAAAATGTTTTGAGTAGTTTGCTGTATTTTGCAATTATCTTGGTTAGCAAGTTAGGCTATTCATAATATTACAAAGAAACATAAGTTTTTAAATATTTACACAAATAATGCCTCACTAAAAAGAACTTTATTGCTGGACACTAATAAAACAAAAGTTCTTTCAGGGAGAACTTTTTTAATTTTAATTAATTAATTAATTAAAAGTCCTTTCTTAAGATATGGAGAAGAGTAAAAATGACCTACACATGAATTCACCATCTTCCCTTTTGTGTATTTTGCTCATAAAGTTATCTTTTCACACTGTTATAATGTTTATGCATGACTGAAGGGCCCAGGATCTGCAAAGTACTCTTTTATTTTTGTGACACATTATCATGTACCAGTCTCCAATGTGCATTTACATCAATTTAACTGGATTTAAAAGTCAAAAGCGGAAGAGAGAATAGACAGAAGTATGATTCCTAAGGATAAGCATGAAAACTATCACCTAAGACATTTGGGCAATTTAACTTTTGATTTCCCTTCAGAGTCCACAAGAAAATTAACTTTATTACTTTAAAACTTTTGTTGTAACAAAAAGATTCATCTATTATTTAATGACCTAATTTGAGGGGCACCTGGGTGGCTCAGTTGTTAAGCGTCTGCCTTCGGCTCAGGTCATGATTCCAGGGTCCTGGGATGGAGCCCCGCATCGGGCTCCCTGCTCAGCGGGAAGCCTGTTTCTCCCTCTCCCACTCCCCCTGCTTGTGTTCCCTCTCTCGCTGTGTCTCTCTGTCAAATAAATAAATACATAAAAATTTTAATGACCTAATTTGATTCTGAATGACTTTTGGCTATTTCCTAAGGGCAAATTTACTTGTCAACAATAAAGGCTTGCCATAAACTACAGCCTATGGTAGACAATTCCTGAAATATTCCAAAAGAGTTTTAATAATGACAGCATCACCGGAAGGTAAGTATATCCTCAGAGATGGACTACTTTGCAAAAGGCTAACATACAGTTGGGTATATCAATACTGGTGATTGCGAAAATGAAAATCAGTCGCATTTCTCATATGTATACATATATAGCTCATTGATACGTAATTGTTTTCCCTCAGGAATAAAAGCTGTGGCTTCCTCTTGTTCATACCTGCATGAAGCTTCTTTGAAAAGATGCTGCAATCTCACTGATGAAGGAGTCCTTGCTCTTGCATTCAACTGCCGGCTGCTAAAGATCATTGATTTAGGTGGCTGTTTAGGTATTACCGATGTGTCCTTACATGCATTAGGAGAAAACTGCCCATTTTTGCAGTGTGTTGATTTTTCAGCTACTCAGGTAAATGAAATATAGACTTGAAATATAAAGACTGTATGTGTTTGCCCAGTGAACTTCCATGACTCATCAGAAGAACATAATTAATTTTTTTGGTTTTTGTTGGAATTGTTGACCACCTCATACTTCAGTGGTTATAGAACTGCAATATAACTTGGCACAATCCCCTCAATTATTTTAAGTAAGGGTGAAAAAGGTAAGTGTGGCTAAAACACATGTTTGCTGAATGGGAGGCAATAAAACCATATATAAGTGATTAATAATATTTGGAAAATTTTACTTTCTTCTTTCCCATTTATGTGCCATGTTGATTGTTCTCTTTGCTTAGGTATCTGACGATGGCGTGGTTGCGCTTGTTAATGGATCTTGTGCCAAGAAATTAGAGGTAATTTTAAGATTTCTATAAAATTGATGCTAATTAAATTTTTATATTATCCTCAGAAATTGTTTTTTGAATGTAGAAAACAACCAGTGCCTTATTATCAATTAGGTGTTTCCATGGCGTGTTTTTGGTTTGGTTTGGTTTGGTTTTTGCCTCTACCTCGTTATTTCCAGAGTAAGGAAAAACTGGTAAAGTTAGGAGGTAAAGCATGCTTTAAATAAATACCCATTTTACTTCCAATGAAAGTCCTCATTTTCCAGAAGTTTTAGCTTCTAACACATTGAAGAATAATCTTATTATAGTGAAGATTATGAAAGTTCATCAATGTAAAATGATATTCTTTAGAATTTTCATTACCAGGCCTACTTAGTGGCTTGCCATCCTACTTTCTTAATATACATGCAGGGATCCAGAATACACCTGTCACACAAAAATTATTTTGAGCTAGAATGTCTGGGTGGCTCAGTCGTTAAGCGTCTGCCTTCAGCTCAGGTCATGATCCTGGGGTCTTGGGATTGAGCCCCACATCGGGCTACCTGCTCTGCAGGAAGCCTGCTTCTCCCTCTCCCACTCCCCGTGTTTATGTTCCCTCTCTCGCTGTGTCTCTCTATCAAATAAATAAATAAAATATTTTTAAAAAATTATTTTGAACTAAAGATGTTTAAGAATCAGCAGATGCAAAAAGAGGCTTTGTCTGAAACACTCTCCCTCCATCTGCCTAAAACAGAGCCTTCCAAAAGAATTCAGCTGCCATCAAACCCCCTTCAAGAAAGACTACCCAATCCCAGGGAAGATCACTCCTATCACTGGAGGAGTCAGATGAGCAATGACATAAAAGAAAATTGTCACAAGACTATCACACCTTCCATCTACTCTCTAAAAGCCCACTTTGTTTTTCCTAAAAGTCATCTGTTTTTCTCTAAATGTCCTTTCTCCCCCTCCCTTTCTCCTATGAAGATAATCTATAAACTCTATACTGTAGCCATTTCTTTGAACCACTTTCTTTGTGAGCTTGTGTGTGACCAAACTTGCCTTTTCTCTTGCTTGTCTGTCTGTCATTTTAATTCACAGGCTCCCAAAGATAGAACCTAATAAGAGGAAAAAGGTTTTCCTCCCCAACAGCCACATTGTACATTTAAGAAGATCCTAAATTAGTGTTCAGGCCTTCCATTCAGTGACTGATGTGGCATCTATAACCTGCTTCTAAATATATTAAGAATCCTTTCATCCCAGGATTTTGGTTTCCTCCTTTCCCAGTTTATAGTGAGGTTTTTAGTCTTATTTAATATAGATGTGCTTTTCATGGGACACCTGGGTGGCTCAGTCATTAAGCGTCTGCCTTCAGCTCGGGTCCTGAAGCCAGGTTCCTAGGATGGAGCCCCTCATCGGGCTCCTTGCTCAGTTGGAAGCCTGCTTCTCCCACTCCGCCACCTGTGTTCCCTCTCTCCCTGTGTCTCTCTCTGTCAAATAAATAAATAAAATCTTAAAATAATAATAATAATAATAATATAGATGTGCTTTTCAATGATGAGCCACATCAGGGGTGCTTGGGTGGCTCGGTCGGTTAAGCATCTCTCTGCCTTCTGCTCAGGTCATGATCTCAGTGTCCTGGGATCGAGCCCCAGGTGGGCTCCCTGCTCAGGGGGAGTCTGCTTCTCTCTCTCTCCCTCTGCCCCTCCCTCCTGCTCATGCTCTCTCTCTCTCAAATAAATAAGTAAAATCTTAAAAAAAAATCAGCCACATTAAATTCTTTTTGGAAGTAAACAGGCTATAAATGAATTATAAATGTTAGCAATAACTATCATAAAAGAATAGCAGTACCATGTTTTTGCCAAAATATTTCTCCTTGAGTTATTGCCCAGAGACAATTTTTTTATCTTTTTATATCTAAATCCTGCTTATATGTATGTGTGTGCATGTGTATGTACATATAGTATATATATTTTTACAAATCTTTTGATTAAGAAATTACCATATTTTCTTATACTGAGTTCCAAATTCCAAATTGCATGCTAGCTGTAGGGGCAATAAACTCTGCCATAATGTTTACTGTTTGAAACACTAACATTTGTTGAGCACTGTCCAGCCTCCACACTTACTATTGCTTTATATTCATTAGGTTATTTAATTCTTACAATAACATTATCTTATAATCATCATTTTTAATAAAGTTCCCAAACAGTTAACACAGTTTATCATTCCCTAATAAAACCACCAGGAAATTAGTTGTCATGCAGTGAAAGGAAACATACCTACGTATTTACTTCAGTATTATAAAATTAGGAGCTGGTTACCAACCTAAGCAGACTTAGAAAAAGATGCAGGGGCGCCTGGGTGGCTCAGTCATTAAGTGTCTGCCTTTGGCTCAGGTCATGATCCCAGGGTCCTGGGATCGAGTCCTACATCGGGCTCCCTGCTCAGCGGGAGGCCTGCTTCTCCCTCTCCCACTCCCCCTGCTTGTGTTTCCTCTCTCGCTGTGGCTCTCTCTGTCAAATAAATAAATAAAATCTTTTAAAAAAAGAAAAAAAAAGAAAAAGATTCAGTTACCAGTAAGTGCTGGCGATTATTTTATTTTTTTATTTTTTTCGATTTTCCAAATCTTATTTCTATAAGTGCCAAAACATTTCAATGGAAATCTTTCTAAACTTTATTAGAACTTAATTCCTTCCTTCAACAGAGTAAATATACTTTAACCTTTGTCTCATAGCATCTAGTATTTATGTGACCACAATTTCTGGCTCAAATTGAAAGATAAACTTTTTCATCTTTTTACTGACTTTTCTCTTGCGGACCATATGTGTTCCTACCTTTTATCACGTGCTCTGTTTTAATCTCTTGCTTTTCATATGTTCTGTTCCTGGAAATTATATTATCGATGTTGCTTAATTGTTTATAATTTGAAAATAAATTCAGTCGAAAGTCCAAGGACCTCAGGACACCCAGCTGGCTCAGTCAGTAGAGCGTGCGACTCTTGATCTCGGGGTTATGAGTTCGAGCCCATGTTGGGTGTAGAGTTTACTTAATAATAATAATAAAAAAAAAAAAAAACGGGACGCCTGGGTGGCTCAGTCGGTTAAGTGTCTGCCTTCGGCTCAGGTCATAATCCCAGTGCCCTGGGATCGAGTCCTGCATCAGGCTCCTTGCTCTTCAGGGAGCCTGCTTCTCCCTCTGCCTGCAGCTCCCCCTGCTTGTACCCTTGCTCACTCTCTCTCGCTCACTTTTGCCTATGCACTCTCTCTCTCTCTCTAACAAATAAATAAATAAAATCTTAAAAAATAATAATAATAATAATAAAAAGTCTAAGGACCTCTCCTAAAGATTGACAAACAACATATTAAAACATTTATTGAATGTCATGATTATTTCTGAAATTTCTGTTGATCTGAGTTCCCAGTGGGCAGAGACCATTTTGTTCATCATTTTATCATCATTTTATCCCCATATGTTACTGAAGTTCCAGGCACGAGATAGTCCCTCAATAAATGTTACCATATTAACTTTATATTATGGTCATACTTATAAGTTTCTATAATCTTCATGGTTAAAAGTTTGTTTGCCTGTAGAATTTCATTTATTCAACAAATATTCATTAAGTACCTGCTATGTTCTAGACATTGGTACATCAGAGAACAAAATCTGTTCATAGGATGTATCATTTCTTTCCTTTTTGTTGTTGGTAATTCAGATTATTTTCAGTTTTTAGCTAGTAGAAATAATCATATGTTGGGGTTTATACTTTTTTCTTCCATTGCTGTAATGAACTCCACAAAACAGAAAAAGTGGATCAATAGGTATGGCTACTTTAAGGTCCTAAATTCATATTGTAAAATTGGTTCCCATGAAGGTTATGTTGTAAATTCACAATTTTGCGAGGATTGAATCTCTTTTTTATGCCTTAATATATTTTAAATGTTGAATGCTATTCCTTCCATCTGTTCTCAAATTGTATCTCTTTGTCTGTAGCCTTTGCCAACTTATATCATAGGACATGTTTGCCAATTTATAACAAGATGCTTTTTTCCTCAGTTTTTATGAGTTTTCAATATACTCAGGTTTCCTTTATTTGTAAGATATGATTGATTATAATAGTATACCAACTTAATATCAACTTTTCAGGAGGAAAAAATATTAATACCATAAATATACATGTCAACTATTAGATAAATCTTACTTCCAGAATTCTTAAAATGTCTTTTATTGTGGTCAAATATACACAACAGAAAACTTACCACTTTAACCATTTTTTGTGTTCAATTCAGTAGAATTGAGTACATTCACACTGTTGTGAAGCCATACCCACAATCCATCTCCAGAACATTTTCCTCATCCTACACTGAAACTCGTTACCCATGAAACAATATCTCCCCATTACCCCTTCTCCTCAGCCTCTAGCTACCTCTGTTCTACTTTCTGTCTCTATGAATTTGCCTGTTCTAGATAACTCATAAAAGTGGATCATATAATATTTGTCCTTTTCCGTCTGACTTATATCACTTAGCCTAATGTTTTCAAGGTTTATCTGTGTCCCTGCATGTGTCAGAATTTAATTCCTGGGGCGCCTGGGTGGCTCAGTTGGTTAAGTGTCTGCCTTCCAGCTCAGGTCATGATCCCAGGGTCCTGGGATTGAGCCCCGCATCAGGCTCCCTGCTCAGCGGGGAGTCTGCTTCTCCACCTGCCCCTCCCTCCCGCTTGTGCTCTCTCTCTTTCTCTCAAATAAATAACTAAAATCTAAAAAAAAAAAAAAAGAATGTCATTCCTTTTAAGACCGCATAATATTTCATTGTATATATATGGTATATTCATATATATATATATATGTACACATGTGTATATGTTTATATAAGTATGTGTCTATATATGTATGCTTATATGTGTGTATGTATATACATAAACATTTTGTTTATCCATTCATCTGTCAATACTTGTTTCCACCTATTCACTATTGTGAATACTGCTGCTATGAGCATAGGTATACAAATAATCTGTTCTAGTCCCCCCTTTCAATTCTTTGGGTATATACCTAGAAGTGAAATAGCTGGATTATATGGCAATGCTGTGTTTAATTTTTTAAGGAACTGCCATACTATTATCACAGTGGCTGTACCATTTTACATTCCCACCACCAGTGCAGAAGGATTCCTAATTAGGACATAAAACGAGGGATATATATTTCTAACATATGAAAAAGGATAGAAAGTAATATAACACAAACCGTGGACCAGCCACTTAAATTTTAACATTTTCCGTACTTATTTTAGTTCCTTATTAAAAATTATATGTTACATGTAAAGCTCCCTGCACATTTATTCTCCCTTTCTTCCTTCAAAGTAACCACAGTCTAAAGACACCTGTTTAGGGCGCCTGGGTGGCTCAGTTGGTTGGGCGACTGCCTTCGGCTCAGGTCATGATCCTGGAGTCCCGGGATCGAGTCCCACATCAGGCTCCCTGCTTAGCAGGGAGTCTGCTTCACCCTCTGAGCCTCCACCCCTCTTGTGCTCTCTCTCTCTCTCTCTCTCAAATAAATAAATAAAATCTTTATAAAAAAAAATAAAAAATAAAGACACCTGTTTATTTTTCTTTGTATGTTTGTATACTTTACCTATATATGGATAGACACATATAGATATAGATCCATAAACAAGATATTGTATTGTCTTATGTTTTAAACTTTCACATAATAGTTTTATATGTGTTCTATTACAGTTTGCTTTTCACTCAAAATTATGTTTAATTTTTTAAGCTTTATTAAGGTATAACTTGCATGCAATAAAGTTTACCCATTTTAAGTGTACAGTTTGATGAATTTTGGTAATTATTATACAGCCTTTAACCACCACCACAATTAGGTATAAAATATTTCCGTCACCGTACAACATTTTCTCCCATCCCTTTGCAATCAGTTCTCTACCTGCTTCCATCCCCAGGCAACCAGTGATTTACTTTGGCATTATAGTTTTAAAGTTTCTAGAATTTCATATAAATGGAGTCATGCAATGCCCATTTTTTTTGTTTTTTAGTTTTTTCTTTTACTTTTTTTTTTAAGATTTTATTTATTTTGACAGAGAGAGAGTACAAGCAGCGGGAGTGGCAGGCAGAGGGAGAGGGAGAAGCAGGCTCCCTCCTCAGCAGGAAGCCCGATGTGGGGTTCGATCCCAGGACCCTGGGATCACGACCTGAGCCAAAGGCACTTAACCATCTGAGCCATCCAGGCATCCCTCTTTTACTTCTTTCACTTAGCAAAATGTTTTTGAAATTCATCTATGTTGTTGCATGTGTTACTGTTTCATTACTTTTATTTATTTGTTTATTTTGCTGAGTAGTATTTCATAGTGTGGATATGACACAGTTTGTTCAGAATTGGTGAATGTGCCATTTGATGGACATTTGGGTGGTTCTAATTTTGGACTGTTATGAATACTACTATAGAAATTTGCATACAAGTCTTTTGTGTAGACATACATTTTCATTTATCTTGGGTAAACACCTAGGAATGGGATTATCATATAGTAAGTACACATTTAGCTTTAAAAGATAAAACCAGGGGCACCTGGGTGGCTCAGTTGGTTAAGCGACTGCCTTCGGCTCAGGTCATGATCCTGGAGTCCCGGGATCGAGTCCCACATCGGGCTCCCTGCTCAGCGGGGAGTCTGCTTCTCCCTCTGACCCTCCCCCCTCTCATGTGCTCTCTCTCTCTCATTCTCGCTCTCTCAAATAAATAAATAAAATCTTTAAAAAAAAAAAAAAAGATAAGACCATACTGTTTTCCAAAGTGTCTGAACTAACATTATGTTTGAGATTTATGTCTATTAATACAAGTAGATATTTTTCATGTTAACTGTTTTATCTGTTCCATTAATAAACCACCATTTTTTTATCCATTATCTCCTTTTTTACTATTACAAATAGTATTAAAATGAGCACATTTATAAATTGTTTCCTTGGGCACATAAACAAGAGTTACTCTGTATAGTGGACATTTTCAATTAGAACTGTTGGGTTCTGGAGTATTCATCTTCAGTTTTAATAGATTTTGCCATATTGCTTTATAATATGGTTGGGCACTTAACTTTTAAATCATCTATACTTTCCAAATTACTGCATACTTACATTAGTCCTTTCTATTGAATGTTTCTTGCAAGTAGATATTTGGTTCTTTTTGTTTGTTATTTAAAGATTTTTTATGTATTTGAGAGAGAGAGTGCACACAGAGGGAGAGGGAGGGGGAGAAGCAGACCTCCCCGCTGAGCAGAAAGCCTGACAACATGGGGCTTGATCCCAGGACCCTGAGATCATGACCTGAGCTGAAGGCAGCTGCTTAAACAACTGAGCCACACAGGCAGCTCTGTTTGTTGTTTTTTGTTTTATTTATTTGAGTAATCTCTATGCCCAACATGGGGCTCGGACCCATGACCCCAAGATCAAGAGTCTCATGCTCCTCCAACTGAGCCAGCCAGGCACCCCTGGTTCTTTTTGTATCAGAGTAGTTCCCAAGCTTTTTCATGCTGTCATCGTAAATCTGTTTTTTCTTTTGACTATCCTTTCTTTATTTTTAAATAGGAGATTCATATGGGACATTGTGTGAATCTGACTGATGAGGCCGTAGAAGCTGTCCTCACTTGCTGTCCTCAGATACGTATATTACTCTTCCATGGATGCCCCCTAATAACAGGTTAGTATGATAGATTGGGTGGTTCAAATCCTGGCTTCATTTTTTAGTAACTGTGTTACCTTAAGTAAACTACTCAACCCATTCCATTATTCAGTTTCCTCATCTGTAAGATGGGTATAATAGCAGTACTTACCTCATAAGCTTAGTCATGATAACTGTCTGACAGCACTTTATATAGTGGCTAGTCCATAGTGAAAGCTCAATAAATGTTAGTCATGATGATGATGGTAGGGGTCTTGATAATAAACATGATGTTTTATGTAGACAAAAAAATTCAAGCTTAAAATATTACATCTATTAAATATGCTGAATGACCTGTTGACTCTAATCTCATCAAACTATAGCCATTGAGATTCAGACCAATTTGGACTCTTAGGCTAATGTGATAGATACTTCACTGAAGGAGAACAAAGTAGTCACAGCCCATTTGGCCTGTATAAGAGCCATGATACTGGAAATAAAAGGTGCAGCATAGGGAATATAGCCAATGATATTGTATGGTAACAGATGGTAGCTACATTTGTGGTGAGCATAGCATAACGTATTCAGGACAATTTAGATTCTTAGGCTAATGTGATACTTCGCTGAAGGAGAACAAAGTAGTCACAGCCCATGTGGTCTGTGTAAGAGCCATGATACTTGAAATAAAAGGTGCAGCATAGGGAATATAACCAGTGATATGTTGTATGGTGACAGATGGTAGCTATATTTGTGGTGAGGATAGCATAACATAGAGAGATGTTAAACACTATGTTGTACACCTGAAACTAATGTAATATTGTGTGTCAACTGTACTCCAATAAAAAAAAAAAACTTTTTTTAAAGAAAAAAGAGGGGCGCCTGGGTCGCTCAGTTGGTTAAGCATCCAACTTTTGATGTCAGCTCAGGTCTTCACCTCAGGTTGTGAGTTCAAGCATTCAAGCCCATGTTGGGCTTCATGCTGGGTATGGGAGTGTGGAGCCTACTTTAAAAAAAAAAAGACTACTAAAGATAGTAAAACATAAAGATTTTACCTTTAAAAATATGTTATTACTTAGGGGGCACCTGGGTGGCTCAGTTGGTTAAGCGTCTGCCTTCAGCTCAGGTCATGATCCCGGGGTCCTGGGATCGAGCCCCACGCCAGGCTCCTTGCTCACTGGGGGGTCTGCTTCTCCCTCTCTCTTTGCCCCTCCCCCACTCATGCTCTCTCTCTCTCTCTCTCTCTTTCAAATAAATAAAAATATAATCTTTAAAAGAATATTTTACTTACAAAATCTAATAGAGCTAATAGTGATATATAAGAACATAAATTTTAAAATTGCAAAAATATCATTTTGGTGTCACAATTTATATAAAATAATGAATAAGATACTATATTATTGTGGGGAAAAAAGAGCCATGATACTATATATGACTGTGTCCTGAAACCACAGTACCTCAACCCTTTTGCATTACACCTGCAATGGGCCACGTACCACAGTATAACCTGTACCTGACTTGTAAGTCAGCACTGATGTCCAGTCCTTCCAGCTCATTTCTCTAATTACAGTCTAAACAGTTACTCTCTAGGTTGAGTTATGATCCTAGAAATCCTCTTAACAACCTCTGTTCTTTCTTATGTATGGACTGTCAATGTAAACCAAGTGTTCAACGGGTTGTATTTTGTATCAGTGGCATCTATAATGAAGACTAAATCTTTTGGGCCAAGACATTTCTCAAAAAACTAAAGTCAAAAAGGACATTAGAAACTGTTAACTCCTATTTAAAAATAAAGAAACTGTTAACAGTGCTTACCTCCAGGGAAAATTGTGGAGGGACAAGAGTAGGAAAATCCTGCATTATACACCCTTTGTACCTTTTGAATTTTTATCATGTGAGTGGTTTTATCTATAAAAATTAGTAATAATAATCTTTAAAAAATCACTTAGAACAAGAAAAACTCATGGGACTGAGTGCAGGGGATTGGTACTGGCATATATTTTCGTGGGGTTTGTGAGAAGGCAAGCAGAGGTTTTCTGGTCATCAAACAAGGCAGAAAATTGTATTCTAACCAATAGGCTCTTATTTTAAGCTGGAGGAGACCACAGTATATGGATTGTATAACAGCAATCTTTGATAATCTTTCCAGAATACCAATCAAGTTGTGTAAATCTATCCACTGAGCTATGTTTGATCAATATATTGAACAAGCAAGGGGTACTCGTAAAGTGATTCTATTTTCTTCACACTACTTTATTGCAAATCTGCTCTAAAGAGGCTAATTTTTCCCTACTGCCAGATGAAATCTCAGGTGCCATTGACTTACCATTCTCAGATAGTTAAAATGTCTTGCCATTCTGTATCCCTGAAACTTCTCGTTTCAGTAATTAAAATGTCTTAGGTCCATGCAGTAGTCCAAACAAGTTCAAGCTAAAGCTTTTGCTCCTCCAGTCAGCTAAGAGTTGGCTGCAGTGGGTAAGGGGACATTGTTGGTTTCTGTATTTTACCATCCCTCACTTCTCTTCTTCCTTCCCCAGCTTGCCCACCATGGTTTCTGATCCCACCAATGTTAGTACAGGGCGGGACTGGGATAAGCAAGCACAGAAGTAAGGGAAGGAAAAGTCTTACTTGACCAGTGCTAGTGTGATCAAGGCTCAGCACTCCAGGCCCTGTGGGTGAGATGATCCATCCTTTCCCAAAAGTGGGGCACTTTTGGGGTTCTTCAGGGCCCACTTCCTACCAGCCCCTCATCATTGCATATATCTCCTATCTGCAGTTCTCTTGATTCAAGCCAGCATGTCTCTTCTGGTTAGTAGCTCCTATTTTCTCCTCTCCCCAGGCATCCAGCAATATACCTTCAGTCTCTTTCTGCTCAGGTTTCCTAACTTAGTTGGGTTCCTTTCATGAGCAAAATATAAGGCAAACCCATGGGAGCCCTCATCCCTCCACAGGAAACACATACTTTAAGCAATAAGGGTGCAGATACATCCCAACCTCAGTCTTCTCTTTAGCTACAGAGACTCTCGCCATAGCCTTTTGCCCTTTAGTTTTCTCAGATGTGGATCTGATATTAGTGTCCTGTGTCCTCCAAGCCCAAGAGACATATCAGACTCTCCAACCAATCTCCTTAGAGTTTCCTTTCACTGGGCTTGAATGGAAAAACAAGCACCTCCAGCCCTCATTCCAGAACTCCAATCACCGCTGTTTTCAGAGAAATCCTTTCTTCAATTTCCAACTCTCCATCCCTTCTCACTTTAACACTTTTGTATCTTTGAATGGATGAAGTGCCATGGATTCCAAAATCAGATCTCAGCCAAGCATTTGCAAGTCATATATAGGTCTGGAATCTCACTGGAATGAGAGAGTAGCTGGTACCTCTAGTCCTGGAACCTTAGCTGAAATAGTTCTATTTTAATGTTCTATTATATTTGTCTCCGGATAACTTGACTAGGCAACATATTATAAAATCAACCTTTACTGGGGTGCCTGGGTGGCTCAGATGGTTAAGCATCTGCCTTCAGCTCAGGTCATGATCCCAGGGTCCTGGGATCGAGTCCCGCATCGGGCTCCCTGCTCCTTGGGAGCCTGCTTCTCCCTCTGCCTCTCTCTCTCTCTCTCTCTGTCTTTCATGAATAAATAAATAAAATCTTTAAAAAAAAAAAAAAAAAAAAAAAATCAACCTTTACTAATTTTACCTTCATTATCTTTCTGGTTACCCTGTGGACACTCTTCTTTGATATTACCCCCAAACTCAGTAAGCGGTCATTTCTTAAAGGTTAGTTGCAGTGTGGAAGACGAAAATATATCAATGAACTTTTTATACACTCACATTACAATCCATTGGCCTGTCTTGTATTTTGATTGGATCTTTTACCCATACGTGATTTTGTAATGTCATGCATTGGCAGTTTGGAAAATATTGGTTCTCTTAGTAATATAGATTTTCCAATGTCGACACATTTTATTATAGCAAAACAATCACATTTGTTAATATCACCATTGGGTAGTTGTCAAGATCATAATGATAGATACAAATTTTCCAAAATCCATTTGAAAGCTAAAATTTTATCATTGGCAACAAACTCTGACATTTGTTTTCTTTGAAGTGACAGGCTTATTTTGCTCTTTTTCAAGAAATAATCTGTGCTGGCTGGGAGGTGGGTGGGGGGACAGGGTAACTGGTGATGGGCATTAAGGAGGGCACTTGATGTAATGCGCAGTGGATGTTACATGCAACTGATGAATCACTAAACTCTACCTCTGAAACTAATAATACACAATATGTTAATTAATTTATTTTAAATTTTAAAAAAACAGTCTGACAAGTACCCAAGTCTGAAGAACCTTAGGTTGTCAGCTGTTCTTTCAAGTAAAAACGATGTTCCATGAATAAAGTGACTATCTTAGCTCACAACCCTAAAAGGGTCTCAGACTATAGGATCTACAGACCACACTTTGAGAACCATTGCTTTACCGTAAAGAATAATTATCAGTTAACTTTAGCAGTTGGAGCAGGAACACAATATCCCTTTCAAATCACTTCTTATGTTTTCATGTGGGTTTACTAGAAGTGAAAGTACACATTAAAATGACAGGAGTTTGAAATCCTTGGAATAGAATAACAGTAGTTTTGACCTAGAAGATTATCTAGGCCAGCATTTACCAACTGTTACTGCTATGTAAATGAACCAAAGATGGCCTCTATGTAGTTTCTTTTTTTTTCTTTTTTAAAGATTTTATTTATTTGAGAGAGAGAGAGCATAAGCCAGGGGAGCCACAGAGGAGAGGGAGAAGCAGGCTCCCCGCTGAGCAAGGAGCCCAATGCGGGGCTTGATCCCAGGACCCCAGGATCATGACCTGAACTGAAGGCAGATGCCTAACCAGCTAAGCCATCCAGGCACCCCTACATAGTTTATTTCTTCATAGCAGATTGGGACTATTGTTCAAAAAGCCACCAGCATCAAATCTTTATTCATTCAATGATTTTAAATACAGCCTAAAGAAGCAGATTTTTAGCATCTAGAGCCTGCCTGCTTTGCATACCCTGGAAAACTGCACTCAAGCCACTCTTGCCCTTTGGAGCTCTCTGACCCAGAGACTCCCTTATCTTGATGCTGAGCAACATCATGACACACAAACCTCCTCTCCAGTCCTCTGGGAATTCCTTTACCCTCCTTCCTTCTCAGTAGTGCCCCCACCAGACACACACACACACACACACACACACACACACACACACACACACACACACACACACACACATTGCTGTCTTTGGAAGATCTCATGTTGTGAGGGACTTCTGAAAGCAAATCTGTCAAAGCGCAGCCTAAATGAAGCTTATTGTGTCCTACTGCCACCTTGTGGTCATATCTTTTTCCTTGATCTGCCCTGAAATCCCTTAACTACAGTGACATGTTATCATGTTCTAGAAAATACCATAGGTATAGTGTTGGAGCTTAGGGCAGGCCATCCCAAAATATGCTATGGAGTATATTTATTATTTTGAATTAAAGTTACTTAAGAAACAGCCAATGCAAGAACACTCTGACCTTTTGTCTCCCAAAAGTAGGAAACAAATCTCCTATGTGAAAGGTACCCTCCCTGCACCAGGAGCTAGAAAGACATCCTTATCATCAGAGATGGGGAAGTCTATATAAACAAACCTTGTTACTTTTACTAATTTACTACCCCAGCCTCAATTCTGTTTAGGATTCCTTATTAATTAAAGCTCCCAAACATAAATTTTCTTTGTCCTGTCAGTTCATAAAAAATTTGTTTCTCCATCTAAAAAGTATAAAAGCTGTCTGTCTTGGTCACTTCTTAGGTCCCATATTTATGACACCTCCATACATGCAAATTAAATTTGATTTTCTCCTGTTAATCTATCTCCTGTTTAATTCAGACAGCAGCCAGAAGAATCTTAAAGGGTAGAGGGATATTTTTCTTCCCCAACAATAGCATAGAACTAAAAGTGGCTTTTTTTTTTTAGATTTTATTTATTTATTTATTTTAGAGAGAGAGAGCATGCATGAGCAGGGGGAGGGGCAGAGGGAGGGGGAGATGGAGAGAATCTCAAGCTGACTCCATGCTGAGTTCAAAGCCCAGTGCAGGGCTCAATCTCCTGACCCTGAGATCATGACCTGAGCTGAAACCAAGAGTTGGATGCTTAACCGACTGAGCCACCCAGACACCCCAGAACTAAAAGCGTTTGTGTGTCCAAAAAGTTTGGGAAATGCAGCATACCACTATAATGAATGTTAATTTATCAAAGGGTCTGAGAAATACTATAGCTAAGAAACTTGTTTAACTATCTTATTCCAAGCATTTCCCAAAATTTCTTTTTTTTTTTAAAGATTTTATTTATTTATTTGAGAGAGAGAGCGAGCACATGAGAGGGGATAGGGTCGGAGGGAGAAGCAGACTCCCCGCTGAGCAGGGAGTCCAATGCGGGACTCGATCCCGGGACTCCAGGATCATGACCTGAGCCGAAGGCAGTGGCTTAACCAGCTGAGCCACCCAGGCGCCCTTCCCAAAATTTCTTTAGCACAGAACACTATTATGGACCTCAACTTGCCCTTGTGTGTAATTGTCAATCATAAAATAGAGAGATCTGATAATAATGCAGAAGAGTTCATATACCATTGCTTTATTAAAAAAGGTTCATAAAGAGAAGAAGCTGAAGTTTTTCAACTACCCAGATCATTTCTACTCTTCCCCCTTTCCTGTCAGCACTACTACCATGGTATATTTTTGCTACCATCATTAAATGAAAATAAAATGGGATAATATATTCACCTTATATTTAATTTTTATTTATTTTTTTCTCCAAAGAAGGTAAATGATTTCATTTACAAGGTTGGCCCGGTAAATGCAAGTTTTTTCTTGTTTCATGATACCTTATATAACATTTTTCCTCATGCTTATATATTTATGTGGTTGCTTATATATGACTATATAAGACAATATGATTTATTTTCCATAAAAATATATGTACATAAGTATGTTCAGTTATAATGTTATCCCCAAAGCAGTCTCACCCCCAAATTGACAGTGTCACTATAGTTTCCCCTCAAATTCCCTAAATTAATAGGTTTATCTTCTCTACTATAATTCTAAGTATTTTTTAAATTTCTTAACCTTAAAGTCAGACTATAAACAGAACTCCACATTATAAATCAGGTGTTGAAACTGTTTGAAACACCTGATTTTATTTCTGCAGAAAAGAAAATAAAAACTAAACTGCTATTGGGCACGTGGGTGGCTCAGATGGTTAAGCGTCTGCCTTCGGCTCAGGTCATGATCCTAGAGTCCTGGGATCAAGTCCCACATCCGGCGGGGAGCCCCCTTATCCCTCTCCCTCTGCCTGCTACTCCCCTCTGCTTGTGCTCTCTCTGTGTCAAATAAATAAGATCTTGGGAAAAAAAAAAAACTAAACTGCTATTAAAAATATTGTAAATTATAATTTTTTAGAAAGAAAACTGCAGGTCCAAAGTAGAGCCACTTGCCCCAGTAGAGCAAACTTAGACTTAACTGCAGTTTTGGTTTCTCCAAGGAGTGAAATTTTAAGACAATCAATGTAAAATTTTCTGTTCAGGACCAATAAGGTAATCTATCACATGGGCCCTCTTCATCCCGCCAAAATCAATGTAAAATTTTCTGTTCAGGACCAATAAGGTAATCTATCACATGGGCCCTCTTCATCCCGCCAAAGAAAGGTGAGGTAATCCACCTAATAGGACCCTTTGCCTTTCCCCCTATGAGAAGGTGACCTTGTTTGAACCAATCCCTACTTTTCTTTTGCTAATAACTTCTTGCCCTACTCTCCTTCCTATAAAAATCTATTTTGTACAACTCCTTAGAGCTTCCCTCTACTTGCTAGATGGGATGCTGCCTGATTCATGAATCAATTAATAAAGCCTATAATTTACTTGGCTGAATTTTGTTCTTTGACATAATGTACTTTTTCTAGATGTTATAGAAGCAGAAAAATAATTTTACAACTTATTAAATTCTTTTTAAATCAGTTATGTCTGCAGTGATTATCAGTAAGTTCAGCTCACACACCTTTACTAATCTACAACAGACAGGCATTTCAGTTTCTCATAATTATCTAAACATGTTTCACAGTATTTGCAGGCGTGGAGGTTTAGATTTTAAAAGGGCAATAAAGCAATAAGACAGCACTAAATTAATTTATGTTTTACACTGAAAGGCAGGAAAAACCAACAGGAAATCTGCTACTTTTGATTGAATTGACCCAAATTTTAGGCATATGTGAGGATTTGTTTCAGCCTGATTACTACACAAGGAAGTTCTTTACTTAGATTCCTAGATTTGTCAAGATATGTCAAGATAAATATGTCAAGATTTACCACCTAGAACCCAAAACAAACATTATTTTAAGACCCAAGTGGTTTGCTTCTGAGTTTCCTTTAATTAAAGTTGATTCTTTGCTTAAAGGACAACTCTTTTATTATTTTGTATTTTACTTTTTCTAAATCCTATATTATTGTTTCCTCATTATTATTTATTCATTATCAATTCCGTGCCACAGAACTTCTTTATTCCAGACACTGTAATGAAGCATTAGAACTTTGACCATTCTTTGTAAAAATCTGTGTAGACTACACAGTGAAAAAATTACTTTTTTCACTGTGTAGTCTACAAAAATATCTAAATTACAAATGTAATTGATCATTTGAAAAAATTTGTTAATTTCTGTTTCCCACAGTTTCTTTTTCTTGGTGCTCTAAAAGCCCTGCCATGTATCTCTTTAAAAAAGTGGTCTCCATCTATATTAATCATGGATTTTGAGAGATGGTAAAATCTTCCTTAGACTTCATCTACACAACACCCTTGTTTTAAGGATAAGGGAACAGAGAATGACCTTAAGTGGAAATACTTGATAGAACTGGAAGTAAAAACCTAAGTCATCTGATCCACAATCTCTAATTCTTTCCCCAGCAGAGCAATTTCCTAGAACTGTTGGTGTTAGTGGCTTAACTGTTACTAGAAAAGGGAGGGAAAT
The DNA here is from genome assembly GCF_009762305.2 of Zalophus californianus. Lineage (NCBI taxonomy): Eukaryota > Metazoa > Chordata > Mammalia > Carnivora > Otariidae > Zalophus > Zalophus californianus. Next base: position 76,124,864 of record NC_045603.1, read on the forward strand.
AGGAGAGTGACATCAAGCAACAGCAGTGTGATTGGTACTGATGATTTTTTGAGTCTTTTTCAGAGTCTGTGTTTAGAAGGGTGGCAGAATATGCCACCCCAATATGCTTCTTCAGGATAAGGACTTTGTTGAGTTGATTATTTTTGAGAAACAGCAGACACTAGAGAAGCTCTGAATATGGAACAGAGTTACCCTTTTGTAAGAGAAATTTGCATTTATAAAGAAAAAATCTCCATTTGTAAGTATCTCCCTCTCTATACTTGGAAGAAAAGGGTGACTAAATCACAAGAGAATCTTGTCAATGGAGACTACACCAACAAAAATCTGTATAGCAAACCTTACCTTTACTTTTTACTGTGCTTTTTCTAATAACCTCCTATAATTTGATGCCTTCCCACCCTGCCCCACCCCAATATCTTTCTTTTGTCTTTAGATGAAGATGGTATGTAAAGTGGTGGCTAGGGCCATCTCAGGGAGTTTACTCATTTTCCCTGGGTATCTCTCAGGCATACATGAAGCATGCATATTGATAAACTGTCTTTTATTATAGTGGGGTCTCAGCCAAGAACTCAGGATAGAAGGAAAATTATTTTTCCTCCCCTACAGTTTCTACAGTGTTCTGGAAAGGGATCACTAAATACTTAGAGAACCCACAGTTTCTCTTTATAAACTCACAGGCATTGATTATTCCTACTATTCAAAGTCACCATCCTAAATACTCTATTTTCTCCAGAAAAAGGTGCCTGAGGAGACTTTGAGTAATGTAATACTGCCATCTAGCATCAAAATTTTAAAATTACCTAAAAATATACTGTATGGTTTACTGGAGGAAAAAATGTCATCCTCTTTATGTGCAATAATAAATTTCTACAGAAGGATGACACAAATGCAGTCAGAAAATAAATATGTATGTATGTTTGATAACATGTTCATAATTAGTAAAAATGCCAGATAATCCTAAAAACACCAACTAAAATGAAATTGGGCAGTATAAGTTTCCGATTTTATTTTTCTTTTTTAAAATTGTATTGGTTATTCTGGGTCTCTTGAATTCCCATATACATATTAGGATTATCTTGTCAATTTCTAAAGAAAAAAAAGAGAGACAGCTGGGATTCTGGGAGTGATTGCATTGAATCTGCAATCAATTTAGGGAGTATTGTCATGTTAATATTATCTTCTGATCTATGAACACAGACAGATGTCTTTCCATTTATTTAGATCTTGAATTTCTTTCAACAATGTTTTGTAGTTTTCAGACTAAGTTTTTCACTTCTCTTGGTAAATTTATCCCTAAGTATTTTATTCTTTTTGATGGTAATGTAAATGGAATTCTTTTCTTAATTTCATTTTTGGATTGTTCTTTGCTAGTGTATACAAATACATTTGACTTTTGTATATTGATCCTGTATTGTGCAACCTTGCTGAACTCACTTACTAGTTTTCATTTTTTAGTGGATCCCCTAGGACATTCTGTAATTATACAGGACATTCTATATGTATTACATAATGTACAAATAAAGATAGTTTCACTTCTTTCCTTCCATCATGAATACCTTTTATTTCTTTTTCTTCCCACATTTCCTTGGCTGGAACCTCCAACGCAATGCTGAATAGAAGGGGGGAAGAACAGGGGCGCCTGGGTGTCTCAGCCAGTTAAGCAGCTGCCTTGAGCTCAGGTCATGATCCCAGGGTCCTGGGATCTGGGTCCCTGCTCAGTGGGGAATCTGCTTCTCCCTCTCCCTCTGCCCTACCCTCCCAGCTTGTGCGCACATATGCATGCTCTCTAATAAATAATCTTAAAAAAAAGTGGGAAGAGCAGACATCCTTGCCTTGTTTCTCATCGTAGGGGGAAAACATTAGTCTTTCATCATGAAATATGATGTTAAAACTTTAGTTCTTTCATAGACACTATTAGGTTGAAGAAATTTCCTTCTAGTCCTAGTTTGTTGAATGTTTTTACCACGAGTGTTGTCAAATGCATTTTCTGTGTCAACTGAGATGATCATGTGTTTTTGTCCTTTATTCTATTGATATGGTATATGTCATAGGCAGAACAATACCCCAAAGATTCCACGTTTTAATGCCTAGAACCTGAATATGTTATATTCCATAAGGTTGCAAATGGAACTAATCAGTTGACTTTAAAATAGGGAGATTATCCTGGATTATCCAGGTGGGTCCAGGGTAATCATAAGGGTCTTTATAAGGGGAAGAGGCAGGCAGAAGGAGAATCATAGAGTTGGCAGCATGAGAAGGACTCTGTCTACTGTTGTTCATTTTGAATATGGAGGCATGCAAGGAATGTGGTGGCCTCTAAAAGCTGGAAAAGTCAAGGAGGTGAATTCTTTCCCTTTGAGCCTCCAAAAAGGAGTGCTGATTCAGTTTAGCCCAATGAGGCCTAAGTTGGAATTCTGACCTCCAAACTATACAATAATAAATTTGTGTTGCTTTAATCCAATAAGGTTGTAGTAATTTATCACAGTACCAATAGGAAACTAATAAAGTGTATTAACATTAATTTATTTTCAGATGTTAAACCAACCTTTCATTCCTGGGACGAATCCCAGTTGATCGTGGCATACAAGTTTTTTTATATATTGCTAGATTTGATTTGCTAGTGTATTGTTGAGGATTTTTGAGTACATATTCATAAGAGATATTGGTCTGTAGCTTAGTATGTGTGTGATGTCTTTATTTGGCTTTAGCATCAGGGTAACACTGGTCTCACAGAGTGAGTTGGGAAATATTCCCCTATACCTGCTATTAGCAAAGCCACTCCACCTGTGTTATAGTTACGGTTTCCATGATAGACATTTGTCCACGCTTTTACTTTCAACTTATTTGAAATCTGTCTTTAATCTAGATTTCCTATATAATGGATTTCCTCTGTAATAAATGATATTTTTGACAATAAGACTGTATTTGTTCTCTTATGAGCTGCTATTTTTGAAAATTAGCTGATGTAAACCTTTGTTTTTTGAAGTATAATTGCTTTTCATTTCCATACACTCTGGTTCTCCTGCTTACAGTAAGTTTTGGTGTTTGGGCTTATTTTTGTTTTGCTTAAAATAAAATTTAGAGGGTGCCTGGGTGGCTCAGTCAATTAAGTGTCTGCCTTCAGCTCAGGTCATGATCCCGGGGTCCTGGGATCAGAGTCCCACATCAGGTTCCCTGCTCAGCAGGGAGTCTCCTTCTCCCTCTGCCCTCTGCCCTGGATGCCTCCCCCTGCTTGTGCTTGCACTCTCAATCTCTCTCAAATAAATATTTTTTAAAAAATTAAAAAATAAAAATAAAATTTAGAAACCATATATTGGGCCCACTTTTTTTCTATTGGTTTGTGAAATCTGTAACTCCAACAACCACTAAACTAGAAAATTCCAAGACTATTTGAAGAGCTGTTGTTTATACAACATAGTCTGTATCTATTAAACAAGCTTGGTAAACTTATGAATAATTTTTAAAGTAGTAACATTTTATCAGTATTTTTGCTTTAACTCGTATTTTTTAAAAGACATTATAAAATTGACTTGGCAAAAGAAATATTAAACCATATTAAAAATCACTACTGAGAATAATTGTTGAAAGAAATTCAAGATCTAAATAAATGGAAAGACATCTGTCTGTGTTCATAGATCAGAAGATAATATTAACATGACAATACTCCCTAAATTGATTGCAGATTCAATGCAATCACTAAATGTCCAATAATATACATTGGTTAAATTATAATGAATTCATATAATAGTTATCTATTAAAAATCATGCTTTATAATAGTATTGTGTGACATGGAAAATGTTTACCTCCAGGTCAAGTTGTCCTATTCTAGTAATTGCTCCCTGCCCTCACCATTTTGGGCATGTTGCAGCTTCCCAGAGTGTCTTACCACACCTACTGGCTTTCTTTAATCCTGCTCACTCCGTTGTACATAGTCGCTGTGTTAAACCCTGTTCAGGCACACCACGTTAGTACGTCTGTTGCCTGCCAGGACCCTGAGAGAGTTCATACACAGGTTAATGGTGAAATTATACCTTTAATCTCTGGCTGGTGAAATTGAGACTAAATTACAGAGAAAACAATGAATGCCTATTTTTTTTTACAAGTATTACTGTGGTATGTGTATTGCAGCTCATAATGAGGGTTACCACTAGTTAAATGTTTTTAGTTGCAGTTCTTTATATATCATCCCCTTTAACCTTTTCAATAACCCTATGAGGTATCATGGTTATCATCCCTAGTTTATACATGAGGACATATTAAATATCTTTGATTATTGTGAATTAATGTATTATCATTGTTTTCTTTTGTAGATCATTCACGAGAAGTCCTGGAGCAATTAGTAGGCCCCAACAAACTAAAGCAAGTGACATGGACTGTTTACTAATGCTTATTAAAGCTTATCAAAGCAATGATCATACTACATTCCCAGGAAACAATGGTTTTAGAGATTGGCTCTCCGATAATGTGCTTGTTGCTTTGAAGTTAACAGACCGTTAAACATGTAATAGTGCTATTATCCTGTTTGTTTGCGGAGTCATTGTTTTTGACATGGTAAGCCTAGCATGCCCTCTGATGTATGGGGGGGAGGGGCGGGAGAGGAGTACTGTGTTTGTTTCTTAAATAGCAAAGTTTTAAATTACCAGTTTTTCCTGGAGATTTCCTTCTCCTACCTACCTATTTGAGCTGCCATAAGATAAATTTACCAGCATGAATAACCATTAGGAGAATTCTTAGTGTCTCTAAAAGCATAATTACCTTCCTAGCTATTTTCTGGGCCCTACCTTCCTTAAGTATTTAAATGCTCATTGGCCAAAAGCAAAGCTGAACATCAGGCCTGTAAATCCTCACAGAATTTAATATTTCAGTAAAACAAAGAAATAGAATAGTTTAATGTCATAAACCCAGGACATCATACACCTTAGCCATTTAGCATATGAATGTTACTGAGGCCCTTGCCCAGCCACTTACTTGATTTTCATGGCTACTTTTCCCAAATACATGCTATTCATCTATGAAATTTCCTCCTTAACAACTGCATTCAGGAACGTGTAAGAATGAGTAAATATAAAATATCATTATAGAGGCTGTTTCCTAAAGCTCTGTCAGTTTCATATTGTGAACTAAACACGGACCTTAGTTTTCAAATGAACTGCATTACTCTTTTATAATCACAGTTATATATACTATGCTTAAGTATATATACTATGCTTAAACCATCCCAAATTCAGTATATTGCCTGTACCATGAGCCTGTCTCAGGGGGACTTTTTTAAAGATTTCCTATTTTAACTCCGATGTAGTACAGAAGAAGGGAAGTATGGTATGGTAAATTTCTTCTACATGTTTAGAAGAATGTTTATACATTCAACTCTATTTCTTGACCTCACTACTAATTACTTTATAAATGCGGTGTATGTATAGTATAGATATATATATTGGCCTCAAAGGTAAGACATAGGTATATATGTAAACCATGGCTAAGGCCTGTTCCACCTATGAAATTTTTCTAAAGACAAATTCAATAAAATTTAATAGTAAATGTCAAACAGTCAGTAGCTTTTCCCCCTTTTTGGGAAACAAGCTTTTCAAGATCTAGAGTGTCAGCTTTTTAGGGTCTGTAAAGAATTATCTTCCTAAAAGCACTTTGCAGTTTAATATTCTTGCCCTTTTAGATTGCTGGTTGTATTAGCTATCTCTGTTTAAAATTTCAGTACTCCATTCCTACCCATCTCTACCATCCTCACCTCACACTTGGACCTCTTTATTTTTCTCCTTACCGTCTATCACCATCTGGCATCTTGTCTGTTTTTATTATCTCTCTCTCTAGAATATAAGCTTCATAAAGACAGGAATTTTTGTCTTTTCTTCCCCAGTGCCTAGAACAGTATCTGGTACATAACAAGCATCCAATATCTGTTGAATGAATGAACACAAAAAAAATAAATAAAGGAGAAAAATAAATAAAGAAAAATAATGCCCGTACTTCCAGTTTCCGGTCTAATGTTATAAAGTGATTAGAAGTCATCACTCCCGTCCTCATAAGATAAAAGCTGAACAAACTGAAAATCATGAAGTGATACAGTATTACTTGAAAGTGGACTTGGACTAGTTGTAAGTGTATACTAGGGCAACCACTAAACACAATTTTTTAAACATGTATAATATCCTAAGAGAGGAGAGAAAATGGAAGCATGTAAAATGCTCAACTAAAACCAAAGAAGGCAGGAAAAGAGTGGAACACCAAAAAAGAAACAAGGAACTAGGGCAACAAATAGAAAAGTTATAAATACGGTAGAAATTAATCCAGCTATATCAATAATCCCTTTAAATGTGAATGGTCTTAATACAAACCTGTTTGTTAAACTATGAAGTCATTCAAGACTCACCATTATATACATGGGAGATTTTAAAATATCTTAAGTAACATTTGGATATCTCAGAGACCTTGTGCCCACCTAATAAATCATCAAGAGAGGATAACAGAAACAGGGTCTGTAGATATTTAAACTTAAATCTTCTCTTTGTGTCATCAAGTTGATTTCCACAGTGCTCCCGAGTATAATTTACTCTTTCTTATCTTGCTGGGAAGGGCAATAACCAGCAGAGTACTCTGAATTTTCAAAGGATATTGTCAAAAAAACTCTCCTCTCAAATATCATCCAGTGCCATTGTAACCTTTAATTTCTATTAATCTTAACCAAGTCTGAATCAAAATTTAGGTTGATAATGTTTAAGACCCAACAGACCAACGGAAATTAGATGCACAAGAGTTGTTTCACTGGGCTGAAATAAACTCTGACTTCCAAGTTCAAGAATCACCAAATCCTCTGCAGCCCCAGCTCCCAGACTCCCATCGAAGTATCCTATTTTCCTATCTGAGCAACAACTTGCCCGTTAACTGCTTTATCCACATTTCTGCTGTATGACTGTAACTCTGATCACATTTCCCTGGTACCATAATCCCAACAGCATGCGTGTATTATTAGAAAGTTTATATATAAAGCACATGTTATAACAATTCCTAAGCAGTGTATAAGAACATAAGAGTACATTAGGAAGGCTGCATTTTATATTTCACTTGTAACACATACAATGCTGGTGTTTAGTTTTGAATTAGAGAATAGAAAATCTACAGTACAGAATTATAAGACCCAAAGGTAAAACCTAAGCCTCCCTCCCACCCCAGTCTACCAGCTATCTGGTACCCTCTCAGAAGGCAACCATATTAGCAGTTACTTGTTTATCTTTTCAGGGATATGCTATATATGTTGCAAGCAAACATGTATATGTATATACATATGTAGGTACATACATACATCTTTTCATACATTCATCTATAAATAGTGGTATACTATACATATTCTTCTTCACATTCTCATTTATCTCGTAGGGTTTTTATTGATATATAAGATCCTGACAACCTGGGCCATATAGTAGCATTACCAATTTCTAGCTAACCTTAGTGAACCATAAAGAGGCATCAGAAAGTGTCACGGTATATAGGAAATTCTAAAATCTTTATCTTTATCCATGACTGTCATTTGAGGTCCTATTATGTACTAAATACTGTATGAGGCACTTTATACTTTCATTTAATAAAATAGCCTGGAGGTGAGGTTTATTAAGTTTGTTACAGTTTTATAGAGGAGGAAATTAAAGCTCAGAGAGCTTAACTAGCCTAAAGTCCCAACTAGAAAGTGACATAGTTGCCTGACTCCAAGCCCATGTACTCTGTACCACACTAAATGCAGGCAGCTCTCACCTTTACAGGTCATTTTTTGAAATACACTACTCTTCTATATTTTGTATTGTGTCTAATTTGAAGATCCATCATAGAGTTGTCCTCAACTACAGAAACAGACTTCGCTTTCTCATTTTCTTTCTCATTCCTCTCCACTACTTAAATTACATGTTGCTTCCATTTTGGTGTTGCCTTCTAGAATTCTATTCCTACAGCAGCAAAACCAGAAAACTGCAGGTAGAGATTTGTATATTTGGCATAATGCAGAACGAGTTACATGACGAAGGCTGACAAAACTTTAAGACTTCAGCTTTTGGAAACAAGATACTACATGCTTTAAACTGGAGGGTCTTTTAGGGTTAAACCCAAACATAACTATATTCACACTTGGAAGCACTTGGACAACTCAAGGCTGAAAATCCCATACTGTGCTTGTTGTCAGTCCATTGTTTTCCTTCCTAGTAGGCTCTGGAAGTGAATATTCTACCACTTTGTGCAATTGATGTTGAATGCTATGTCCACTGAACTGGGGTCGTCCAGGGTCACCAATCAGGACTCGAGTTCTGTGGGTCCAAAAGCAATTCTTCAGCCATTGATGAAGACTGTCTGCAAGGTCTTCTTCGTAAAACATATCTCCAAGCACAATAAGGTCCCACTTATCTTGTTCCAAATCCAAAATATTTTTGGTTAAAATGGGAAAAGGATCCAGTTGGTTCAACTCGCAATTCAGTGTGATAGCCATTCCTGCAACTTTAAGAAGCACATAATGAACTGGTTTATGCTAGGCAGTTTTAATCCCCTATTGATTAAGTAATTTAGAAAATCTAACTATTTTTTCCCTTTTGTTGAAAGTTGTTTTTTAGGTAAAGAAGTATCTACCAATATAAACTATTTACTGCAATTTTCAAATGCATGAATGGATATCCTGAAAACAAAACAAATAATACAAAATGCCTAGAAATGTGGAGGTTTTAAGGAACATTTGCTGATCTAATAACCAAGAGGTTTGGTTTATTATAGCTGTCCAGGGAAACAAGCCTTGGGCTTGAGCAACCGGGCAAGTTAGAACTGAGACCCCTGTATAAAATAAGGATCTCAGGGCAGCTGGGTGGCTCAGTCCGTTAAGCTTCTGACTTGATTTTGGCTCAGGTCATGATCTCAGAGTTGTGAAATCAAGCCCTGCATCGGGCTCACATGCTGGGCGTGGAGCCTACTTAAGATTCTCTCTCTCCCTCTTCCTCTACCCCTCTCCACCCCCCCAAAAAAATAAGGATAAAAGCTAGATCCTCAGTAAAATTGAAAACTAAAAGAAAATCAGAAAAAATTAAAACTGACCTGTCCCACCTTAAGTTTTAATGGAATAAACTCTCCCACAAAACACAAGGCCTCTCTCCTCACTTGGGTTTTGGTCAAATACACACAACCTACATATTTCAGGAAATCCCTCGCCCAGAAATTAACAGTAAGTGCTCCCAGCTTGGTACACTTTGGGACATCCGACAGACATAAATACAAATCCTCTGGAGAAACACGCACTTCAATTCAGGCCTCACAGGCTCCTCACAGATAATGTCCTACTGAACAGAAGTTCACAATATCAGATGACAAAATATACATGGAAATAAGCTATCATGTTGAGGCATCTATAGATATTTATCCTGGAAGAAAATAAAGATGAGCTTTAAGTATTTTTAAATATGAAATCCTTACTAGGGTCTATGTCGTTGGCCAGGACCCTTGATGCCCCGCTCATCTTGGCAGCGATAGCTGCAGCTCCACATCCGCTCCCAATATCTAACACAGACTTCCCTCCAACCACACCAGGATTATCCAGAAGATATCTAATTTGGAAAGAAAGCAAAGAAACACTGAGATGGGAGAAGGTCAGTAAGAGGTATTAAAAAAAGTCATCTTTTTTTTTTAAGCTCTACACCCAACATAGGGGTTGAACAACCTCTAATGACTGAGCCAACCAGGCAGACTTCAAAAAAAAAGTCTTTTTAAAATACTGAGCACTTACTATGATCCAGAAACGGTCACACACCAAGAATATTTACTGACAAATTACTGCTATAATAAGGATTCAGTAAACTAGATCCAAAATTCACTGTCTCCTTCTGATTGATTGTGCATCATAGAGTGGTTTTACCTACTGCTTATGTTGTTATAATGACCTCTCTGGTAAAGTACAAAGTCCAGTTCAACCAAACAATTTGGACCAGGACTAAATAGTTATCAAACACTGAAGACGGATGAGAAACCCTGAAATAAATAATAAACCCTGACACTTGACCTTACCACTGGAAAGTGAAGACTATCCGGGACTATGGCAAAGTAGGGGTGTACATGGCCCATCTAAAGTGAAAGCTGCTACCCATCTTCAGCTCACTATTGCCATGCAGAAATCCTGTTATCAGATTTTCCTGTTTTTCAAAATCAGACATCTTTACATGAAATTTCCCAAGTTTTATTTTTATTTTTTTGAAATGTCCCAAGTTTTAAATGTTAGCAACTGATTTTTTCAGTTTACAAATAAAGGCCCAACAAAACACATCTGCGGGTGATTGTACTTGTGATTGTATTTATATTTGAAGTTGATAAACAATCACTTTAATAGACGTCACTGAAAATGTCAATATTTTTAAGGTATGATGTAAGTGAATAAAGCTTGAAAATTTGGCAACAACAACCAGAAAATCAGAATTGTTTGATAACACTTAGAAAGCTTTCCAATCTTCAGGATTCTCTGAAAAGCTCTACATATGCATTTATTTCTTTTGCATTTAAAACTATATACAATAGGGGCGCCTGGGTGGCTCAGTGGTTAAGCGGCTGCCTTCGGCTCAGGTCGTGATCCCGGAGTCCCGGGATCGAGTCCCGCATCAGGCTCCCGGCTCTGCGGGGAGCCTACCTCTCCCTCTGCCCTTCCCTTCTCATGCTGTTTGTCTCTCAATCTCTCTCTCTCTCAAATAAATAAATAAATAAATCTTTAAAAAAATATATGTTAAAAAAAATAAATAAATAAATAAAACTATATACACCATGAATTCTGTTAGGCCATCCCATTCCTGCCAACGAGAAGTCCTTATCCTTTTCATTTCAGAAGTCTATACCCTTAAGGTATAAGCAGGTTTAATCATTTACCAATCTAAGAGCAAAAACCAGACTGAAATGCTGAAAGCTCTTGCCTTTGTCTCAGCAGCTGTGTTTTAATGAAAAGCATAGCATGAATGTGTGAGAGAATGTCCTAAAGAACACTTTTGCTGTGTGAGGGCGGGGGAGGGGGTGGAAGAGGAGACCTTAAAAATGCAGATTCGGGACACCTGGCTGGCTCAGTCGGTACAGCATGCAACTCTTGATCTCAGGGTTGTGAGTTCAAGCCCCACAATGGGCATAGAGCTTACTTGAAAAAAAAAAATTTTAAAAAAATACAGATTCAAGTCCAGAGTTCACCTGAGATGTCAGTAAGCCACTGGAGAAGAGGGAATCCTTGTGGGGCCCACTCACTCACATATCTTATTCTTTGGGAAATTGAGAGAAGTGAGGCTCCAGGGAGGGACGGAGGGTGAGGCTCGAGGAGCAACATTTACTAGATCAAACTAGGAGAGCTAAAGGACCAGGGCTTTAGGTTCCATCTAGAAACTCTGCACTGGCCATACCTTATGAACCATGAACCAGAGAATATTGTGAAATTTCCAGATCATTCATAGTATGACAGGTGATCCTAGGGTTTCTTTTGGAGAGAGAACTGTATTTGGGGAAATACACTGATAAACTGCTCCAAATTAAGAAAACAAGAATTTGGGGATTTAACTCTGGTTTTTTGTGAGGAGCAGGGAGAATACAGAGTTGGAAGGGGCTGAAAAAAGAATCTGCAGAAAACAGGATCTGTATGGGCCTTAAAGCTTCCCATTTCAGTTAGGGCAATACCTAGACAGGGCCTGGCCTCCTGGCCAGTAGATTGCCCAGTAAGGTTCACTGTAGGGCCACAGGTCAGCTTTTTGCCACCAGAACTTGCATCTGGGCGTCAGAAGCCGCAACTGGATTTCAGGGGTGAGGCTGCCACTGGTGGTGACTTCAGTGTTCTCCTCCAGGAAAGCTTTCATCTCAGGGTCCAAAAAGCTTCTAGTTCCTCTCCAGGGGGAATGGCCCCAGGGAAACAAGGAAAGGCCATTGCTTCTCACAGCTTTCAGAAAGACACCACAGTGGTTCATGGGAAATGGTGCACATGCTCTCCAACCTAGGCTCGAAGCCATCGGTCCTTGTCCAAAACACAGGTTCTGTCAATGTTGCTGTTGATAAAAGCTGCTGCTCCTTGTGAGGAAGGAAGGGCCCGGCTGCCAAGGTGATCTCAACTGGAATCCGTGGGTCTCTAAAAACAAATAATACTGAAAATTCCAAGGTTCACTCACACTTCCAAATCCCATTACATAGGAAGAAAATATTACAGTGTAAGCTCTGTAGCAGATGATTCACAAGTGCTTCCATTTCAGATGGAAGTGTTGGTGCATCAACTTAGGAAAATCCAACCTTTTAAAGGAAGTCTTTTCACAACAAAAGCCTTTTAATAACTTAGAACAGCAAATATACACGCATTTGATTTTGACAGAAAACCTCGGGAACATGCCTATTACATGAAATAAGGTTTACCTTTAAAGTTCTTTCACACACACACACACACAAAATAAAGTTCTTTAACACATTTAGTAAACCACTTACCTTTAAGCAGGCACTGTGAACAAAATAAGTCTCCATCTTTGGGAAGCTTAGACTCTAGCAGTGAGGTAGAGCTATTACCAGGGCAAACACGGTTCTGGCCTTTATGAAGTCTTGCCAAGAGTTGTGGAGGTTACCAAACTATAACTGTAGACAAAGGCATACAAATTATACTGAGTACACATCAGTGTAATCAAGCTTCAGATTTTTTCTTAAAACTTTATGGATTTAATTGTCATAAAAAATATCAACTCGCAAATATCTTGCTCTAAATTATCTCTGATGACTCATCTTTACCAAGCCTGGGCCGAAAAGGCTTGTTCCAACAGAAAAACACCTTGATAAGAACAAGAAAGAATAAGAAACAGCAGTTTAAACACAAACAATATGCACAGTTACTTGGGACCTCTGACCTGTTCTGCATAAATGTTTTAAACAGTCCTATATCCATCCACCCAAATATTTAGAGTAGGGGCCAGACTGGTGATCCATGAGTGATGCCGCTGGTTATAGCAGAGGGGCTGTGGCGACCTGGATTCTGTTTCTGAGCAGTGCAAAGGGGCCAGCAAACTGCTTCCAGGTAAGAACACGCTGCCAGATCTTCCAGTTTCTCAAGATAATCCAGATATTCACACAAAAACCCCCACTTGTAAACGCAAGTGATCAATTAAAATATCAAAACACAGGGCAGGCTAAAATGCCTGTCAGGCCACTTGCGTGCGAACTCAGGATAGGCTTTCAGTGGGTGTCATCTCCCCATCGTGCCCTCGGGATCCCAGGGTCTTTAACAGCCTCACTTCTCCCTGGACTAATTCCTTTAGGAAGTGTTGGGTCAGCCCTTGAATCGCACAAGCTTATAAATACAGCAGAGCAAATATGAGAGGATTTTGGTTTGGAACACCGTGTTGTCTAGACCGGCGCCTCCCCCTCTCACCCCAACACCAAAGAAGCATCCTTTATGAACATGGGACCATGCGGTGGGCACTCGGTACCTGTTATCAATTGTCAAGGAAGGAAGAGGGGTTAAAAAGGTAAGTTCCAAAAGTGTTCGTGACCACGTTATTTCCCTCCGAGGAGAACGGGACTCGGTCTTAAAGGGGCAGGCACAGGCCTCCTTTTGTCCTCACCAGGGTGGGCTAACAGCGCCCAGGGAAGCTAAGCACTCGCCTTTGTGCGTCTTTCCCGGCATTCTTTAGAACCGCACCTGGCGCGCCGACCCCCGCGGGCAGGCAGGCGCGCGCCTACCGGATGCAGAGCCCAGACCGCGCGCCCCGCCCTCCTTCCCAGCAGCCTCCGTCGGCCTTTTCCTACCTTAAAGGGGCAGGGCCTCCGAAGGAGGCGGCACCTAGACCTCTTTCTGGAAGCGTGGGACCGTCAAACTGATTTCTGCGAAATCCAGTGAAACTGTGGAGGGTTTGCTTTGTGCCAGTCACTTGTTGGAGAGGAAAAATGTTTCCCTTCCCTTCCTCCGCCTTTCAAAGCTTCTTCCAGCTGACCTTGGAATTAAATTGACATGAAACACATCAACAGGAGAAAACCAAATTGAACCTTGTACCTATGGGAATGCCAGGTGTAGAAGAGATGCAAAAACAGAAAGGTTTATATGTCGTCCTGAACTAAAGAGAAGGGAGTTTGGGACTTCAAAGGGAAGGAAAGTAATTCACAGAAGATGAAAGGAGTAAATGTTTGCTGGGCCACACAGAAACAATGGGACAGAGGAATTGTAACAAACAGACTTTGCTAAATTCCTCCCTATCACGCCTAGTTCATATTATGCTGTAGTTGTCTATGGTGATAGACTTCTTCTGGAGCAGGTCCTCTATTTATATTCTTCCAGGCAGTTGGGGGGGAGGTCAGTTTCTTCCTGAGTGTTTGGTACCTTGATTGTTTTCAGTTCAGAAATAATCCACAGGCCAAAGTGGCACATCTTGGGGCAATTCCTTCAGAACCCCTACACACACTTCTAGGCACTGGGCAGAGAGTGGTGAGCAAAATAGACACAGTATAAGCCCTTAATGACATTTAAACTTCAGCTGAACTTAAATCATAATGTATGTCCTCTCTTTTATAACTTTCATAAATGTACAATATAAATCTATTTGCAATCTATATCGCTCAAGTTCTGGACCCATATGTCCATCTTCCAACCCTCAACATCTCCAACATTGACTCATCACCCCACCTGACAACAATTAAAACCCGCTCAGGTGTGCCAAAGGGAAAAAAGAAAATTGACCCGAACTAAGAAACAGGCAAATCATGTTTCTGCATCTTAGTCTGCAGTTTGGGGAATGATCTGACAGCCACCTGTTCAAAATTAGAGCTTGTTGCTTATGTTCTCCGTTTCAGCCCTCGGATTTACAGGGTTTCCCATTTTCCCTGTAAACTGGAACCTCTAGGAACTACTAGAAGGGAATGAAACTTTGTTATTCCAGTTAACAACCCCAGATGCATCCTGCTCATTTGCTCCTTGCATGAATGACTACTTATTTTAGATAGGTAGGATACACACCTACCATCTCTGAGTCACTCTGCCCTAGATTTCCTCTATAAAAACTAATATGACTGTGAATAAAACAGTATTTATTAACTGGCTACTTTTTTAAAAAATTAGCTGCTTATGTAAACCTTTGTTTTCTCAACTATAACTTCTCGTTTCCGCACACTCCAATTCTCTTACTAGCAATAAACCTTAATCCATGTTCAAGATCAATTTGTCAAAGAGTTGTTTTTAACTAGCTTCTGTGTTCTATCCCTGTGAATAGCAAGAACATCCCGGTTATTGCCCAAGACACCAGGGAGAGGAGGTAAGCCTAACATTTTTACAAAAGAGGGTTTCCAGTAAAAATCTAAGTGCTCATCATTGAAGATGCATTTAATAATGCGAAGACTGGTGCGAGCCAAGCTACTCATGCTGTTTGACAAAGTCCAAGTATGGGGGACAATCCTAAAAATCAGGAGACTCCACAGCTGGCTCCTGCTACTTCCTTTCATTTTATTTGCGGCAATCTTTATAATCATGGGATTTTTTTCTGGGGTTTCATGATAAAATGATTTATAAATTTAGTTATGCCTATGCAAGCAATCATAATGAAACTGATTCCAAAAAGGCTGACGATGGGCCAAGAAGTAAAAATACCCAATGTCCTCCAATCTGTAAGGGAGTTGTTGGATCCAGGCCCAGTAAAAATTCCTATTAATGAGATTCCTCAGGCACCTCTGAAACATCAGGATTCTAGGAAAGGAAAATCTCTTGTCATTCCCACAGTACAGGGACCTCCCTATGTTGCATACAAAATAGGAGGCCACCTTTGGTATGCCCCTCGAGGCAAGCCCTGGAGTAGGATTAACTTCCTTTCCCCTACTCCTCCCATTCCTTATAATGGAGTTGATAATGAGGACATGAACAAATGGTATAAGATTAAAGGAAAAAAGGGTGCAGGCATCATCTGTCAGCCTCTGGGTAAAGATTAAGAGGAGTAATCCTCCGTGGTGTCTATGGAGCAAGGACAAGAGACGAAAACATATAGAAATGGAATAAGTACTTTGATAAGATAGGGTGCACACATTGTAAGCTGCCTTTGGAGAAAGAATAAACTTTAGATAAACCTTTGAGCAAGAGTAAAAATATAACTTTTTCGCTTTAGCGCACAATAGCAGATAGGTCACGCTTTGTCTCGCACTGTCACGCTCTGTTTAGCACCTTTGTTTTTAAATCCGAAATGGTTGCGATAAAATGTAAAAAACAAAATCACATGTTACGAAAGAATGGAAAAGCAAGGAGATATTCTAATGAATAAATAAAGTCCCTCCGAGGCTATCAGGAGGAGATGCTTATAACCTGATCCTGTGTCCGTGTCTCCTCACTCGCCGACGCCGTCCTTTCCTTCAAGAAACCCTTTCCTGCTGGAGCTGGACTCCAGCAGAAGACAAAAAAGTGAAGACACCTTGACCTAAACTTGGAACTAGGCTAAAGGGACTGCTGAATGTCCTCTCCCCACTTTAATAATTTTAAAATCGATCCACTTTCTGTTCCTTCTGCTATTGCCCTATGATCCTTTCCCTGAATTCCTTTAACTAGTCTCTCTCCAATCCTACCTTCCTCTCTCATTCTCTACAGTACAACTTAAATGTGTTGTTGTTGTTGTTTTCTGGACTTTATATTTCTATAGTCTAGAAAAGGCCTTACATTCCTATAAGATAAACCAGATAATCCATGAAAAATAGACCTGGATTTTCTTTCCTGTCGTTGCTTGGTGTTGATGTATTGTTTTTTCTTAATTAAAAGAAAGACCTGTCTTGCTTTTATTAAACTTGACCCCCATGTACCAAGCAGACTTGTGAACTGTCTGATAACAATTGAGCTATCAATTGAGCTTTATGATTTTTGCCTCAGGGCCTGTTCTCTCCCCTAGGCCTTGGTTAAGACAGCAAGGTGCAGCCTTTGCCACATAAACAACCCATCCTCCCTCCTCAACCTTCAGAACTCAGCTCAGGGTCAAGGCCCTCTGAAAAGCCTTCCCCAACACACACACTAATCTTGACAGTTTCTCAGCTTCCTATGCGTACATCCAACGAGAATATCATGCAGAGCTGCCATTGCCTGGCTCCTCTACTAGACGTAGAAGCAGACCATCTCTTTCCTCTTTTATCTTCTGGCACAATTAAGACACTCAATAAACTCTGTTAAATGAAAGAAAAAGCAAATAAATGAGTAAATTAACAAACATTACGTATTAGTGTCTCATTTTTAAATTTCATTTTTAACAATTTTATTGAGGTATAATTAACATGCAATAAATTTCACATATTTAAAGTGTACAATCTGATGGGGGTTTTTTGGGTTTTGTTTTTTTTAAGATTTTGTATGTGTATTTGTCCGAGAGAGCGCACAAGCAGGGGGAGCAGCAGGGGGAGGGAGAAGCAGGCTCCCCACTGAGCAGGGAGCCCGACGCGGGCTCGATCCCAGGACCCCGGGATCATGACCTGGGCCGAAGGCAGGCGCTTAACCGACTGAGCCACCCAGGGGCCCCAATCTGATGTTTTGATATGTATATATACACTCATGAAACCATGACCAAAATCAAGAGGGTGAGCATATTCAGTGCCCCCTCCCCCGCCCCCCCCGTATTACCCCTCCTTCCTGTCCTTGCCCACATCCCCCCTCCATCCCCAGGCAGTCACTGGTCAGGTCTCTGTCACTATAGATTAGTTTGCAATTTCTAGATTTCTATATAAATGCAATTATACAGTACGTACTCTTTTTTTTGTCTTGGTTTTTCACTCAACATGCTTATTTTGAGATTCATCCATGTTGTTTGAGCATCTTTTCATGTGCTTCTTTGCCATCCATGCATCTTCTATTCAAATTGTATCTCTTTAAATCCAAATTGCTGCACTGTTTTTCTGTTCTTACACAATTCAGGCACACTAAAAATAGGGGCTTTGTATCTTTGTTTTTCCTCGGTGCCGGAAGAACAATTCAACAAAGTTAATGGAATTATCTGGAATGATGAGAAAAACATAACTTCTTTTGCCACTTTAGGAGATTGTTTATAAATATAACATAATTTTTAAGTGTTTATCAATATAAATTACATAAGTTTGTAAATATATTTCTAATAAAATATTGACACTTCACTTTTGTTTTAAAATCAGCCTTGAGGTGTGCCTGGGTGGCTCAGGTCATGATCCTGGGACCCTGGGGTCGGGCTCCCTGCTCGGCGGGAAGCCTGCTTCTCCCTCCCGCACTCCCCCTGCTTGTGTCCCCTCTCGGTCTTTTTCTGTCAAATAAATAAAAACTTTTTTAAAAAATTAATTAATTAATTAATTAATTAAAATCAGCCTTGAGAGGCAAAGAACATATAAATTGCCCCTAACGAGGGGTGCCTGGCTGGCTCAGTCTGTAGAGCATGCGACTCTTGATATCAGGGTCGTGAGTTCAAGGCCCACATTGGGTATTTTTTTACTTTAAAAAAAAAAAAAATGCACCCAAGGAAGTGAGATTTGCCTCTGCCACCTCAGAATGTGTTTCTTCCCACACTTTTGAATGAAATATGAAGTTTGGGGTTTTCTAGAGCTTAAGCTTCCTTCTAGCTTCTCTCCACCAAGCTACCCTTGCAACCATTCTGTAGCACCATGTCTTTGTGAATGTGTAGGTTTCCTCTTTTCAGTTCCTCCTCTGAGATTTGCAGTTGCTGCTCCTTCAGGAGGCAAACTTGTCCAGGTCACTAAGTCATGCCTAAAAATCCTGACAGCAGGCCCTTTAAAACCAGTTTACTATAAAAGGGATTGAGCTGTTACAGAGCTGGCCAATCTTCAGCCAACTAAAGCTACAGTGCCATCTAGTGATAATTTAGCTTAATATCGGCCAGGTGTGTCAGTTAAAATGGTGAAAGCAAAAAACCAAAACGAAACCCAAAAAACCCTGAAACTGTGAAATAGACTTAATTCTGGATAAAGAGCAGATTCTCACCCACAATGTTACCACACACTGGCATGCTTGTTCAGTAGTAAAATACGGTGGAAATACTCATTCCTGGTAATAAAGTCTAAAGTTTAAGAAAGACTCTGTGCTGGGGCTCCTGGGTGACTCAGTTGGTTAAGCGTCCAACTCTTGATCTCAGCTCAGGTCTTGATCTCAGGGCTCAGTTTCAAGCCCCACGTTGGGCTCCATGCTGGGCATGGAGCCTACTTACAAAAAAAAAAAAAAATGTTGGTGTCATCCATGACACCCTCTGCCTCTCTCTCACACACGCACTCCACAACTAATCTACCAGCAAATCCTATAAGCGATACCTTCAAAATATACCCAGCATCTGAGCACTCCTCACCACCTGCACTGCTGCTCTACTCTAAGCTGCCATCACCTGTCACCTGGATTATTGCAGTAGCCTCCTAACTAACCCCTCCAATTCCACCCTTGCTCCTTGTGGTCTGTTCCCAATAGAAAAGGCAGAACCCCCCTTTGAACAGGAAGTCAAGGGCGCCTGGATGGCTCAGTCAGCTGGGTGTCCGCCTTAGGCTTGGGTCGTGATCCCAGGGTTCTGGGATCGAATCCCATGTCGGGCTCCCTGCTCAGTGGGGAGTCTGCTTCTCCCTCTGCCACTCCACCTGCTCTCTCTCGTTTGCTCTCTCTCTCAGATAAATAAAATCTTGAAAAGAAAAGAAAAAATATCTTTTCTTAAAAAAAAAAAAGGAATGGAAGTCAGGTCATGTCACTGCCCCACTGAATACCCTCTAGTAGCCCCTCAACCCACACATAAGCCTGGACCCTTCTCTGGCTCCCCCTCCTTCTACTTGCCCCTTCAACAACACCTTTTCCAACATGCCAGACCCACCATCTTGCTGCCATCTTGCTGTTTGCAAACACATTTGCTGTTTCCTGCCTCAGGGTCTTTACACTTGCTGCATCACCAGCCTGGAATGGTCTTCCCTCAGACAAGGAGCACCACTAACCCCCCTCATTTCCCTTAATTTTGTCAAATGTTTTTCTGCATCACTTAAGATGATCAAGTGGTTCTCCCCTTTCATTCTGTTAATGTGGCATATTACAGTGATCAATTTTTGTATGTTGAATCATCCTTGCATTCCAGGGGTAAATCCCACTTAGTCCTGGTGTATAATCCTCTCACTATGCCGCTGCAATTAGTTCTCTGGTATTTTGTTGCAGATTTTTTTTTTTTTAAGATTTTACTTATTTATTTGACAGAGAGAGTGAGAGAGCACAAGCAGAGGGCAAGGGAGAAGCAGGCTCCTCGCTGAGCAGGGAGCCCGATGCTGGGGCTCGATCCCAGGACCCTGGGATTGTGACCCGAGCCCAAGGCAGATGCTTAACCATCTGAGCCACCCAGGTGCCCCTTGTTGCAGATTTTTAAGCCCTCCTCTCTTTTAAGTCTCCTCAGATGCTACTATCTCCACAAGGTCTGACCACTGTACTTAAAATTGCTTTCCCTGCTTGGCTTTGCTCCATAGGCATTCATCACTTATTTTGCTTATTGAACTAAGATGAGGAGAGGGACTAGCGGTAAGGACAGGGATTTGTTTCATTTTTTCTTTTTCCCTCTAATTAAGGGAAATTCTAATTCATATATACTGAAATGCACAAATCTCAAGCAAATTAGTCTGATGAGAGGTGTTGGGGTTTTTTTTTAAGATTTTATTTTTAAGGAATCTCCACACCCAACGTAGGGCTTGAACTTACAACCCCAAGATCAAGACTCAAATGCTCTACCGACTGAGCCAGCCAGGTGGCCCTGCTGAGAGTTCTGATAAATGTATGCATGCATGTGACCCACACCTGTCAAGATACGGAACATTCCCATTGCCCCAGCAAGTTCCTCCTGCCCCTTGTCGGCCAGTCTCATCTGTCCACCCACCCACCTCTAGGCAACCACTGTTTCGATGTCTATTCACCAGAGGTTAGTATTACCTGTTCTAGAGTTCCACACAAATGGAATTACACAGTATGTACTCTTAGGGTAATGTTTTTGAGATTCGCCATGCCCTTGCTGCCAGCGATACTTCACTCTTTCTGTCATTCGGTAGTAGTGTTCCACTGCGTGAACAGACTTTATCTCTTTTTCTGCTTATTGACATTCGTGTTGTTTCCAGTTTGGGGTCATTATAGACAAAGCTGTGAAGCTGCTTGAACATTCTTGTAGGACTCTTCTCGTGGATACATGTTTACATTTCTCAGGTTACCTAGGAGTGGAATTGCTAGACTCTAGGGTAGGTGATGGGGTTCAGGGCAGGCCGCCCCAGAATGTACCCAGTTTGCCGTGTAGATTATTTCCAGCTGAAGACAACCAAGGCCCAACAGACTCAAAAAGAGCTTTTGACCTCTCCCTTAACTGCCTAAAAGAATTTAGATAGGGGGCCTGTACTGGGAAGAGAGCTATTCCCAGAGAGGGATTTTTCCATCAGAAAGACTTCTCTGCATGGCATGGTGAACATTTATTTACCAAACATTTGTTCTTCCCAGTTCCCTGTGAATTGTCTTCCTTCCCCCTGAAGCCCCAAACCCCAGACTGATATGAAATCATACAGAAAAGCTTTAGGACAGCAAACAAGAGTGTTGCATTCTGAGGCCATTTTTTTGTTTTAAACAAATGAAACACTAAAAATGAACTTGTTTTTAATGTTCAGTACAGGAAAAGAATGTCTCTTCTTCCCAGTTTCCAAATCATAAAGCTGAAAGGAACTGGTACCTTGCCAAAGTCCTCGTTGCTTACCGAGGTTAAAGTTCAGATCTTAGGGATCTAAAGGGGTCTTCCTAAGAGCAGTGGGGACCCCAAGGCTAACTTGAGTGTTCTCAGCCAGGAACCCCTTCTGGCAGCCCCGCATTAGCATATGCCCTCAGGAGAAACAGTTTGCAACTACAGTTTTGAGACTTCCCCCAACATTCCTTCTAGCCATATTGATGTGGGAAACAAAGGCAGAAGAAAAAGTATTAAATTTCCTTACTACCTACAGCCCATTGACAAGTCCTTGAAACAGGCAGAGTGACATTCCTCTAGGGACTCAACTGCCTTGATGTTGACACTTTGCTAAGGGCAAAAGGCAATCCTAGCCTGACCCCCCACCCCCATTCCCTGTTAAGCCCACTTTAACATATAAAAATTCCTTTGGAAACTTCCTTTATCTCTAAACCCTCTCCCCCCAAGATACGTGTTGGCAATCATCCCCCAAGCATATCGCCCACCGATATACGTCTGCCCGGTCTCATGACTAAGGTTTTATTGGACGGTAATAAATGACCTCTTCCCCAACAATAGCTAGCCCCCTCAAGGTCCTGGAAACCTTGCTTCCAAAATTCCTTAGAGATTTCCGCGATCCCTAACCCCCTCCCAACTTGAAAGTATATAACGGGCCGCTCCTCCTGACCCCAGTGCAGCTCTTTCTGCCCACGGGTCCTGTCCCCTGTGCTTTCATAAAACCACCTTTTCGTACCAAAGACTTCTCAAGAATTCTTTCTTGGCCGTCGGCTTTGAACTCTAAGGTTATCTTTCCTACATCAATATCATAGTCCCTACACTCTGAACCCCAAACTTCGCTTGCTCCCACTTCAGTTCTCCTTCCACAGCATCCTGAGCCTTGGCCTATTTCCAATGTTCTCATCAGCAAAATCAGTGTTTAAATGAAATATTCCCCAAAACCTAGAGAGGGTGGTGGGCTCCTTCTCCCAGGTGGTCTGGTGCCTCCCCTCCAGAAGGAGGCCTGTCCTGGTCCCACATAAAGTTGGGAGTGACAATAGCCACACCTCTGAGTACCCCAAGGCAGGGCTTCTCAAACCTTGATATGCATACCAACCAGCTAGGAGTCTTGTTAAAGGTCAGATTCTGGTTCCGGTCGTGGAGGTACCTGAAAGTCTGCATTTCCAACAAGCACCCCAGGAAGGCAGTGCCATCAGCGGGGATCACCGGAAAAGAGTTTTAAATTACGCATGCACTCTCCTTGTTATACATTTAGGTGCAGAATCCTCGGGCTGGAATCGGCGAGCTGTCATTTTTAAAGCTCCCAGAGCCAGTGCTATTTACAAACACAATTCCAGAACAATGTATTCCAAACTCCCCTGATGAGAAGACCCACCTGAGCCACTTAAAAAATTCCACTTCCCAGACCCTGGCCTGGAGATGCTGACTTAGCTGGTTTGGGGTGGAACCCAGGAATCTGTCTATTTTACAAGAGACACGCATGACCAGGAGCCCAACAGTCTGGCAGACAGTGGACCTCAACCATAATTCTGAAACCACTCTGTTCTGTGCTCCAGCTCTCAGATTTCTTCATTCTTTCATTCACGTGACATCACTGTTAACCTCTGAATTATCTCCTCTAGGTCCTGATAAGCTGCTCTGTTTCTTTATCTGTCCCTTAATCAGACTTTCCGGTGGTGTTTCAAAAAGCAACTCAGGCATTCCCCCAGAGGGCAGTTTAGAAAGTGTAATTATTGTTTATGTAGGGGGAAAAAAAATAGCCCAAGATTTTAACATGAGCTTTTATTAGAGAATGCCTGGCATGAGAAATCTCAAGAGGAGCTGTCACTTCAGAGGGAAAGAGTGGAATGCTTTATATGTCTTCAGCAAAAGGAGTTTGTCAAAGTTCAGCCTGTTTTTGGATTAAAGGAATTGTTCGGAGGCTTAGCAGCCATACCTTGAGCAATCTGGATTTTACCTAGAGTGATGGAGAGGAGCAGATGGGGCTGAAGACCGGTGCAAGAGCGGTGAGGCAGAAGAGCCACAGGACAGACACCTGCCAGGTCCTCAAGGGAAAACGTCTAGTCTTTAGGGTCTCAAAATCTCTCATCTTGGTCAACAGAGATCCCGAGTTTCGTATCTTGGTTTGGCCGTCTTGGTTTTTTTTAGCTCACTAGATCTACATCACTCCTGAAGACTGCTATCTCGGACTCTGGTAAGAATAAGTATCAAGGCTGGGGCGCCTGGGTGGCTCAGTCGTTAAGCGTCTGCCTTCGGCTCAGGTCATGATCCCAGGGTCCTGGGATCGAGCCCCACATCAGGCTCCCTGCTCAGCGGGAGGCCTGCTTCTCCCTCTCCCACTCCCCCTGCTTGTGTTCCCTCTCTCGCTGTGTCTCTCTCTGTCAAATAAATAAATAAAATCTTAAAAAAAAAAAAAAAAGAATGAGTATCAAGGCTCTCCAAGATTTTTTACCTTTGTGGTTAAATTCCAGTCATTTGTCAAGTGAGTGGTAGGACAATGGAGAATATAGAGAATGACTGTGGAGACAGTATTAGCATGAGATTCATCTGAAGGTCTTGAACAGTGCCTCTAAGTCCTGTTAATACTGGCTCTTACGATCTGCATGTTTCTATCCCCCCACCCAATTCATATGTTGAAACCCTAATTCCCCATGTTGATGGTATTTGGAGATGGGGCCTGTGGGAGGTAATTATGGCATCAGGGCAGAGCCCTCATAATGGAATTGGTGCCCTTATAAGAAGAGACAGAAGAGAGTTTGCTTCTCTTTCTGCTCACCACCATGTGAAGGTGGCCATGTGTAAAGCAGGAAGAGATACTTCACCAAAAGGCCAATCACGTGACACCCCAATCTTAGCCTTCCAGTCTCCAGAACTGTGAGAAACATGTGTTTGTTGTCTAAGGCACCCAGTCTATGGTATTCTGTTAATTCTGAGCTGGCCCACCTGGGGTTAAGAGAGAAAACAAATCTCATCCATGTCCTAAGCCTGTAGAGAAATGAAATTTGATATTAACAGTTTTGTGTAACACTTTGCTCATCCTCCTTATTTACCCAAAGTATCAAATATTAGGGAAGGAAACTTTATTTGATTTTAGCAATAAAAGCTTTAAACTAGGGGTGCCTGGGTGGCTCAGTCCCTTAAGTGCCTGACTCTTGACCTAGCTCAGGTCTTGATCTCAGGGTTGTGAATTCAAGCCCTATGTTGGGCTCCACACTGGGGCATGGAGCCTACAAAAAAAAAAAAAAACTAACGGAAAATAAAGCCAAGAAAAGGAGGAAAAAGAGAAAAAGAAGGGTGTGCAAGTCAATGTCTCCTGGTATGCCTAGGCCCTGTTTCCATGGTCTTGTGTAGAAGCTGCTCCTGTCTAGCCACCTACTGTGTAGTCTGAGGCTATTGGAAAAATGATCTCCTTCATGACATCTTCCGTTTCTGATAAAGTTCCTCCTGGTACTGTTCGAGAACAGTCTTAACATCGATAGGCTTTTCAATATGCCAAGTCTCTGGGATGAAAGTTATGAAGGGATTCTCGTGGTTTATCTTTTTTTTAAGATTTTATTTATTGGGGCACGTGGGTGGCTCAGTTGGTTAAGCATCTGCTTTTGGCTCAGGTCATTATCCCAGGGTCCTGGGATCAAGCCCCCCATCAGGCTCCTTGCTCAGCCAGGAATCTGCTTCTCCCTCTCCTTCTCCCTCCCCCTCCACCCCTCCTCCCCCATGCCCCCAGCTCCAGCTCTCTCTCTCTCAAATAAATGAATACAATCTCAAAAAAAAAAAGATTTTATTTATTTATTTATTTAGAGCTCCCAAGTGTGAGTAGGGGGAGGGGCAGAGGGAGAGGGAGAGAGAGAATCTCCAGCAGACTCCATGCATAACGAATGCAGAGCCCAACATGGGGCTCCATCTCATGATCCTGAGATCACAACCCAAGCCGAAATCAAGAGTTGGACGTTCAACCAACTGAGCCATCCGGTTGCCCCAACTTATCTTTTGGACTTGATTAGAGAACATATTTTGTATGATTTTAATAACTTTTAAACCTATTGAGACTTGTTTTTTTACTTAGCATATTGTCTATCCTGGAGAATGTTCCACGTGTACTTGAGAAGAACATGTCTTCTGCTGTTGTTGGATATAGTGTTCTATCACTAGCTGTTAGATCTAGTTGGTTTATAGTGTCATTTAAGTCTTCTGTTTCCTTCTTTATCTCCCATCTAGTTGTTCTATTACTGAAAGTGGGTTAATAAAATCTCCATTTATTATATTTTCTATACCTCCTTTCAATTCTGTCAGTTTTTGCTTTATGTATTTTGTGGCTTCATTGTTAAGTGTGTATATAATTGTAATACATTCTTGATGGATTGACCCTTTTGTCATCATATAATGTCCTTCTTTGTTTCTCATAACTCTTTTTGTCTTAACTGTCTGTTTTGTCTCATACTGTTTTAGCTGCTCCAGCTCTCTTCTGTTTACTCTTTTCATGGAATATAATTTTCCATTCTTTCCTTTCAACTGATTTATGTCTTTGAATCTAAAGTGAGTCTCTTGCAGACAGGATATACTTAGATCATGGGTTTTTTTAAATCCATTCTGCTCATCTCTGCCTTCTAATTGGAGTTTAAATACATTCACATTTTATATATACTGATAAGGAAGGACTTCTTCCATTTTGCTACTTGTTTTCTGTCTCATGTCCCTTTTGCTCTTTCATTCTCCCATTACTGTCTTCCTGTGTGTAAAGTAGATATTTTCTGGTGTACCCCTTTTAACTCCCTTACCATTTGTTGTAGTATATATTTTTTGAATAACAGTGGTCCCCCCTTATCCAGGATTTCATTTTCCGTGGTTTCAGTTACCTGTGGTCAATCTTGGCACCTGTTTTGAGAACAAAACCCTTGTCCTAATGGAGTCTTCCTTCTCATGGAGGAGACAGATAATAAAGACATAAAGGCATATATGTCAGCTACTGATAATTTCTAAGAAAAAAGCAGAATAAAAGGATTAGAGAAAAATGAGTTGAGGTACAATAATGTTTTATAAGAAGGGTCAGGGAAGGCCTCACTGGTAAAATGATGTCCCTGAGGAAATATGTCGTAAGTGACACAGGATGGAAAAGGAAGGAGAGAGAAGTAAGCACAAAATCAGAGTCGTGTCCTAGAAACTAAGGAGAAGGAGAATAACAGTTCCAAATGCTGCAGAGAGGCCAAGGAACAGAAATGTTTTAAAGTGTCTGATGATGATCTTGACCAGGGCAGCGACTAGAGCTGGGTGGGAGGCCATCCTGCTGCAGGAAGACCCGGGAAGCATTTTACCGTAAGTTTTCAAGGTCCTTGCTGTGGAAATGGAAGGTGAAAACTAGTGTGAACGCTGGATGAGGGACACAAACCAGCGGACAAAATCCTTAAATTTGTAACTGCACTTTAGTTTGTTTTAAATTGAGGAAAATGAAGAACAGTACAGACAGAAAAGCTGATGTTACAGGAGTTACCTGATGGAAATAGTTACCAGGGGGAAAAAGACATGTATGTGCCAATCGATTTTCTCCACAGAAAAAAGCCTAAGTCTTTACAATGGGTTTTAAGGCCCTCACTCTGAGGTCACCTCCCCAACTCTCTTTCTCTTGCCCTGTTGACGATGTAGTCACCTTGGCTGCCTCCTGCTCTCCCCATGAGCTAAGCAAGCATTCCCACTGCCCATTCGCTCCCCACCCCCGACGGCCGAGACTCCCCCTTGCTTCCATCAGAGCTCTGCTCACGGGTCCCCTTGTCACGGGGTCTTCTCGACCGCGCTACATGAAGTAACACCGCCATGCCCACCCAGCATTCCCAGTCCCTCCCCTAATTTTGCCCCATCGTATTCATTACCATCTGACAAACCATATGCCTTCCTTATTTAATTGCCCACTGCTTGTGTTCCCACACTAGAATATAAGCTCCACGAAGACAGGGACTCTGTTTTGTTTACAACACTGAGAACGTTGCATGGCCCATAACAGGCACCCAACAAATATTTGTGTAATGAGTGAATATGTGGCAAAGAAGGAGCAGAGACAATATGTGAATTTAGGAAAAGGAGTTGTTATTGTGAAAAGGCTCAGGTCCGAGAAGGCAACATGAACAATACCAGCTGAGCGGACATGCTTTGGTCACACTACCCACCAGATAATGCTCTAAGTTCTTTACTTAAATCATCTCCTTTAAGCATCAGAATAAGTCTAGAATGTAGGAACTCTTGTGACTTCTGTTTTCAAGGTAATGACGTGGAGGCATGGGGAAGCTAAGTAGCAGGCTCGAGGCTCATCGATAATTGGCAGGGGAGCGGGGATGACAAACCCAGGCAGTCTGGTTCTGGAGCTGTGCCCGTAGAAAGCTGTGCGCCAGGATTTATTCCCTTAGCCTTCCAGGATTTAGACTTGGTAATGAGAAAGGAGAAAGATATTTCAAGCACAAAGTGAAAGGCAAGAATTTACATGCTTTTTTCTGGAGAGAATAAAGCGCATTCGCGGGTGCCAGAGAGTGGGAGATGAAATTAGGATAAGGTGGGGGCCAGCTGGTGGAGGGTCTCAATGGCCGGACTTAGAAGCTTGGATTCCATTAGGAATTTTAATTGAGAGTCCTGGTAGGCGTGTGATCAGAGGAGCAACAAAATGAGGATGGCAGTTTAGTACCTGTCAACATGTTAATGGCCTCTGAAAATAAAGTACACGAAATAAGGACCATCGGGAAGGTGAAGGAAAAGCGTTCTCATCACCGAGCAAAAACGGACTCTGTATTTTAATTATGCGTTACAAAAAAAAATGGAAAGCCAGCCAGGTATCCTCACCAACTTTCCCTGTCTGCAAAAGGCAGACTCAGATGTACAAGTCCATAATCAGCCATTGTTAGCAGTGATGATACAATCATGACCTAGTATCTCCCGTGTTACTTCACTTCATGTCCTTTACAGAAAGTATTTCCTTTAATCTATGCAGCAGCCTGTTCAGAAGAGGAACATGATGCTCAGTTCTGGAATCTTAGGCTGTTGGAACAGAAAAGAAACTTTCATGTCACCCACACTGAGGCTCAATTTTTTCTACAACATCTGAAGATCATTAGAGTTGCTGGACTCTAGCGTCCTGCCTTGCTGTTGAGCCATGTCTGCTTCGGAGGCAGCTTTTCACAGAGTCTGTCCCCAACCCTCAGCCCTCAGTGATCCTCAGAGGCTGAGGGCTGGGGACAGTGCCAGTGCTTCTTTGATTATATGAACACGTATGGCACTGACGTTTTTCACATTTCCTCGGGCATGTCCCTCGGGGGCATACTGCAAGCACAGAAACCTTGTGTATGACGGCGAATGATAACCATTAGAGAGATCTCCCCAACCAGCTCAGTTGTCAACAACACTCTACTGAGAATCTACTAGGGGTAGAGGCTGGAGGAGAAACGAAAATGGGTAAGACTCGGTCTCTGCCTTCAAGGACCGTTAATAGGAATCCCAGAAGTAAAGTGAGATTTTGAAATATGCCTATGTTCCAAAATAAATTCTGTAAAAGAGCAGAGCACAGTGGCTCTAAGGTCAAACTCTTCCACCACTTAGCTCTATGAGCTTGATGAAGTAACTTAGCCTCTCTCTGCTTCAACGTGCTTGTCTATAAAGCGAGAGAGTGAGAGGTACCTGTGTCATAGGGTCGTGGTGAGGATTAAATGAGTCAATGCAGGGGCGCCTGGGTGGCTCAGTTGGTTAAGTGTCTGACTTTGGCTCAGGTCATGATCTCAGGGTCCTGGGATGGAGCCCTGTACCCGGCTCCCCCATCAGTGGGGAGCCTGCCTGTCCCTCTCCCTTTACCCCTTCTCCACCCCCCCAACCCAGCTTGTGCTCTCTCGCTCTCAACTAAATAAAAAAATCTTAAAAAAAAAATGAGTCAATGCATACAAGCTTCTTAAAGCAAGGCCTGACCATAGGAAACATTCAATAAATGTTTATAGTAATTATTATTATTTAAACTACCGATAAGCATTATATTCCTGCATGAATCAGTCAGCTAGAATTTTTATAAACTCAGCACAGAAAGTCCTCGTCCGTTTGTTATTTCAGGAGTTGGAGTATATCTTTACACAGAAACATTGTAATAGATGATGCTTGGTTCCCAGGCCTTCAAACAAAAGGCTCGTTATGCCATGCTATCACTTAAGACTTGCATGTTTGTACTTTAAAAACAAATTTAAGACTATTCTATTGTAATAACAGAAAATAAATGGAACGGTGATTAAAAATATAATCAGTAGCTTTTTCTTTATCTTGAAAGTTGGCACTTGAAAAAAAAACAGGGTAAAGTTTTAAAAGGATGAAAAGGAATATAGAAATTTTTGACAAGAGGAAGAGAAGCATCTGAGTACTTGAAAGGTTTTAGAGGTTGACACTCTAGCTTTTAGAAAGTCTTATTTTATTCACTACTTATATGGTTTTTGTTTTCAGCTGCTATTAGAAGCAGTTTTGCGGGGCACCTGGGTGGTGTAGTCGGTTAAGCATCCTGCTCTTGGTTTCAGCTCAGGTCATAATCTCAGGGTCCTGAGATTGAGCCTCCCTCCCCCTCCTTGGACTCCCCACTCAGCAGGGAGTCAGCTTGGGATACTCTGCCCCCACCCCTGTCTGCCCTGTCCCACCCCCATGCCCTCACTCTCTCTCTCTCTCAAATAAATAAATCTTTAAAAAAAAGAAAAAGAAAAGAAGAAGTGGTTTTGCACCTGTACATGGAATTAAAGGAGACAGAAGAGGACCAAAAGAAGTTCTATTTTCCTTAAAACTATGTGTATACAGGTGGGAGGAAAAAACTGTCTGGAATGGAATTAAGTCTGCATTCAGAAATAAGGGCAGGCTAGAGGCTCCAAAAAGAAAAAATATATATACATTGCAGCAGTTCTTGACTTCCATAATTTCAACCACTGCACATTTCAAACCTGCACCATTACATGGTAAATATTGGAACCAAAGCCAACTTCAACTCTACAGAGGTTTCTGCCAGCCAACAGTACAGTATGCCATCTTTCTTTGATGCTGTTTGTCATGTGATTTAATACCCTGTTTTGTTTTCCCTTATTTTAATTTTTAAAATGTGAAAAAAATCTTTAAAATGTGAGAACATTTAAAAATAAAGAAAATACTAAACTACATAAGTAGAACACAATTGAGACAGAGAGGACTTTCAAAGGAACAAATCCTAAGTCTCAATCAAATGTCCACTGATCCACCTGTGAAGGAAAAGAAGAAAAGTAAAGAATATGTGGCAACTATTAGAAATATATATTTAAAGACTGTGAAATAAAATTAAGAATTCGACTACCCGGGGCGCCTGGGTGGCTCAGTCGTTAAGCGTCTGCCTTCGGCTCAGGTCATGATCTCAGGGTCCTGGGATCGAGCCCCGCATCGGGCTCCCTGTTCGGCAGGAAGCCCGCTTCTCCCTCTCTCACTCCCCCTACTTGTGTTCCCTCTCTCGCTGTGTCTCTCTCTGTCAAATAAATAAATAAAATCTTTAAAAAAAGAAAGAATTCGACTACCCATTTTGGTTCTGTCTCTTTCAAACAAGCAAATAAATAAATAAATAAATAAGATCTTTAAAAAAAAAAAGAAATTCTGTACATAGGTACAAGAGGAAAGAGACGGCAAGCACAAAACAAGAAGCATGTGTGCCTGTGGTTTCCCTCGCTGGCCACCAGGGGGCGCCATCAGCTCATAACTGCCTGGCAATAAGCGCTAGGAGTGGGGAAGGGCCGTTTCCAGGGCGGTTGTAGAAGGAAAACACCAACCTGCTCTTTAATGCATTCATTCAGCTGTGACTAGCATTTGTAACCTAGAGACTGCCAGAGATTCAGGATGTAATTGGGTTTTCACTGTGTCACTAAGATACCTTGTACACGTGTTTTTAAATGTAGTCTTGGGGGTAACAGAGGCTCCATTTTCTCAAGAGCCTGTAGAATTATGCCAGTTCTGGCGTGGCCCTGTGGCTTTTATCTGCCCGAGGAAATAATCTTATCTTTTGAACTCTGAAACACCAAATCTAAGAATCTGACCCTAGATTTTTATGTGTTTAAATTAGATAAACGGTGAGGGGCGGGGGGCGCCTGGGTGGATCAGCTGGTTAAGCATCTGACTTCTGCTCAGGTCATGATCCTGGAATCCTGGGATCAAGCCCCATTTGGGCTCCAAGCTCAGGCGGGAGTCTGCTTCTCCCTCTCCCTCTGACCCTCCCCCTGCTCCTGCATGCTCTCTTTCAAATAAATAAGTAAATAAGTAAATGAATACATAAGATAAACGGTTGCACTTACATTTATCTGAGTAAGTGCTATTCATGTCAAGACGGGAGGCAGATTTTAGACCAAACCAAACTTCCCAGCCAAGGAAATGGCAGCCATCCAGCCCCACTCAGTTTCCATGGCTCTGCTGGTCGTGAAGATATGTACTGTTGCAGCACGATGGGTATGGGGCCCCCTTTTCTTTCATTAATGCTGTTCAATAGTATGCTTTTCCCTTTCGGCTGTTTCCTCTTGCTGACTATCTGCTTTCTTAAGCCCTAAGTTACTTTAAACCACTTAAAACAACAACTGGCCTATATGAGAAACTGTGGCTGGTGGGCCTAGCTGGCTGCTAAAGGAGGGCTTCCTCGGAGCAGAAAGCTGGTGGGGACCTCACATTCCAGGGTCTTGTCCTTCTTGCCAAACAATCCAAAAATCAACTTTGGCAGGGCATGATGAGTGAGTCTTATACTTCCACGCTCCCAAGAGATTGTTGCACAACAAACAGTAAGTTGCCATTTATTAAATCATAATGAACAACGGGGGCATAGGAGTAATGAGGCACACGGTTTAATGGAAAGAGCTCTTGGGCCATTAAAGTCGGGTTATTGAAGTTATTTTAACAGATGGCAGCCTAATCTATTAAATGTGAGCTTTGTTGGTTGATTTCCCAGTGGGTACATTATTTCCAGGTATGGGGAATACATTTTCCTATAATATCCCATATATACTACCATATGAATGTGCCTTATTTTATAGTCACTTACCATACTGTATATCCCTGAACTCTCAGGGTCGTAACACTATAAAAGTTTGCTCCTCATGCATGGTGGTGTTCCTGGTCAGAGGGTTCAGCAGGCAGTTGTTCTCTGAACAGCATATCAGGGATTGGTGCTCCTTCTATCATGTACCTCTGTCATCCTGGAACCTTCACTTCCAAGCCATGCACATGGGCACATGGAAAGAAAGCCAGCCTGAAAGATTGTGAGAGGTATTTTATGCAAGTGGTGCTGGGAAATGTAGTCTTCCTCAGAGCTCAAAAGGAACATGAAATGGTTCGGAACTGACTTTGCCACAGTCATTAATCGTTATTTCTCAACAAAGGAATTTTCAATAATATCAGTTTCATCTTTCTGTTTCAATTCTACCTTTTTGGATTCTGTAAAATTTCTAGTGACTTTTTTAAAGTTTATTTATTTATTTTTTTAATAATCTCTACATCCAACGTGGGGCTTGAACTCATGACCCCAAGATCAAGAGTCACTTGCTCTTCTGACTGAGCTGGCTAGGCCCCCTACTCGGATTCTGTAAAGTTGCTAGTAACAGAGAGAAGTTAAATAAAACTTTTACCTCCTTGTGACATTGTCAAAAACATTTTAACCTACATAAGCATTTTAATCTATGTAAGATTTTACTTAAACTGGAAGAATATTTTAATTATAAACCACTCTCCATAGACAAAGAACACTGACCCTACTTCCCCTCACCCCACCATTCTCACCTTTAGTCTTCCAACCACGTTACAGTTAGAACCTAGAAATCTCTGTGGGTTCTTGCATCTCCACAGTTGCAAAGCCTTAACCTTCCTATACGTAACAAAGAACATTAAACTAGAATAATGTTTCCAAATTCCTGACAGATACTGTCTTTGGGATTCAGGAATGAGAAATCAGAGTTCCCAGGAATTCAGAAACCTTAAGTTCTTAAAATACTGCCAACATTCTTCCTACTCTTTATTCATTGTTATGGATATCTGGCACAAAACTTTTTTAAGGTTTATTTATTTATGTGAGAGAAAGAGGAGGGGGGAGGAGCAGAGGAAGAGAGAATCCTGAAGTAGAGTCCCTGCTGAGCATGGAGACCTGTAACTCAGGTTCAATCCCAGGACCCTGAGATCATAACCTGAGCCGAAATCAAGAGTTGGCCGCTTAACCGACTGAGCCACCCAAGCGCCCCTATATCTGACACAAACTTAATAATTAATAGACATTAAGTTTAATAGTATTACAAAGAACTGTAGCCTATAGGGAAGAGTCAAACACTGAAGAACCATGAATGAACATTAGTATTTGAGTAATGTAACATGGAGATCTCTAGTGGCACTACCCGAACCACAGGTAGAAATTGCCAACTTAAGCATTTATTTCGCTTCCCAGATGTGTTATCTCTATGACACCACTCATAGGATTTGCATAAGGTATACCATGTACATAAACATGTTAATATTTACTTTATTTGTAAGGATGACTCCCTGTCAGCAGCAGATAGGGCCATAAATACACACAATAACATGGCAACAACTACAAGCAACCCTGAATGATTTGATGGTAACCACCCTTAAGGGCTGACATTAACCCTCATCTCCACGTGTCAGCAAAACCATTCCAAGAAAAGCTGGAGAGGAACAGTAAATCAGGACAAGGGTGGCTAAGTCCTGCACCAGGACTAACAGCAGTAGCTTGTTTGCCACCTCGCTCCCACTGATTGCCAGGCTCCTGCCTCCAGCTGAGGCTGACCTTTTGAAGAGTCCTTTGCCTCTGATCCTCTTTCCAGTGTTTATGAACTAGTTCCCATTCGCTTTCTGAGTCCTCCCAGGTCTGAATGCTCTTCCCCGTCAGGGTTGTTCCTTTTCACACTTCTCACACACATTTCCCTGCCCTACATACTGCTAGGGAGCTTGGTCCTCCCTGCTTAACCATTAGACCTGAGGACTGCCAGGTCCCATTGATGGCCAGGGCGACACACTCATGCTGATAACTCACCTCACCTGTGTGCGCCTTAATGGGAAAAACATACGTATATATCTTAAATCTATACGTTGAGATAAAATACTTTATATATAATCTTCGTCTCATGACGTCTCTGAGAGGCTAAAAAGATGACAGATGTTATTTTCTCCCTCTCAGGTGAGAAAAACTGATGGCTATGGAAACTGATAAATTTAAATGTCTCACCATGTACTGGGGCGGGATTGGAACTAGCATTTCCTTTTTATTCTTTGAATAGATAGTTGAATGCTTACTGTGTGCCAAGTACCTAATGCAGCTTTGTTGTTGTTGTTGCTCTGTACTCCCTAGGAGGGAATGCACTTACAGTAGCAGAGAAGAATAGCATTCCACCATTATGGTTTTTCAGCCAGCTATTCATAACAAGAAGTTACAGAGGTAGTCTGTGTTGTTTGAATGTTCTGTGGAAAGCACTAATCATGTCTGATCGCTTTCATTCACTGTTTCTTTTTTTTTTTAATTTTATTTATTTATTTGACAGAGAGAGAGACAGTGAGAGAAGGAACACAAGCAGGGGGAGTGGGAGAGGGAGAAGCAGGCTCCTTGCTGAGCAAGGAGCCCGATGTGGGACTCAATCCCAGGACCCTGGGATCATGACGTGAGCCAAAGGCAGACGCCTAACGACTGAGCCACCCAGGCGCCCCTCATTCATTGTTTCTTAATAATTGAAGCACAGAGCTAATTCATCCACCTTCACGGCCCCAAGAGGAATTTATGGGGCACAAGTCAGATGTCGTCACTTCGAGACCTTTCTGGTTGGTATAGTGCCTTCGATTAAATGTCCTCTAATATCATCCTCACAATTTTCTGAAGGAACAGGACCAGGATTATCCTCATTACATAGATGAAACTGAGATGGGGGTATAAAATGGAATTCAAGGATAAATTTACTCTTCCCACTCTTGATAAATTGGAACAGTATCGGAAGAACCCAGTTGGGAGTCAGGAATGTGGCAAGAACGTGGTTGTGATGAAATATTCCCAAATTTAATTTTACCCAACCAACAAACTATGACAGCTAAAGAAATCTTGCCATTTTGGGCGCCTGGGTGGCTCAGTTGGTTAAGCGACTGCCTTCGGCTCAGGTCATGATCCTGGAGTCCCGGGATCGAGTCCCACATCAGGCTCCCTGCTCGGTGGGGAGTCTGCTTCTCCCTCTGACCCTCCCCCCTCTCATGTGCTGTCTCTCTCTCATTCTCTCTCTCTCAAATAAATAAAATCTTTTTAAAAAAAAAGAAATCTTGCCATTTTATTGAGAAGTCTACCCCAGTTTTTGACAACACATAAGGCTTTGACTGGCTGCACTTGTAGCTTCAAGTGGCAGCACGTTAGTAGGAGTAATATTTTAATTCCAGTATCATTAATATACGGCACTACATTAGTTTCAGGTGTACAACATAGCAGTTCAACAGTGCCATATATTACGCAGTGCTTATCAAGACAAGTATACTCCCAGGGTGCCTGGGTGTCTCAGTCGGTTAAGTGTCTGCCTTCAGCTCAGGTCATGATCCCAGGGTCCTGGGATCGAGCCTCACATTGGGCTCCCTGCTTCTCCCTCTCCCACTCCCCCTGACTCGTGCTCTCTCTCTCTCAAATAAATAAATAAAATCTTTAAAAAAAAAAAAAAGACAAGTATACTCCCAATTTCCATCACCTATTTCACCCATCCCCCCACCCACTTCCCCTCCAATAACCCTCTGTTTGTTTTCTATAGTTAAAGTTTGTTTTTTGGTTTGTCTCTTTTTTCCCCCTCCCTTGTTCATTTGTTTTGTTTCTTAAATTCCATACATGAGTGAAATCATATGGTACTTGTCTTTCTCTGACTGACTTTTTTCTCTTAACATAATACTCTCTAGCTACATCCACATCATTACAAATGGCAAATTTCATTCTTTTTTATGGTTGAATAGTATTCACCTTCTTTATCTATTCATCTATTGATAGGCACTTGGGTTATTTCCATAATTTGGCTACTGTAATAATGCTGCTATAAATATAGAAGTAAATGTATCCCATCGAATTAGCATTTTGTATTCTTTAGGTAAATATCCAATAGTGTGATTACTGGATCATAAAATATCCAATAGTGTGATTACTGGATCATAAGATCATTTTGTATTCTTTAGGTAAATATCCAATAGTGTGATTACTGGATCATAACCTCCCTACTGCCTTCTACAGTGGCCCCACCAGTTTGCATTCCCACCAACAGTGCATGAGAGTTCCTTTTTCTCCACATCCTCACCAACACTTGTTTCTTTTTTATTTTAGATATTCTGACAGGTGTGAGGTGCTGTCTCATTGTGGTTTTGATTTGCATTTCCCTGATGAGTAGTGATGTTGAGCATCTTTTCATGTGTCTTTTGGCCATCTGGATGTCTTTTTTGGAGAAATGTCTGTTCATGCCTTCTGCCCATTTTTAATTGGCTTATTTGTTTTTTTGGTGTTGAGTAGTATTAGTTCTTTATATATTTTGGATACTACCCCTTTATCAGATATGTCATTTGCAAATATCTTCTCCCATTCCATAGGTTGTCTTTCAGTTTTACTGGTTGTTTCCTTTGCTGTGCAGAAGCCTTTTATTTTGATGTAGCCCCAATAGTTTACTTTTGCTTTTGTTTCCCTTGCCTCAGGAGACAGACATAGAAAAATATTGCTATGGCCAATGTCAGAGAAATTACTGCTTGTGCTCTCTTCTAGCATTTTTATGGTTTCAGGTCTCACATTTAAGTCCTTAATACATTGAGTTTATTTTTGTGTATGGTATAAGAAAGTGGTCCAGTTTCATTATTTTGCATGCAGCTGTCCAGTGTGCCCAACACCATTTGTTGAAGAGACTTCTTTTTCCCATCGTATATTCTTGCCTCCTTTGTCAAAGATTAATTGACCATATATTTGTGGGTTTATTTCTGGACTTTCTATTATGTTCCACTGATCTATGTGTTTATTTTTGTTCCAGTACCACACTGTTTTGGTTGCTACAGCTTTGTGATATAACTTGAAGTCTGGAATTGTGATGCCTCCAGTTTTGTTTTTCTTTTTCAGGATTGCTTTGGCTATTTGGGGTCTTTTGTGGTTCCATGTGAATTTTGGGATTGTTTGTTTTAGCTCTGTGAAAATGGTATTTTGATAGGGATTGCATTAAATATGTAGAATGCTTTGGGGAGTGTAGACATTTTAACAATATTTGTCCTTCCAATCCATGAGCATGGAATGTCTTTCCATTTGTTTGTGTCTCCTTCAATTTCTTTCATTAAAGTTTTATCGTTTTCAGAATACAGATCTTTCACCTCTTAGGTTAAGTTTATTCCTCGGAATGTTATTCCTTTTGATGCAATTATAGCTAGCGACATTTTTAACTGTGTTCCTCTTGTGTTTGTTACTATAGGGAAGCATCCCAATAGCTCTGGTTCAGCTCTGGTTCAGCTCTGGTTCAAAATTGCCCAGTTATCATCTGTGCACTGAATATCTACGCAGAACACACATGTGGCCAACTCAACTCCTGTGGCTAGCAAACCATAAAGCAGCTGGGTGATACTGAACTTGCCACTGGGAGACAGTACAGTGTAGTGGTTGAGAGATTGTGACACTGAACAGACAGCTTAGTTCAAAATCTGGTTTCATTATTTACGGTGGTACCACTTGAACAGTGTAGTTACCTCCTCTATGACTCCAGTTCGTCATCTGTCCATGGATAAATAATGGCACCAGCTTCGCGGTTGTTGTGAAGATGGAGGGTGTTATGAAGATGCAGGGTGGCATATATGTCACCCCAACATAGGCCACTTTGGCATATGGGTTATTCTGAGCTAAAAGCACGTTAAAAACAAGGTAGGTACAAGAAGAGCACTCTCTCCCCTTTTTCTTCCTAATGGCAGAAGATAAAAACCCTGTATAGAAGATGCTCTACCCAGACCAAAATGAAAGCGACCTTCTTATCATCAAAGGCAGGAAGTTGAAGGCAAGAGAATTCTGTACAAACAGACCTCATCCAAATAATTCTTATCTTCATTTAGCCTCCCCGTATATTTAGTTGCTTTTTCACAACTGCTTCTTTTTTGTTCAACTTGGTATAAAGGCATTTAGGTTTTGCCACTTCTTTGGTTCTTCATTTCCTTATAAGGGCTCTCATGTCACATAAAAATTATGTTAAATGTGTGCTTTTCTCCTGTTAATCTCTCTTTGCCAAGTTAATTCTCAGGCCCAGAGGAAAACTCTTAGAGGTGAGAGGTAAATTTTTGCCTCCCCTGCATGGATTAAATAAGATAACAATGTATCTGAAACATATCAGTGCAGAAGAAATGTTTACTATTATCTACTGAACATGTGCATATACATGATATACATGCAAAACAAGTGATCTGGAAGGAAGCTCACAAAACTAGAAATAGTGGTTATTCTGGGCGCCTGGGTGGCTCAGTTGGTTGAGCGACTGCCTTCGGCTCAGGTCATGATCCTGGAGTCCCGGGATCGGGTCCCGCATCGGCCTCCCTGCTCGGCGGGGAGTCTGCTTCTCCCTCGGACCCTCCCCCCTCTCATGCTCTCTCTCAAATGAATAAATAAAATCTTAAAAAAAAAAATAGAAATAGTGGTTATTTTAGGGAAGTGAGATTTTGGGGGGAGGGGTCCAGAATGATGGGTGACTTTCACTGTTTACTCTGTATATTTCTGAATTTTAGTTTTTTTATGAGAATGTATTTATCAATGAATTATTTGCGGAACTTTAAAAGTGATGTGCAGGTATGAATGGTCATTGAAGCCCTGTTAGAAAACATCACATCATATACTAAAAATACCCATCATTTCATTACATACTATAGGTTTTGTATTTTCTAAAATAACCTGAAAATATCTAGAAAAAATACAAATGTGATTAAAAATCATATTGATTTTACCATAAGAGATTATTACTTTAGGAAATACCTAAAGCAGTGTCATAGAGACCTGCATTAATGTACTCAATCACATTTCAGAAATCTTATGTAGTGTAATTGTAATGGAAGTCGAGTACATGACAATGTTATCCATTTTCATCACCATGCTGCAGAATAGAGTGGGTATGGTCTTTATTCTGCCATGGTCACACCATGTATATTTGAGTTTCCACATCATAAACTTATATTTATGTGACACAAAGTGTTCTAGATATGTCATTATTTTGTTGGGGCCACAGCTGAGTGTTCTTATGTAGGACATTATCTTTTTATTTTTTTAAAGATTTTATTTATTTGAGAGAAAAAGAGTGTGCACAAGCAGGGGGAGGGGCAGAGGGAGAAGCAGACTCCCCACTGAACAGGGAGCCCAATGCAAAGCTAGACCCAATCCCAGGACCCTGGGATCATGACCTGAGCCAAAGGCAGATGCTTAACCGACTAAGCCACCAAGGTGCCCCTCTAGGACATTATCTATAGATAATAAAAGAAAGTTTCAACAAAAGTAAAACTTTTAATTTAGAGCCAATGTTCTGCCCATTACACAAAATTTTTTTGTGACTCTTGTGATTAGTGTTTGGGAGTATTAGTAAGAACAATAATTTAACTCCTTCATCTCAAGGCCCCAAATGTAACTTAAGAAGTAAACTGGGAAGAGATGCTTCTGGAGTCTCCTATTCAACAGATGGAATCTGAAGGTACCAACAGAGGTCTCTGTTGACACCTCTCCTCCATTTTCTGGTGTGTCAAGAAACTGCAGGGAGACTTTGGGTTCCCCAGCTGGCAAAAGTGAGTTGAAGATAACCAAGTTAGACCTCTTCAGTATGGTAAACCATTTCCAGTATCCCAAAGGAAATAAAGCCTTTTCCAGAGGAATTTGAAGGAGAAGAAGGTGGGGGGTGGGGGTGGTGGAGGGATGGTTAAGAAGAAGAAAAAGAGGAGAGGGGGGGTGTTAAGCAGAAAGAAGCAAGCAACCCAAGAGGTAGCCTTTCCAGAACCAGACCGGGCAAAAGCTCCTGCCATTACAAGATATAACCACCAGGTGGAGCCCAGGGAAACATTAAATCCGTGCCCTTAGGGAACTACGGGCTTGTGCTAAAGCCCACCAGCCCACCAGGTTCACACCTGTAGTCACATAAAGTAGGGTTTATTACTTGCTGTAGCAAAGGTAACTATAAACCTTGGGAACCTAGCAGTAACTAGATAAGAGGGAGTTAGGAGGGGCTTATATTAGGATTCGGGCTTCTGTTAGATGATATGGGGGATGGTTCAGTAGAGTAAAGATTGCTCTGGATTGGGTGCTGTCAGAAAGTGGGGATTCTTTGATGATTGAGTATCTTGATTTTTAACGAGGAGGTGGCAGGAGTGGGATGAGGCCAACATTGTGGTTGATAAAGAAGTAGCAGTTGCACATGTCAGCCAGGAGAGGGAGATGTTTGGTCGTTTCTGAGGTTGACACCAAGATCTTGCTTCTGTGCTGAAGGCACGGTTGGAGCGTGGGCTCTTTTTTTCTCGCTCCATGGCAGTCACAGAGGGACCTTACAGACAAGCTGCTGTATGAAATGGTTTGTGTTTGCCAAGTGTTAAACCAGTTCCCAGCCGTTGATGCCAGGCCAGTTCCCAGCTTACTGGGACTCCTTTTTTCTTTTCACACGCTTCCTATCCACAGATAGGAAGGCGAAACCACCAGAAGGAGCATCCCCGTGAAGCCATCCCTGAGGAAATCCCAAGGCATGGTGTTATTCCAAGCCGTAGCCCTGGACCGACCTGACTCCGTGTCGCAGCTCTGCCACTCATTGGCTATGTAACCTTGAGTAAGTTATTTAACTGCTCTCTGCCTCAGTTTCCACTTTTGTAAAGCAGAACTAAAAATAATACCTAACTCTTATGGAATTTGGGGAAATTAAATGAGACAATACATATAAGCACTTAAAACAGTGCCCAGCACATGATAAGCATTTAACTTAGATTATTTACCCTTTCCATCATTTGTCAGAGTCACCTTCTCTTGGTAAGCTGCAATCACGCTGGAAATCCATTCAGGGGGCCAAAGAATCAAAGAATATTTGGTTTCTATAAACTTCTACAGATAGAAGGAGCTCAGAAAAGGAGCTGATAGGTTGTCATCCATTTCTGGTTTGAGTAAGAGACTTGTATTCAAAAGGATTATTGCAAGAGGGGAGGGGGGCAGGGACTATTGCAATAGGAGAATGCTGTGACCATAAGGTCTGCAAGCAACTTAAGGGTCAGGTGAAAAGAGTTTTCCTGTTATGGAGAAGCGTGAACAAGGCTAGGAAGATGGGAAAAGGGGATGAAAGAGTGGCGAGATTGGAAGGTCAGAGAATGTTTGACCCTGAGGCCTGCCTACTCTCACAAGGGGCTACATGCGGGCCTCAAGGGTGGGCCAAGTTCAAAGGCCTGGAGGTAGAGAAGTTTAAGCAAAATTTAGTCAACAGTATTTTCTTGCAATCGATCTATGGGGACTAGCAGTTCAGCTAATCATTTATGAAGCAAACAAAGGGAATTTTGAGTTTGTGTCCAGCCTTGTCATAGGTAAACAAGGGGACATCAGCAAGTCTTATCTAAATCACACGGGAAAGGGTGGTTCTTTGCAGTAAGACCTTTTCCAGAACACAAAGGGTTGGGGATTTCTTAATCCCCGTTACTCCATTCCAGGAACCCAGGGCTGAGGTCAAATTCAAAAGGTTTCCTGTTTCTCAAATTGCTCTATTTCAGATAAAGGACAAAATCGGGGCTTTAATATGACCTGAGAGAGTCTAGATCCTTACACAGAGGCACAGGTCTGTAAGGGAGAGGGTGAGGGAGAGGGCTCGATTATTTGTAATGCCCTTGGCAAACCAAACCATTTGGAACATTCTCGCTTGTTGCACAGTTTGTGTGGCTCTTGTATTTCTTCTGATCCACAAGAGGATCAATGAGAAATAAAACTTAAAATGAGGCAACATCAGCCCAAATGCTGAAACTGCACTTTAGTTCAACCCATATTTGAGGGAGCAGCTCTCTGTCGGGGCGCTTTGGCCCCGTCTCTGCCTTTAGCTCAGCACTGACATGCTGCTCACCCGCCTGGCGGCCCACTTCGCCTGCAGGTTCCCCCTGCCTCGGGTGGCTGAATGTGGCCCTGCGGGGCTTACTTCACTTCCGTTGTAGGAATGCAAACGTCTCGCTTTGTGAGTCAGAAGGGCTTTCTCCACCCATTTGCCCCTAATACATCTCCCCTCTCTTTCTTTTCTTTCCATGGGCTTTTGTTTGCTGTGACATGGCTTGAGAGCTGATCATTCATTCCGCAGTAGAGCTGGGCCATCTTGCAATTTCTACAACTTGCTGTGTTTTCTGGAAGCCTGCCTGGATGGGAAGGAGACCCTGAGAGAGGACTGTGGATCCTCAAGCCTGCCCCCACCCCCCACGAACATCTTTATTACGTGTTCCTGCCGGGTTCCGAGCAGTCAAGCTCTGATTTCCTTTCCCTATCAAGAGCCAAGGGAATAAAGCTGTCAAGCACCAGCCGATGATTTGAATGAATTCTGAGGGTTTGTGGAAATGCTCACAATGAGCAGTGAGGAGCAGCAGGACAACTGGAACATGGGTGAAGTGTGTCTTTCTGTCTCCACTCACCCCTCCCTTACTAACCCCTTCCCTCTCGGAGGAAGAGACTCCCTCCTCCCCACCCGCCGCTTCAGGAGCCAATGCCCTTCCCCCTTCGTAAAAACAGCCCCCAAACTGCCTGTTCTGGAAGAAGGGCAGTGAATCATAGACTCCTATATTGAGGAGGAACTTACTCCAGGGAGGTGTCTAACCCAACTGCGTCCTTTTGTGAAATACTTGTCACTCCACATTCGGAAACCTAGTTCCACCTTTTTCTTCACATCTTGGAAAATTCTAATTATGCATTTTCCTAGGAGAAGGAAAGACGTAGCCTTTCATCTGCTGGCGTCCTTCCTTCCCCGGAGGTTGCTTCTCCTAAGAAAGAAGGGTATTTGGCGGCACCTCCAAGGAGCAGTGACTAAACGTTTAGCAATATCCTTGCATCCAGTGCACTGAAATAAGGCGGAGGCGGAGTGAACCGCGGGTGTAGAGATAAGACCCTTAGAGAGGGGCGCTGATGAAAGGGCGGGGAGGAGTGGGCCCGGTATCTAGTCAAACAAGGTTGTGAACTACAACTCTCCGTGACACCGTAAGGGCTGCAGAAAATTCCTGCATGGGAGTCAGAGACAGCCCGATATGTTGTTCGCAGCTGCATCTGGGACTCCGTCCTCCTCCTCCTCCTCCCCGACTCTCAGGGCCAAGGCTCTGGAAGAGGCTGACTGGGTGCCAGGCTGACTGGGTGCCAGGATGGAACACGTGGCCCTCCGCCAATCGGCGCATCCTCCCCCCTGCCCCGCCCCCGTCCCAGGCCATTGGGACTGGTTCAGAAAGGGGCGCGAGAGCCGAGGTGGCCGAGGTGTTACCATCCTGGAAGGAAGAATATCTCTCTCTCTCTCTCTCTCTCTCTCCCTCTCTCTCTCTCTCTCTCTCTCTCTCTCTCTCTCTCTCTCTCTCTCTCTCTCTCTCGTCTCTCTCTCTCTCTCTCTCTCTCTCTCTCTCTCTCTCGTCT
This sequence comes from Zalophus californianus, assembly GCF_009762305.2. Taxonomy (NCBI): domain Eukaryota; kingdom Metazoa; phylum Chordata; class Mammalia; order Carnivora; family Otariidae; genus Zalophus; species Zalophus californianus. The sequence goes on from NC_045603.1 coordinate 76,169,130, forward strand.
CTCTCTCTCTCTCTCTCTCTCTCGTCTCTCTCTCTCGTCTCTCTCTCTCGTCTCTCTCTCTCGTCTCTCTCAGTGTGACGCCGGAGCTGCCTCTTGCACCAACTACTCAGAGCCTGAGAAAAGAACCAGCACGCCGAGGGGAGCAGTCAGCCGATCAGCCGAGAAATCTGTTCCTCCTTTATATTGTTTGAGCCCAGCGGCAGGCTTCACCTGAAACCCACCCTCATTTCCATGGGCCAGTAAATTCCCTTTCCCCTTAATCTGATTTGAATTAGTTTCTACCACTAAATACTCAGAGTCCTACCCGAGAGAATCAATATGCTTTAACACATAGTAGGTGCTCCAGAAGGTTTTGGAATGAATTTATGAATCAAGCATATGAGTATCTTTAATGTACCGGACAGGTAGCCACACACACTTAAGCCCTTCTTGGTTCCTTTTTTGAAGGAATTTCAAGTTGCTTCATATGTTTTAAAGATTTTTTTTTTGAGAGAGAGAGAGAGAGAATGAGAGACAGAGCACGAGAGGGAAGAGTGTCAGAGGGAGAAGGTGACTCAAGTTGCTTCATATGTTTTAGTTCAAAGTAGGTGAATGACAGGTATTATTTTTGTTTGAGGATGAGCAGAACTTACCATTGTGGGGCGGGGTGCAGGGGTGGGCAAGAAGGAAGAAGGACATAAACCAGAGATGTTGGGGATAAGAAAATCAGAGGACCTCCAAAGTAGGAACAGAACAGAAGCAAAATTAAAATCCCCTCCAAAGAGTTGGATGCTATTGCTCTCTCTTAAATGAAGTAATTCAGAAACAGTACAGACAACAAAATCCTTCTAAGGCTTGCTCCTTGAAAAGTATAGACTTTTTAAGGCCCTGCAAATTGTATAAACTGGTTCAGCCCTGTTAGAAATGCTTTTGCCAGCATTTGGGAAATTTTTTTTTAATCTTTTGAGCCATGTCAGAGAGGAAGAATTTCCTCTGCCCTTCAAGGTCCTTGTGGCTGGGCTAAGAATTAAATTGATATGAGACAAGGGCGCCTGGGTGGCTCAGTCGGTTAAGCAACTGCCTTCAGCTCAGGTCATGATCCCAGGGTCCTGGGATTGAGCCCTGCGTTGGGCTCCCTGCTCTGCAGGGAGCCTGCTTCTTCACCTTGCTCCACAGCTCCCCCTGCTCATGCACACGTGCTCTCTCTCATAAATAAATAAACTCTTTTTAAAAATTGACATGAGACAGAATAATAGGAAAAATCAAATTTAATTTCATGTGTAGGAGGAATCCACCCAGAAGACAGGCAAAATGAGGTCTGCGTGTCATTCTGAGCTAAAGACAAGTAGGCAGGGGTCTGGGACTTCAAAGGAAAGGAATACAATTCACAGGAAGTTGAAACAGAATAAAAGTTTGGGAAACAAATATTTACTGGGCCCAACAGACACAGTGGGATATGGGGGACTTTGATCAAACCGGCCTTGCTAAGTCCCTCCCTGTCTACCGTACCTAGTTCTTTCAAAATATAGTTATCTATGGTGATAGCTCTCTTCCTAGAGCAGGTTGCCTATCTACATTCTTTGTAGGTAAAGAGCTTTTCCCAAATCTGCTGGGTTTTGATTGCTTTTTAACTCAAAATAATCACACCAAAGTGGTCCATCTTAGGACAACCTGCCCTTGGCCCCTACACTCATGTTTCAAATACCTATGACAAGGTAGCCAGCGCAAAACTTAGTGGCTTCATACAACAATCTGCCACAACTCATAATCTTAGGAATTAATATGTGGAAATTATGCCAAAGAAGGTATAAAAACAGAGATGTTCTTTATAACTTTTGTAGCCAAAGAAAAAGAAAAAATGGGAACAACCTACATGTCTACTAATAGACAAATGACTAGTTATCACACACCAACTGATAGGAATATGAAGCCATAATAATTAAGAGGATTATGGAAAACATGAACAAATGTTGTTTGTTTGTTTTTATTTATTGTTATTTTTTAAAAGATTTTATTTATTTATTTGACAGAGAGAGAGCGAGAGAGGGAACACAAGCAGGGGGAGTGGGAGAGGGAGAAGCAGGCTTCCCACTGAGCAGGGAGCCCAATGTGGGACTCGATCCCAGGACCCTGGGATCATGACCTGAGCCGAAGGCAGACGCTCAACGACTGAGCCACCCAGGCGCCCCTGTTTGTTTGTTTTTAAAGATTTTATTTATTTACTTGAGAGACAGAGCATGTGATGGGGGAGGGTCAGAGGGAGAAGCAGACTTCCTGCTGAGCAGGGAACCCGATGCGGGACTCAATCCCAGGACTCCAGGATCATGACCTGAGCCGAAGGCAGTCGCTTAACCAACTGAGCCACCCAGGTGCCTGCCCCGTGTTTGTTTGTTTGTTTGTTTGTTTGTTTAAGATTTTATTTATTTATTTGACAGAGAGAGAGCACAAGCTGGGGGAGCTGCAGACAGAGGAAGAAGCAGGCTCCCCACTGAGCAGAGAGACCAATACTGGGCTCAATCCCAGGACCCTGGGATCATGACCTGAGCTGAATGAGCCAAAGGCAGACGCTTAACCAACTGAGCCACCCAGGAGCCCCTGAACAACATGAACAAAATGTTGCTATAAAAGGAGAAAAGGTAAAATTGAAAAGCATGTGCACTGTGATGCTAATTATATAAAAGCCTGCATGCATCTGGACAGGGTCTGGAAGAAAATATGTAGAAATGAAGATAATTGCATTGAGGTGGTAAGATTACACATGCTTTCCGTTTTCCCTTTTATTGTTATAGCTTCATAAATAAATGAAATTAGAAGAAAAGAGAATGAAAGCTTTAATTGTCAATGCTCAATATTTGGCAGGTACATATATTGAAGAGGTGCAGAGAAGACAAAGGGAACCCACTCGCTCCCTATAATTCATTCAGATTCGGACAAACCACCAGGCCAGAGGATCCACACATATTCTTTTTTTTTTTTTAATTTAAAGATTTTATTTATTTACTTGACGGAGAGAGACACAGCGAGAGAGGGAACACAAGCAGGGGAGTGGAAGAGGGAGAAGCAGGCTTCCCGCGTAGCAGGGAGCCCGATGCGGGGCTCGATCCCAGGACCCTGGGACCATGACCTGAGCCGAAGGCAGACGCTTAACGACTGAGCCACCCAGGCGCCCCATGATCCACACATATTTTTATTTATGATTAATCTTCTGCACTGATCCCTCATTTTTGGAATGCTGATTGTCATGGAAGCAATAATTATTCTATTAATCTTGCTATGTTCCTGAAGCTGTTCATGATGTAAGACTGAAAACATCTTAGGGGCACCTGGGTGGCTCGGTCAGTTGAGTGTCCAACGCTTGATTTTGGCTCAGGTCGTGATCTCACGGTGGTGAGATGGAGCCTGAGGTCAGGCTCTGTGCTCAGAGTGGAGTTCGCTTGAGATTCTCCCTCTCCCTTTGCCCCTCCCCTTGATCTCTCTCTCTCTCTCTCTCTCGCTCGCTCGCTCGCTCTCTCAAATAAATAAATAAATAATTTTTTTTAAAAAGACTGGAAACATTTTATTTATTTATTTATTTATTTGAGAGAGAGCACATGAGAGGGGGTTGGGTCAGAGGGAGAAGCAGGCTCCTTGCTGAGCAGGAAGCCTGATGTGGGACTCGATCCCGAAACTCCGGGATCATGACCTGAGCCGAAGGCAGTCGCTTAACCAACTGAGCGACCCAGGAGCCCAAGACTGAAAACATTTTAAAAAAGCTACTATGACACATAAACATAAGGTGTTGTTTTCATTTTTTTCATAAGGAATCCCTCCTACCCAGGCTTTCTAAAGTCGTCAGTGGCCATTTGGCCTGCAAATTTACCCTAAAATGCTCTGGTAAGAACTACATTAACTCTAGTCCCCCTTTTTACACTTGTGTTTGCCTGGGGATTCCATGTTTTGTAGAGGAACAGTCTGTGGAGTCTGGAATAGTCTATGCTAATGAAGCTGTAAGCAAACTTGCTGGAGTGGCCATGAATTAACCTGGGTCTCAGAGCCCAGGGACCAGCCCTCCGGGGACTGTGACACTCAGAGCTGTGAGTGACCTCCAGCCCTGCACAATCAAACCCGACCTTTGAACAAGTATTGCTTTCTAATATTACTTTAACTTGCCAGTCAATATTGTGTCTTTTTTTGAAGGCTTTTAAAGGGAGTTATTAGGGAACGTGAAAGAAAATGCAGTAAGGGTCAAAGTCTTAAAGTCGGATTAAATAATTGCAAAAAACAAATTTTAAAAATCCCTATCTGATTAGTTGGCATGACCACTAGTTGTGTTTATATAGTTAATGATTGGAGAAAATTTGGAGGAGAGAAGGGTTTAGATTACCTCCTGGTAAATTATTTTTATTTAGTTCAATTGACTTTTGGCAAGTTTAAAATAAAAAAAAAGGGTTATCTGCTGTTTGATAAATGTAACTACTGATGTTGTTAGAATTAACATTTCAGTATTTTTTCCTGAAATTTGTGTTTCATTTAACAAATGTTTACATACATACCAGTCACTGCGTGGCATTATCCTGTACTTTACAGATACTAACCAACTTAATTCTCAATAACCTGTAATGTAGTTACCATTATTGCCCTTTTCATTTTACAGATGAGGAGACTGAAGTATGAAGAGGTTAAGCAACTCATGCAAGATCACCAGCTATTAAGCTATCTAGCCAGGACTCAAACCAGGGCTGTCAGCCTCCAGAGTCCTGTATTTTAACTATTACACTGTGCTGCCTGGGTAAGATTTCCATTAGAATTCCATTTTAACAAATATAGCTGCAGAGAGTCTATAATAAAACATGTCCATCTGCAGGCGTATGCTTTCTGATCAAGTTGCAGCAGACTCCTATACTCAAAATAATTAATAAGCTTTCTCTTATTCTTGTTCATACAGCTTTGCATTAGGAAAGAGGCTCTCATGTGCAATACAGCCAACTCTTTAAGGAATTTCCTTCTCCAACTACCAGATAGTTTTAATAACAATGAGTAAAATATACCAAGCCTTTGCATGGCGTGGTGCTTGCTGATTTCATTGGCTACGCCCCCTGCCTAACCATCCCCATGAAACACTCCTGGTGTTCATGTCCCTGTGTAGTTCCTTGAATCTGGGCTGGCTTTGTTGACTCTATTAACCAACAGACTATGGCAGAAGGGATGCTGTGCTAGTTTCAGGCTTAAGTCTTTTTTTTTTTTTTTAAGATTATTTATTTATTTGACAGAGAGAGACACAGCGAGAGAGGGAACACAAGCAGGGGGAGTGGGAGAGGGAGAAGCAGGCTTCCTGCTGAGCAAGGAGCCCGATGTGGGGCTCGATGCGGGGCTCGATGCGGGGCTCAATCCCAGGATCCTGGGATCATGACCTGAGCCAAAGGCAGATGCTTAACGACTGAGCCACCCAGGCGACGTTACTTTCAAGTAGAGATCTAAATGTAAATTAGAAGGACCTAGGGCACAAAGAGTAGTAGGAAGCAAGTTCCTGATGAAGGGGATAAATTAAAAGGCACTGAGTTGGGAGGGGCTTGGCATGTTTGAAAAGCAGAAGTCCCCGGGCTAACCCACAGTGAGTGAGGGTGGAGTGGTAAGGAGATGTAGTCAAAGAGGTAAGGAGGGAGGAGATCATGTTCGAACCCTAGTGGAGTTCGGATTTTATTCTATGTGTGATGGAAGGCCGTCAGAGGCTTTTACACAGTATGGTGATGTGCTCTAATGTGAATTCTTAGAAAAATAGCAGTGTCAGTCGTGTGGAATAAAAACGTCAAGGGTACCAGGGTGGGGCCAGGGAAATCAGTTAGGCAAGTCTTGCAGTAGTCCAGACAGTAAGTGAGTGGCTTAGACTAGGGAAGTGGTTCTCAAAACGTGCTCTCTTCATTCTGGGAGTTCCTCAGAAAGTTCCGTGTCGAGTCGCCATATGACCTAGCAGCTCTGCTCCTAGGTACGTACCCAAGAGAATTGAAAACCTGTCCACGCAAACAATTGTACATAATATTCGTCGCCAACATTACTGATGATAGCCAAAAAGCAGAAGCAAACCAAATGTCCATCAACAGATGAATAATTAAAATGTGATATATCCGTGGAATGGAATATTATTCAGCCTCAAAAAGAAATGAAGTATGATACATGCTACAACATGAACGAGCTTTGAAAATATTATGCTAAGTAAAAGAAGCCAGAAAGAAAAGATCACATATTGTATGGAGTCAACTTTTACAAAGTGTCTAGAATTAGCAGATTCATAGAAAAAGAAAGAAGATTAGTGGTTACCAGGTGATGCCAGGGACTGGTATGGGGGGGTGGGTAATGCCTGCAAATGGATGATGAAAATGTTCTGGAATTAGCTAATAGTGATTGTTGCACAACTTTGTGAATATCCTGAAAACCATTAAACTGTATAGCTTATGAGGGTGAAGTTTATGGTAGGTAACTTCTATCTCAAGTTAAAAAGAACATTAAGAAGTGTGGCCTGAGGACCTCTAGGAATCCCTAAGACATACTAGTGGGTCTGCAAGTCAAAACTATTTTCATAATAACACTAAGACATTATTTGCCTTTCCTATTCTCATTCTTTCATGAATGTAGAGTTTTCCAGAGGCTACCTGACAGGTGATACATTGAAGCAGAAGTTATTGAATGCAGAAGTAGATATGAAAATCCACACTTTTTTTTTTAAGCCAGACATTAAAGAGATTGGCAAAAAACCTAAAGCAATGCCATTCTTCTCACTAAATTTTTTTTTGGAAAGTATGGATACTTTGGGCACCTGGGTGGCTCAGTTGCTTAAGCGACTGCCTTCGGCTCAGGTCATGATTCTGGAGTCCCGGGATCGAGTCCCACATGGGGCTCCCTGCTCAGTGGGAAGTCTGCTTCTCCCTCTGACCCTACCCCCTCTAATGCTCCCTCTCTTTCTCTCTCTTTCAAATAAATAAATAAATAAATAAACTCTTTAAAAAGAAAGTGTGGATACTTTAATTATATATATATATACACACACACACGTATATTTATACATATTTTATATTAATATTGTATGGACTTGATATTTTTAAATGAATACATATTTTACATTTGTTGAAGCCCTGAGTTCTAATATGATGACAAGTATTAATATAACCCACATAAACAAAGGTTTTTGGAGTCCACAATACTTTCCAAGAGTGGAAAGGGATTCTGAGACAGAAAATTTGAGGATTACTAAAGCTAGGATGATAGCAATGTAGGTCATACAAAGTGGCCGGATTTAAGATGTATTTGAAGGTAGACCCCATTACTGGGAGGATATTAGTGGTGAGCGGAAAAAAAAGAATGGAAAACGACTTCTGGTCTGGGGCCTAAGCAAATGCGGATGGTGGTGCCATGGGCTAAAATGGGACAAACTGTATGAGGAGGAGGTTTGGTAGAGAAAATTGTGTACTGGAGATTTAGATGTCTGGATATTGAAGGATGATCTTACTTAATCCTACCACCACCCTGATGAGTTAGATATTATCTCCATTTTATAGATACAAACACTGTGACTCAGAGTTTGCCTAGAACACAAGTGATGGAGTCCGAGCTGAACCAGGTCTGACTCTGAAATCCACACCCATTTCAGTTGCCCTAATTAAATTCATCAAAACTCCCAAACAAGAGAAAATAATGAAGGGAGTTAGATAAAAGTGATACTTCAGATATGTAATAACCAGTTTGACACCCTGAAGGCTGAAACAGAAGGTTTATCTGTGAGATGGAAAGCTGGCAAACCAGGGTGGAGGGGACCCAATGGGCACCAAAGATGGCCAGCTGGAGTTGCTCACCAGAACCCAGGCCTGCTCTAGCTCTGAGCGGGAGAAGCCAGGGGTTGAATGGGAGAAAGAAGGAGGGTGAAAGTGGGTAGTGGTACCCACTTTTTCAGAAGAATTTTAGTATTATAAGACTGAGTGCAATTTAGCAGTGTAAACAAGCTGAAAGTCAGCCATGGCATGAAAGAGGATGTCTGGGTGGCTCAGTTGGTTAAGCATCTGCCTTCGGCTCAGGTCATAATCCCAAGGTCCTGGGATCGAGGCCCACATCAGGCTCCCTGCTCCGCGGGAAGCCTGCTTCTCCCTCAGCTGCTCTCCCTGCTTGTGCTTTGTCTCTGTCTGTCAAATAAATAAATAAAATCTTTAAAAAAAATAATAATCAACTTGCTCCATTTCGAGTCCTTGGATAAAATAAATCAACCAACCAACCTATCAAATATGGGAATGTGATTTCTAAGATATATTCATTTTAATGTAATTTCAACACAACAAAACAGTGCAAGTATTGCATGGAAATACTTAAACTCAAAAATTCAGATTCCTGTAAAGTTCAATCTGAAAAAATGTTGTATTACTACTAAATATTATCTAAATTAGATGGCTGTAAGCAAGACTTTTAATATTACTGACTGTATATGATTTATATGAAGGTGTTCATTTTTTTAAGTTTGAAAATGGCATTATGATTATGCTTTTAAAAAGTCTTAATCTCTTATATATACTACAGTATCTTCTGGTGAAATAATATGATATCTGACAGTTTATTTCATTTTATTGTTGAGGGTTTTTTTAAATTTATTTTTTATTTAAATTCAATTAATTAACATATAGTGTATTATTGGTTTCAGAGGTAGAGTCCGTGATCCATCAGTCTTATGTAACACACAGTGCTCATTACACATGTGCCCTCTTTAATACCCGTGTCACCCAGTTACCCCATCCCCTCACCCCCAGAGGGGTTTTTTTTTTTTTTTAATTGAAATACAGTTGGCACACAATGTTACATTACCTCCAGGTCTGACAGTTGATTTTAAATAATCTAGTGTGGTGTGGGTCAGGGGACAGCAGGTTTGACCATATAACAAGACCGGTCATATGTTGGTAAATGTTGAATGCAGGTAACATGAGGACTCATTATTGTATTCTTTCTACTCTGTGTATGTTTGGAAATTTCCATAACAAAAAGTTTAGGAAAAGAGTTCAATATTTATCCAATGTTTGGAGACTGTGGCTGCTATTCAAATAAGAACACACAGGATCCAAGACTGTGAATTGTTCTATATTTTATTCACTTTAGGTTTTTTTCTTGAACGGATTTTGTGCAGTTGTACATTTCAAGACGAACATAAAAAGTAGTGTGTATTTATCCATAACCTCTTTTAGAGTAGCTTCTAGGTACCTCCTATACACTTCCAATTATAGCAATGAGAGTAAATAATTCCCCCTAATTTAGTCTTAACATTCAACTGCTGTCACATTAATTGCTACTTTTGAGTAGCTACTGCCTGCCTGTAGCCAGTGATAACATTTTAAAATACATCACTAGACAAGACAGACATTTTAGTCTCTAAATTCAGATGTTAACTTAGCACTCTTTCCATTTTTCAGTAATTTTTTGTTTTAGGTTAGAATTTCTCATTTGTCATTTACTTAGTTCTTTATTATAATCCAACCATATTTTTGCCTTAGAGGAGTCTCCAAAACTCACTTTTTACCCAACAATGCTGGAAAGGTCACTCCATGATATTTTAACATTTCTAGCTATAAACTAATATATGCCTATATCAATCACTAAATAAGATATTCTGAACCCTTTTCATTGCTTCTCCACTCACTTTTGAGGACATAGTACAAAGATGGCTGCCTGCAAGCCAGGAAGAGTGCTCTTTCCAGACACCCAATCTGCTGGCACCTTAATCTTAGGCTTCCCAGACTTCAGAACTGTGAGAAATAAATTTTTATTGTGTAAGCCACCCAGTCTGTGTTAATTTGTCATAACAGCCTGAACTAAGACAAAGACTTTGTGTTCTGATAATCTTCATAGTCAACAATTTTGTGTAGTGATAAAGGGGTAAGCAAACTTAACCACATTTAGGGGTAGAGCAGCTAAATACCAGGAGTTGAAGTTATTTAATCCAAGTCAATCCTTGAAGAAACGAGAGTATAAATTTTAAAAGGTTGTTTCAAGCTCCGGGCTCTCCACTACTAGATAATGCTCTTTCCTACTCTTAGTTAATAACATACATGTCTAAAATTAAGCCTCTTGTGTTGCCTTGGATTCTGTTACTTTAAATAGACACCCACCAGATTATAATTTTTACTTGTTTGAAGATTGCTAGAGTCTGATATTAATTTTTTTTCTTCCAAAAAAAAATCACAATGGGCAAGCTGGAAGTCAGAAACAATTATTCAGGCTAGTACAATTAAATTGGCTTTTCTCCCGGCATCTTTCTTGATACCTTTAATTATTGTTTGAGTCTGTAGTTCAATGAAATCGTCATAGGAGAAGAATTCTTTTAAAAAGAGAGAGAGAGGGAAAGAGAGTCCATAGTTTTCCTAAAACAGGATAGGTACTTTCCACAGTATATTCCAAAAAAGTATTATGTAAGCTAAAATTGCTCTCTAGAAATGATGCCTATCAGGGGAGGCGGGGGGCTATAAGTTTGAAGGATAACAGTTGCTTAGAAGTGAGCTAAGGTGAATAAACATCCTGAAATTTCTCTCTATGATCTGAAGCCTAATTCAATGATGGGATTATATCTAAATTGCTAAGCTTAAAATAATTACCTTAGGAATAGTCATATTGATTATGACTGAAATGCACAGAGAATCTGCCTTCTATTTTTAGTTTAAATGTACATTCTTTGTTGAGGAAGCTGAGGGATGCATTTAGTCAATCAAATTTCTGAAAGAATAAACTGTGATGTGTGATTGTGAGGAAAGAGAAAACAGTTCCTGACCTCCAGAAGCTCTCATCTACACAAGTTGAAAAGAAAAGATTTATATATCTGAATTAATTAATATTGCAATACTCAGGGCACCTGGGTGGCTCAGTCAGTTAAGCGTCTGACTCTTGATCTCAGCTCAGGTCTCGATCTCAGGATTGTGAGCTCAAGCCCCAAGTTGGGCTCCATGCTGGGCATGGAGCCTACTTAAAAAAAAAAAGAAAAAGAAATTGTATGTCAAGTCTGGAACTGAGAACTCAGGTTGAAATTCTGGCATGTGGTAAGGGTCTAAAGATGTTGCTTCCAAAATATACTTATTCGGCTATCCAGTTCAGTGCTTTCAACTATGAAGTTTATAGATGAAATTGGTTAAGGTTACCAATTGATAACATGAAGTCAAGTTCATCACTGATTAACCAAATTAAATGTTTTTGATGCTTAAAAATTATACATAAATAAACATATATTTTGCTTCATTTCAATATTCACTTACATTCTTAGCATCTGACTCTTGATTTTGGCTCAGGTTATGATCTCAGGGTTGTGAGATGGAGCCCCACACTGGGCTCCAAATTGGGCCTGGAACCTGCTTAAGATTGTCTCTCTCTCTCCCTCTGCCGGCCCCTCGCAACCTGTTCCTGCAGACTCTCACACTCTCTCTCTCAAAAACATTTTACTTACATTCTTGAGACTATTTTGGATCTGTATATGTGCGGTAAAATATACATGTAGAACTTTTACTCATTGACATATCCCTAGAACCCTGCCAGATTTATGGTAAGCACACAATAAGAATTGTTGAATAATTAATGACCATGCATACATGTGTATATATGTATATATGAATATATGTATAGTCATTTGAATTAGTCTCAGTAAGTCAATAAAATAGTTTATTTACATAATCATAACCATGATTCACAATGTTGATAATCTTTTCTCACAGAAAGATACAGATACACGCTTAAAAAAGAAAGATTTTGAATTACAGAAGCCTGCTGTAAAAATTTTTAACAATATAAAAATGTGAAAAATAAAAGGTAGAAGCCCTTCATGTTTAAGCACAAACATGTATCCAGTTTATTTTGAACACAATAAGATCATACAATATATTTTTATTTCTTGATTTTTCCATTCAATTATATGTTAGATAATTGTTTCCTATCAATACAACCTCATTCTTAGCATTGTATTGTATAGATATACCAGAATTTATACAACCATTTCCTCCTGGTGGAAATAAGATCATCTCCCCCTTTTTAATATCATGAACAATGTTTCAGGGAACATCACTGCACATATATCCTTTGCTAATGTGTTTTTAGAGGAGAGATTCTGAGAAGCAGAATTGATGAATCAAAGGGTATGAGTGTTCTAAAGTTTGATAGAAAGTACACATTTTAATTGCTATTCTTGTATTCTCAACCTTGGTTTGGCAAGAAGGGACCTAGCCAACCAAGGAAATGTTTTCTATAGAAGACTGCTAAAATATCTTACTCATCCTATGGGTCTTGATTCTAGAGGACAGCCTGCCTTAGCTGCCTGAGGCTCTCGTGGCATAACATTGTCATTAACATTGTCCTTTTTTCCAGAATATGGAATTATATATTTCTTTCCTATTAAATTTAGGATATAATTTTTTAATTCTCTATTTTTTAAAAGATTTTATTTATTTGACAGAGAGAGACACAGAGAGAAAGGGAACACAAGCAGGGGGAGTGGGAGAGGGAGAAGCAGGCTTCCCGCTGAGCAGGGGGCCCATTGCGGGGCTCGATCCCAGGACCCTGGGATCATGACCTGAGCCGAAGGCAGACGCTTAATGACTGAGCCACCCAGGCGCCCCAGGATATAATTTTTTTAAATGAAAGGGAACCTAGAAATCAACCCCCTTATTTGGAGGGGGGCGGCATACTTTTATTTGCAAGTCAAAGAACCAAGTCCTACTGGCTGAAACAGTAGGATGAATGTATTGGCTTATATTAACTGAAAAATGACAGATATTGGGCAGGTTTCCTGTGTGATTTGATCCAGAGTTCATGATATATTCTATTTATTTGTTTATTTATGATTTTATTTATTTATCTGAGAGAGAGAGAGCATGCGCAAGGGGGAGAGGCAGAAGGAGAAGCAGACTCCCACTGAGCAGGGAGCCCGATGCGGGGCTCGATCCCAGGACCCTGAGATCGTGACCTGAGTCGAAGGCAGACGCTTAACGACTGAGCCACCCAGACGCCCCATATACTCTATTTTCTAGAGTTTCTCTTGGCTCTGCCCTGTTTTGTATGTTGGCTTCATCCTTGGCCCGGCTTTCCTTACAGGGCTACCGGCAATTCTAGGGACTAAATACTTCCTTATTTATATCCAAGGCGAAAAGAGGGTGTTCCTTCCTCCAGCTACCAAATAGAAGTCCGGAACCTCATACTAATTAGACCAACTTAGGATAACTGTCCACATCTGAATCAATTACTCTTACAAGGGACATAAGTTCACAAAGCCTCAGCCTAGAGCTAGGAATAAGGCCAATCCCACCCAAACAATGAGAATGCTACACAGTGAGGGAGATGGGGAATAGATTCTGATTGAACAACCACCTCTTAGAGAGGAAACTTCCTTTCCTCTGGCCTCATGTTTCCATAGAGAGGGACTTCTAAAGAAGTAACCCCTTACTTCTTCCTCCCCTGACTGGTGGACACCAAATTCTGACATTCATGCTCATTTCTCCACTGGATAGAGCTAATCTAATTAAAGGTTGCAAGCACTGGAGATTTAGCTATTTTCTTTCTGCCTGGAGTTTAAATGGGACAGCAATACTAGGATAAATGTAGGTGTTCTGCAGGCTCAAATATCCCCTACTGTGTGCTGCGCCAGGGTCTGGCCTAAGGGAAGAGGAGGTTGGAGGGACAGGGAGTAATACAGCAAGTCTTTTATTTTTTCTTTAAGATTTTATTTATTATTTGAGAGAGAGAGAGAGAGAGAGAGCATGAGCAGGGGGAGGGAAGGAGCAGAGGGAGAGGAAGAAGCAGAATCCACGCTGAGTGGGGAGTCCATCCCAGGACCCTGGGATCATGACCTGAGCCAAAGGCAGAAGCCCAACCGACTGAGCCACCCAGGTGCCCCTATAGCAAGTCTTTTTGTCCACAGATCTAAATTTCTCTCTTCTAATCAGCATTATTGGTAATAGAGTCTGTATTTTGTTCTCCACCTCTTGGTGTCCTGTGTCTTCTCAACTGGTTCTGATCTTGGGCCACAAAGATGAAGTTGCTTATTGACCTTTTAAAACCCAATACTGCACTGTTTCAGGTTCTGGTGTTTTGAGGGCTTTTCCTTCCCACAGATGGAAACACTTGAATATGATTTTCCAGGCCTATCCTTGCCCCATTTTCTGCTTCAAATCTAGACCTTCTATCCAATCTGGTCCCTGCATTTTCTTTTTTTAAAAGATTTTATTTATTTATTTGACAGAGAGAGAGAGAGAGCAAAAGCAGGGAGAATGGCAGGGAGAGGGAGAAGCAGACTCCACGCGGAGCAGGGAGCCCAATGCAGGGCTTGATCCCAGGACTCTGGGATCGTGCCCTAAGCCGAAGGTAGATGCCAACTGACTGAGCCACCCAGGCGCCCCTGGTCCCTGCATTTTCTATTTAGAATTTGTTATTCTGCTTATGTTATTGAGATTAGGCTCCTATCTTATATGCAAATTCACTCTCCCTTGATGAGCCCCCAGTCTGATGTATCTTGGGTCCAACTTTGGTAACCTAAGTCCCCATTTCCTTTCTCAGACGGGTCTTTGCCAGTTCCCCTCTGTGTTATTTTCCTAGGGCTGCGGCAACAAATTATCACAAACTTGGGGGCCTAAAAGAACAGAAATAGATGTCCTCAGTTCTGGGGGCCAGAAGGTTAAAGTTAAGGCATTGGCAGTGTTGGATCCTTCTGGAGGCTGTGAGGGACAATCCATTCCAGGGCTCTCTCCTAGCTTCAGGGTCTCCAGGCAAATCTCAGCATTCCTTGGCTGGTGGCAACATCACTCCAATCTCTGCCTCTGTCTTCACATGGTCTTCCCTTCTATGTGTCTATGTGTCCCAAATCTCCCATTCTCTTATAAGGACATCAGAATTAGATTTAGGGCCCTAAATCCAGAGCCCTCATCTTGAGATCTCTAACTTAATTGTATCAGCAATGACCCTATCTCCAAATAAGGTTACATTCACAGGTAACAGGGATCAGGATTTGGACATATCTTTGGAGAAGACACAATTCAACCCATATACACTCTTCACTTTCTAGTCCAACTGCAGAGACTGTGACTCCTGTGACCTCCTGAGGCTCACTGCTTGCCCAGACTTCTGAATGCTACCTGCATTGGAGTCTCCCTTCTGCCCCCTTTTCAACAACTAAATCTTATGACTCCTTTCGTTTACTGTCTAGACACCATCTAAAGATGTGGCCCACCTTGGATGCCAAGTCTGACAGCCAAACTCCACCTATACCATTATCTGAGCACAGATTCAGGGTCTTCCCAACGCCATCACCCTCCATTGTTTATCGTGCATCATTGAGTGGGGCCAGGGCTATGGTCTGATGTCCCCACTGGCTGCACATGATTATAATTGGTCATGTCCTGCTATATTCTGTGATGCTACCTAAGAAGCACTGGATCGCTTAGAATTTTCATTAAGAGACTGCTTCTCCCTCTCCCTCTAGGTGCTCTTTCTCTCTCTCTCAAATACATACATACATACATACATACATAAATCTTTTAAAAAAGGAATTTCGAATATTTATGGGCACCTGGGTGGTTCAGTTGGTTCGGTGTCTGACTCTCAATTTTGGTTCCCATCATGATCTCAGGTCAGGGTTGTGAGATGGAGCCCTGTGTTGGGCTCATGCTGGGGGTGTGGAGCCTGCCTGGGATTCTCTTTCTTTCTCTCCCTCTGCCTCTCTCTCACCCACCTTCCCCTCTTTAAAAGAAAAGAGAAAGAAAGAAAGAAAGAAAGAAAGAAAGAAAGAAAGAAAGGAAGGAAGGAAGGAAGGAAGGAAGGAAGGAAGGAAGGAAGGAAGGAAGGAAGGAAGGAAGGAAGGAAGAAAGAAAGAAAGAAAGAAAGAAAGAAAGAAAGAAAGAAAGAAAGAAAGAGAATTTCAAATATTTACAATAATATCCAAGCACTAGTTTTCTGATGCCATAACTTCTGTTAACAGTCAAATAATGAGATATCATATGTTAAAATATTTAGTATCTTTTTGTGGTTTTGTCATTCCTGATGTAATTTAGTCATCCTTTTTATCTCTACGTGTTGAAAGAGTGATGTTGGGCCTTTTTTTCCTGCGCTTATGGGTCATTTGCATATTTTCTGTTGTGAAATGTTTGTTCAAATGTTTTGCCAGTTAAAGAATTGCCTTGTCTTACTTTTGAGTTGTAAGAGTTCTTTAAACATTCTGGATAGAAGTTCTTTGTCAGATAAATGCACTACAAACATTGTAATATTGAGATTGCAAAAAGGTTAAATTCATGATCACAGTACAGGATGCTTGCTCTGTTTGTCTTCTCTATTCTGATTGTCAGCTTCATTCTTCCCTCTCACTATCTTTCTTCGTATAATAGAAGTGTGACTACTGATACCTCCTGAACTTTTCAGCTTACAATGTTGGCTACCTGCAGAGCGACCATCTCAACTCTCTGGGCCCTAAGTCCAGGACCAATGGGAAAGGACTCACTTGGGCCACAAGCCTTCTTCTAGATCAGTCAACTGTAGAGAGAGGAGGGAGAAATGGGTGTGTGAAATTGTATCATATCATTGCAGCTCCCGAGAGAACAATTTAGATGGAATGAAGGAAAGGGGTTCTCAGAAGGAGGCAGTCCTGAGAAAAGAATTGAATCTACGATAGTATTATTGGGAAAAAAAGAGTATGAGAACTAGATGATGAATAGGAACTAATGTTGGACATTTTATGTGAGGTAAAGGGAGAAAAGGAGGTCTGGGGATTTCATTGAGAAAGTAAAGAAACATTCATGTGAAACTTCAGGTAAAAAAACATAATCAAAATGTCAACAAATAATATGACTCACTTCCTTTTGACTGCTTTGGTAAAAAACAAATAGATGAAACAAAAATGGCACAATGCTAATATTAAAACTAGGTGATGGGTATATAGAGGTTCATTATTCTAGTTTTTATATTTGATAATTTTCCATTATAAAACGAAAAAATAATCAAATTCCAAAGTGGATTACTAAAAAGAAGTAAGCAGCATACAGGAGAAAGATTAGTCAACTCAGATAAAGAAATTTCATAAATTTAGAGATATTAGAAATGAAAATGCCTTTAAAATCCTACAATGTTACAATGCAATCTTTTAAACTTTGCTCCTGGTTCTGCCACTAACAATGTGTGTTTGGGTAAATCACCAAAATTCTGTGAGACTTAGATATTTTTATTTGTAAAATGAGAAGACTGGTTTAGCTGATCTCAAATATTTTGTGTCAAACTGACTCAAAGCCAGCATTCAGGTATCAAATCCCTCAGGTAAGAAAAGAGTATAAAAAAGTGAGTCAACCCTACTCGCCTGGCATTCAAGATTCTTTATTCTCTGGCTGCAACTGAACTACTGTCCTCTATGCACTTTTTTTTCTCCCTCTGCACACTTTTCACCCCAGTCATTTCATCTGTGCCTGGAATGTCTCCCCTCCCATCTCTAACTCATGAAATCATGTTGCTCTTGTAAGGCCCATCTCAAAAGTTTTCACTTTCATAATATCTTACTGAATTCCTTAAGAAGATTTGACATCTCTGCTCACTAAATCCTATATTGCTTTTTGAATTTGTCATGTGGAATATACCAGATTTTACTTTTTATTATCTCTTTTTGGTCTTTTAATTACCTTTGAAAAATATTTTCCTTTCGACTAGACTATAAACTCCTGAAGAGGAGGGATCATGTCTTTTTAAATTTCATAGTCTCAAAGCATTAGCACAATAACTTACATAAAAAGATTCTTAATAGTATTCAATTCACTGTAAAAGGTAGAAACAGGTTTAGACAAAACTGTGAGTCAGTTATTTTGCCACCAAACTCTTATTGGCATAAACTAACCCTTTTTCTGAAACTATGATGAGAGAATATGATAATCCATTTTCCAAATAAACTTTTGTTGTGATAAGATTTTCCCAGAAAGCTAAAACCCTGGCAGAAGAAAATGTCACTCAGGATTCCCTTTTTTTTTTTTTTTTAGAGTTTATTTATTTATCAGAGAGAGAGAGACAGAGGCAGGCAGAGGGAGAAGGAGGCTCTTTGCTCAGCAAGGAGCCTGATGTGGGACTCGATCCCAGGACCCTGGGATCATGACCCGAGCCGAAGGCAGACGCTTAACCAACTGAGCCACCCAGGCATCCCACTCAAATGGAATTGTGATTATTTGGCATGTTTTGTACTACTATTTAGAGGTTAAAGTTGGGATTAGTACCTCCTCTGCAGGTTCTCAATTCAGGCAGCAAACATACAAGGAACAACAGCAGAATGGAAGGCAATGCTCTAAGTATCTGAGCAATGACTTGCTACCTCTGAAGGACTCTGGTAATCCTCAAATGGAGGGCATGATTTATGCTTGGAGTAGCTGAGCTAGGGTCTGCTGTCTGAGGGAAGCTGAAGAGTGACTCCTTGACTGAGCACTGCCAACCTGGTGGCATATAGAGCTTCTGTTAGTAAAGCATTGTCCAATGAATGTCTGGGGCTCTGTAGTTACTTTAGCAATTCCTTCTGTCTTGGTTTTGCATATGTGTGGATGGCCTGGTGGAGATGAAGAATGGTATTGACAAGGGGTGCCCCAGCATGGGAAGAGGCACATGATCTCTCTCCTCCTCAATACAATTTAAATATTTTGGACAATTTCAAGTCATTTTTTATTTGCTTAGCTAAGTATTTCTATGTCATTATTTTAGAGAAAAACATGTGATGATATATAGTTAATTCTTTTTTTTTATTTTTTTTATTTATTTATTCATGAGACACACAGAGAGAGAGGCAGAGGGAGAAGCAGGCTCCCAAAGAGCAGAGAGCCCGATGTGGGACTCGATCCCAGGACTCTGGGATCATGACCTGAGGTGAAGGCAGATGCTTAACCATCTGAGCCACCCGGGCGCCCTATACAGTTAATTCTTGATTATCCTTTTATTTCATTGCAGTTTAATCCCGAATATACCTACAAGTGTCATTCTGAAGTGACAATTAGGAATGTACCCAGGTATTTTCAAATTAAAGTTTAATTTTATAATGTGTGACTATTCTCGTGGAAGCTTTAGGAAAGATTTTGAAGATTTTGTCTATTTTGATGAGATTTATATCTCATAATTGAATGCATTTTGTTTGGGCTTCTTTCAATTTTTTCATCTTAACAACATTAATGTAGGGCTTACAAACTCATAAATCAATTGCTTTTCAAGTGAACAAAAAATGACATGTCTTGTGGTTAGTGCAGACGGTAAATTCATTTTCTATTGCGCTTCGTTTGATTAATCTAGAATCTAACAAACATTCTGTAAGAAGTGATCACCAAAAATAGGAGAAACACATACACTCCCTCTCCTTATTAGTGAAATTGTTTTATGTATTTCAGTACTCTCTATAGGAGGAAAAGCAATCATTGTATAACACAAAGTTAGCATATGTTCATAAATGTTACAGATAGTAAAGTTTGTATATTTCCTAGTAGCATCAACAACTTTTTACTACCTGGATAACCTTTCTTTCATTCATTCAATAAAAATAAATTGAAGGGGGTACTCCTGGGTGGCTCAGTCCTTAAGTGCCTGCCTTCAGGTCAGGTCATGATCCCAGGGTCATGGGATCGAGCCCCGCATCGGGCTCCCTGCTCCGCGGGAAGCCTGCTTCTCCCTCTCCCTCTGCCCCTGCTTGTGTTCCCTCTCACGCTCTCTCTCTCTGTCAAATAAATAAAATAAAATCTTAAAAAAAATAAACTGAAGGGCTCAGTGGGACCAGGGTTCTGCTGGATACTAGAAATATGATGAAACACAGAGCACGACTTCTGCTCTGTGGAGCTTACAATCTCGCTAAGACAAACAGAAAAAGTCATTACAAGTGCTTTGAAGAAAGAGGGCAGGGTGCAACAGGAGCAAAAGGTCAATTACCCAGGCTGTCGTTCACCCTGACTTCTTGATTCTTCCTACATTTCAAAATTGAAGAAAGTGAGGATAGAAGCTACAGTAAATGATGGTATGCACGCATACCTATCTTCCAGGAAGAACATTATTCAGTCAAATAATTGTTCGTTTCTCAGTCCACCTGCCTGGAAGGTTTGCGTGCCTACCAGTGGTATTAGTGATACCCCCCCCCCCCCCCACCTTATACCCAAATCCTTAAAGAAGAGCCGGGAGTGGTACAGAAGGCGTGACAATGTGGAAATGGATCGATTCGGTTTTTCACCTTTCAAAGGAATAAAACCTGGTTGGCGAACTGTATAATGGAATCTCAGAGAGAAGAGCAGGGTAAGAAAGCCATAGCCTTGTGAGGAGCAGAGTTCAGGGTCTAATTCCTGTTGCCTTATCAGCTTCCAATTATACCTGCAGGGAGAGCTGATAATATCAACTGAGTACAGAGCTGGGGAACAGGAGTGCCTTGGCTACTTTACACTGACCTGGAAAATGTCAGGATAAATTACAGAACGGGGGCAGGGGGTAGGCAACTGTCCTTTTAGAAGTCTCAACGCTTTGTGGATATTGAGTTGTCACGAATTCACTGAGTAAGGATGGCTTGTAGATGGGGGTGAGGGCTGAGGGAAAGATTCAAGGACTAAGCTCTTAAAACGAGACAGGCATTTCCACATGTAACAGTTTAAAAGAGGCTGACGGTCCAGGCCATCATCTGAAATCTGAGATCATCTGAAATGATCTCAGACTGGCTGTTAACCTTCCCTAAAGCTGCTTTTTAAAAAATTTTTTATTAGGATAGGTAGCATCTCCTTTGGAAGACACAACCCCGCGCTGCGGCTAACCCTCTCGGCTGGCGGAGGCCAGCACGCGTGTGTGCGGTCGCCCCCTGCGCCGCGGCCCCGGCTAGCCGGCACGAATCCTGCCCGCGCCAGGCGCTCCCTCGCAGCCCGCGGGGCGCGCGCGCACACAGGACCTGAGAGCGCGCTCCCGTCCCTCGCGAGCGCGCCCTCCTCTCCGCCCCCTCCCACCCCACGCGCTGGTCCTCCGCGCCCCCGCCCTTCCAGCGCTCCCACAGCCCGAGCGCCGCTCAGCTGACCGGCGGGCGCCAGACGCCGCGGCTTCCAGTTCGCGAGCACAGCTGCGGCGGCGCGAGCCTCTCACGCCGACACTCCCCCTGCGCGCCCCTCCCCCACCCGGGACCGGGATCGGGACCGACTGGGCGCGAGCTCGAGGCGGCTTCTCCGGCGCCGGGCGAGGAGCGAGGCTGCGGTGACGAGCGGCGGCTGCGCGGCCATGGGCGCGCCGGTGTCGCCCTAGGACAGGCGCGCGGAGACGGCATCCGGAGCGGCGAGCCTTCCCGAGAGGCGGCGGCGGCGGCGGCAGGAGCAGCGCGGCCGGGATGAGCGGGAGCGGCGCGGCGCCTGGCCCGAGCTCGGGCTCCTCCCCGACCGCCTGCCGCTTCGCGCACTACTTCGTGCTGTGCGGGATCGACGCAGACAGCGGGCTGGAGCCCGACGAGCTGGCGGGTAAGGCCGGGCTACGGCGGCGCGGCGGTCCCCTCAGGGACGCGAGGGACGCTGCGGGGACGCGCGGGAGGCGGGTCATAGACAAAGTCGGCTCCCGGCGGCGCCCGCTTTCCATCCGAACCGGCGCCCGGGCGGCGATTTAATGACATTGTTATTTATTCCGCGTGCAGGGTGCGCTGCTGAGCCTGCGGGCGTCGCGCCGCTGAGGGCGCCCGCCTCAGGCTTTGCCTCCAAGGCGCGGGGTTATTAATAACGGGGGCGGGGGCGGCGGCGGCCTCGAGAGCACGGCCCCCGCCCGGCACGCTCCCCCCCTCGCCCGCAGCTGCACGCGGAGGCGTCCGGTGAGTCACCGGGCGCGCTAACTCCCCGGCCTTGCCGCGATCCCGTGCATCCCACCCCCCACCCTCTCCGCCAGACTGCGAAGTTTCAGCCCTGGCACGTGACGCGGCGCTCAGGCCCCCCCCTCCCGGGGGAGGCGGCGACACAGACCGCTGGGCGGCGGGGGTCGCGTCCACCGAGGCGGTGATGGCCTGCAGGGCGAGTGCAGGCGGGAGGCTGGTTGGACTTCATCCTTGACTGTTCCCTGTCTGCGCCCCTTCCCGCCTCGCGTTCGGCGATGACGGTGGAGTCACCTTTTGGAATGCTGTCTATTTGGCAGTGTCACGGGAGCTGGGGAGGACCTTTGATCGCTTGGGACTCGGCACGACGCTTTGTTGACACCACCTACACTGTCCCTGAGTTTAGTAGTTGGACCTTCGTCCCTCACTTGGGTGCACCGTGTGTTACTGCCGGGCTTTTCCTGGAGGGACACCGGTCCCTGCTCTTTACCCATTTGATGGCGCAGTGCAGGGCTGAGCTGGGAACCGATGCTGGGAAAAGGGGCCGTTAAAGGAAGATGGGGGGGGGCGGGTAATGAGTGCGCAGTGCCGGGAAGAGGCCAGAGAGAAACGACCCATTTCATTTTTTCACGCCTCTTTCTTTCTGCTTGCCTTCTTGGGATCTGAGTCTTGATTTTTTTTGTTGTTGTTAATGGATGAGACAAGTGACATCTATCGCCTGAACTTTATCTGTGTCAGTGTTAAACACTTAGGTCATAGCTTTCCAGAACAGCTTGCTTTGGACATAGCATGCCTTATTGCTTGCACCAATGTGTATTTTTGTTTTCTCTTTTACTTTTTGGGGGGGGTAATAGAGGGGACTGGGAAGGATGTAGTAAATAATAAACAATAGTAAACAAATGTGTTCAGCTGTAAGATACAGTACTGATCAACCCGTGTCTTAGCTAAGCAAATATCTTTTTAAGCCAGGCTCACAGCAAAACATTTTCAACAAAAACTGTAAGGCTAATTTTAGTTAAAGATTTTTAGAAAGGAGGGATGAGTACCAGGTTTTTCTGTATATGTAGTTATATAATCATGTTGTTTCTTCAATTAAGATTTCATGTACATATTAAGAATGGCTTTGTTAAGGGATATGAAGTTAGAAAACATGTCTGCAGAGAGATTTGGAGAGATTCCTCTTTAGGGATTGAAGGGATTATTTTATTTTTCTAGAGTCCTTTCTCCCCTAAACATCCTAATCATTTGTAGTAAGGGGTCACTTGGAGGCCTTTTGTCAGTAGTGACTGATGAAAGGAAAAAGCCTGTATTTTTTTCTTTTCTATTTGAAGTTTATATGCCTAGTAAAGCTAAAACAACACCTGTAGGTGTGGCCTGGGACTCTTCAGGCACAGTGCAGATGGCTTTAACAAAATTAAGCAGTAAAAAATTAATTTCTGATTCATTTTTTAGACATTAACTGGCTTCTTTTGGAATACTATGCATGAGTGTGGATGCTTGTTTGAGATTTCTGCTCATAATATTTGGTGTTTTGAAGTGATCCTTTTGTCTGATGATAATTTCAGTATCAGTGATTCATTCAACAAAGAGTTTTGAAAGGCTTAAGGTGTAGATTGTGTCCAGGCCCTGTGGACAGCTGTGAACAAAGCAGTCAAAACTCCCTGCCGTAACAGTGCTTACATTTTAGTGTAAACAAATAACGAAAATATATAGTTTGCTAAATGTCAGTAAGTGCTATGAGGGAAAATAAAGCAAGGAAATGAGACTAGGGTAGTGCCAGAAGAATGGTGGGACGGTGGGATTGCAGATTTTAAATGAGACGGCTAGGGAAGGCCTCCCAGAAAAGGTGACCTTAGAGTAGAGCCTTGGTGGAGGTGAGGAAGCAAGCCATGTGGATTGTCTTGGGGAATAGCACTGCCGGCAGAGGAAGCAGTGCATGCAGAGACGAGGTGGGAGAGTGCCTAGTTTGTACAGGTAACAGTAAGGAGGCCAAGGTAGTTGGAGCTGAGGGAGGAGGAAGGTAGTAGATGTGATCATAAAGAAAGGGGAGGGGAGATTGTGCAGGGCCTAATGGACAATTGTTGAGCTTTTACTCTGAGATGGGAAGCTACTGGGAAGTTTTGAGCAGTACAATGATGAGACTTGATGTACTCTCTGAAAGGATTGCTGGGCTGCCTTGTAGAGTAGACTATGTTAGGGGTAAGGTTAGAAGCAGACCAGCTGGGAGGCTCTTTTTTGGTATGTGAGGTGGGAGGTGTTGGTTGGCTTAGACCAAGGCAGTAGCAGTGAAGTGGTGAGAAGCTGGATTATTTTGGAGGTAGAGCCAGCAGGACTTGCTGATGAATTGGATATGGTATTCATATTCAAAGAAGGTGATCAAAGATAACTCTAACATTTTTGGCCTAAACAATTATAAGCACCTCTATTTACAAAAAGTAAGAAAACTGATAGAGAAGCAGTTGGGAAAAGATTAGTTCAATTTTGGACATCTTAAGTTTGAGATATCCATTAGACATTCAAATGGAGATGTCAAGTAGGCAAGGCATCTCTCAGGGGTCAAAATTTTTATATAGACATAAATTGAAAGCCATGAAATTGGATGACATTACCCAGGCAGTGAGTGTAGGTAAGAAAAGAGAAGCTCAAGGGTTGAATCCTAGAGACACTCCCAACATTCAGAGGTGAGGAGGATGAAGAGGAAACAACTGAAGAGATTAGGAAGTATGGCCAGTAAGGTGAGAGGAAAGCAAGAGAATGTAGCTGTTACTAGCTAACCATCTTCTTGACTGTTTCCACAGAGCTTCATTTGGGGAGGAGGACACAAGGCCAGTGGGTTAGGCAAATTAGTCAGGAGGTTGTTTCTGTTTTGCTGCATTAATTTCAAAGTTAAATATAGTTAAGTTTCTATTTTACTTTTATGGAACTGATCTATTTTTATCACACTGTTTCTTAGCAAGTTGTCACTCTGCCTGTAGAAGGTCTAAGTTGACTTCTATTAAATATAAATTCTACTGATTGCTTTATAGACTTTTTCTTAACATATGCATGTTCCGAGAATTCACATTCTGCAGGTGGTGGAATAAATTTTGAAATTTATTGGTTGAAATAAATTTATTTCAATTGGTGGTTGAAATAAAATTAAGGACACAAGCCATATGATGAAGTTAACAGTTAAATAGACCAATACCTTATGATAAAGTTATCAGGGCTGTAGATTGTTTTTTATTTTTATTTATTTTTTTTTAAGGATTTTATTTATTTATTTGACAGAGAGACAGCGAGAGAGGGAACACAAGCAGGGCGAGTGGGAGAGGGAGAAGCAGGCTTCCCCCTGAGCAGAGAGCCCGATGCGGGGCTCAATCCCAGGACCCCAGGATCATGACCTGAGCTGAAGGCAGTCACTCAAACAACTGAGCCACCCAGGTGCCCCTGTAGATTGTTTTTTAGACAGTCATCCTAGTGAAGCCAGCTTTACCAGCAGTGGAAAAGACGTCTTTGGTATGTATATATTTCATAGACATACACACACATACTCCCTGTATACTGGTATTTCCTATTGTCCTTTAGTTCATCTTAGCTGTTGTGTTTCTCCTACTCACTGTATATTTTTAAAATTAATTTTATCCATAAACAAATATGTCCCTTTAGATATTAAAGTAGAAATATTTACATTTTCTTTAAGTGTTAAATATATGAAAAAGGTTTCAAATTGATTATTGCATAAAGAAGAAAGGAGGTGTAAATAGAAGTTGTTGGAATTAGTTGACATGTAGGAAGGCAGACATCATTTTGAAATTTTCTTTTATGCCTCTCATTTCCTCTAAGACCTAGCTGTAGGAATTTACATGGCTTGATTTATAGCAGCAAATCTTTTAGGCAACAGAGAAATTAAGGACCTTTATTTAAGTAACGTAAATATGCAAGCCCCCAAGAGGGAGCTTATGGTCTTTGCCTCTCTCTTTCATAGTACCTTATACGTAGTGTTTAATAAATGAATGAGTATAAAGTTTACATATGAGTCCACGAATTGTGTGGTGGCCAGAATATTCTTAAAGCATTCCAGTGGTGGTTTGGGTTTAGTTCTGCAGAGGAGTATTGAAGTATGATGGGTGCAATCCCTGCCACAGGCCCTTGTTTAAATCTCTTCCTTGGTGCCTGTATTTATTTTTAGCTTTGATTTTCTTGGGTGTGGTTTCCAGAAGAGCTTTGGGGCAGTGAAGACCATGGTCTAAATTCAAATATAGTTAACCCTTGAACAAAAGGTGGGGGTTAGGAGCGCTGACCCCTCCAATACAGTTGAAAATCTGCATATAACTTCTGACTCCCCCAAAACTTAACTACTAATAGCCTACTGTTGACTGGAAGCCTTACTGATAACATAAACAGTCAAATAATGCATGTTGTGTATATTACATAATTACATACTGTATTCTTACAATGAAATAAGCTAAAGAAAAAATAAGCTACAGAACTACTTTATTTGAAGATTTATTTATTAGAGCACTTGGACAAGTCAGGGGGAGGGGCAGAAAGGAGACAAGCAAGACTCCCTGCTAAGCAGGGAGCCAGACGTGGGGCTCAGTCCCAGGACCCCGAGATCATGACCTGAGCCAAAATGAAGAGTCTGACACTTAACTGACTGAGCCACCCAGAAGCCCGAGAAAAAAAATTTTTTTAAAGATTTATTTATCTATTTTGGAGAGAGCGAGTGAGCACACGTGTGTGGGGCAGAGGGAGACACTCTCAAGCAGACTCCCCACTGAGCAGGGAGCCTCATGATCTCACCACTGTGAAATCATGACCTGAGCAGAAATGAAGCCTCAGAGGCTTAACCAACTGAGCCACCCAGGCACCCCGAAAAGAAAACATTATTAAGAAAATCATAAGGAAGAGAAAATACATTTACAGTATTGTACTGTATTTAGTTTTTAAAATCTGCCTGTAAGTGGACCTGCGTAGTTCAAACCTGTGTTCAAAGGTCAGCTGTACAAAATTTGGTTGATACTGACCGTATCATACCACAATAGTTCTGAAAGGGACCTTAGACATCATTTACAGTGAAGAAACCAAGGCTGAGAGATTAAGGACCCTCTCAGAGAACACATTTGACTAGCAGCAGACAGCAGACTAGAGCCTAGTTGATCCAGTATACTGTGCTCCATAGTTATTTTATTTAAGGTTAGAAAAGAAATGAGCTTGACTTGAGTTTAACAAGCATCTCAGGCTTGTCTTTATTCCAGACTGCATGTCCTAGTTAAGATTGCTAAACTATGCCTTTTAAAAACTGGCCTGCTGTACAGGCTTTATGGGTTAGAGCTGCCCTGATCTGACCACCATTGGTAGTATCTTACTTGTTAGTTATCTTGTCATTGTTAATCTTAAAAATAAAACTGCCAAGTTATTTTACCAGGAAAAGTGGGTTTATTCAAGAATAGTGGAGAATTGCGATTCAGGACATGCAAGCAAGCTACAGCAAAACCATGGGCAAGTCTGGAGAAGAAAGTAGAGTACCCCTCTTTTATAGAGGAAAGAGAGTCAGGAGAGGCTCTTATAAACAAAAAGTCCATTGGGGTAAACCGGGAGTTCAAAATTCAGTGTCACTGAGTTGTGACAGTCTCTTACTGGCCGGGCCGTTGCCAGGCAAGGAGAAAACCTTCCCTTCTGGGGCTGAGGTAGTAGTTTGGATTTGCAAGGTCCCTTTTTCTGGGTTCTGCTAATGAAGTCTTGTGATGCGGTATGAGAGCTCCCCCTTCTGGCCTTTGGCCTCCAGTTTAGTGAGGTTTCCTTTTATACATTTCACACCGTCTGGCCCACAATGGATTATGTTTGGGAGTTTAAAAGGTTTGGCCTGTTAACTGAAAGGCTGGGGAAGAGAAATAAAAGGATCAGCCTCCATTCTAATGAGGCCAAAGAAGATTCAAGGTCTAGTTACTATGATACAGTGCTAACTTGATTTTAAAAATCCACTGGGAATAAAACTCTTTATAGTGAAATTGGCCCAATAGTGCGTGCAGCTAAACTCTGAGTAATAACCCCAGGGCTCAGGCTTCTGTTCCATTGGTTAATGCAGGACATACCAGCATAGGGAGCTCAGAATATGAGACGGTGAGACAGAAAGGGAAAGGGGACGAGAGAAGGACATAAGTGTCTTTGGAGAAGAAGATAATAGTAAGAGAAGGGAAAGAAAAAGGGGATGGGGCGAGACAGAAGAGGCTGGAGGAGTACAAGTAACATCTGCTGAGGTATTGAGACAGACTTCTGAAATTCCTGAGTATATCCTTTTGCTTGTACTAATTCCACTGCTGGTCACAGATATCCTTGGAGTAATAAAAGTGTCTAGAATACAGTACATTATCAGTCATAATTTTCATGAGGCTTCATAGAGAAGAAAACATTTTCCTCTTCTGAAATTCATTGGAGGGTAGAGACAGTTTTCTTACATAAGATACTTTAGGAAACAAGTGCCATTATATCCAAACCCTTAACATTTCTGATTGATAACAACCTAAATTTTGTTTTTAGGAAAGCCATAACTAGCCAGTACACTTTGGATTAATTGTTTAATGTTAATTGTTTACAGTGTGTCAGGTTGTAGAGTATATAGTGACAGTCACCATTCTGTAAAGAATCTACAATGAAATAGCAATAATTAATACTGCTTTCCGCATGGCAAGCACTGTGGTAAATGCTTCATAGTTATTGCTTCATTTAATCCTGGCAACCACCGTAGGAAGTGGCATTATCTTCTCTGTTTTGCAGGTGAGGAAACGGAGACTAGGGAGTTTTAAGTGCTTCACCCAGGTTCATATAGTATGTATATGGGAGGAGGGATGGACATAAGTGTCTTCTTATATTCTGAGCTCCCTGTGCTGGTGTGTCCTGTATTAACAAATGAACAGAAGCCTGAGCCCTGGATTGAAAAGTCTCTCTAGCGTGATTCATTCATGTCCATAACCACTACATTTGCCACCTCCTTAATAACATGCACTATATCATACAGATTGTAAAATCTACCAGTGTAGGGACCACATGGATAACCTTATAACTAAATGAGATTATCTTTTAACTTCTTACAGGAAAGATATTAAGAAGGAGACTACTTGGTCTTTATGACTTTCAGACCTGACTATGTCTCTCTTTATGGTCAGCACGGGTAATGTCTCTTGCATGAATGAATTCCTTTATTCATTCATCAAAAAATTAGAAGAGTATATATATGTTACTTTTGTATTTATTAATGAATATATATAAAGATAAGATTTTACCATATAAATATAAGGCATTTACTACATAAATAAATCTTCCATCTTTTTAAAAATCTCTTTGCTCTTTTTACTGGGTTTTATCATCTGTCTTTTCTTAGCGTAAATTCTTATTTGTCCTTAGATGAGTTTATAGTTTTTTAAAAGGAATGTATGATTGCTTGTGAAACTATAATTAGAGCTGGATGCACAGTCAGAAGCCAGGAGTCCGATCCTGGCCTGTGACTTAGGACATCTGTGGGCTCAGTGTTTTCATCTATTTCGAAGGGGTTAAGTGAAGTGACTGATTTCTGAACATACTACTCCTCTCTTCCATGAGCCTGAACTTGTTTTTGAGTGGAAAAACTAAATGTATCTGTTTAAAAAAAAATTAATGGCCACATGAGGACCAATTGAGTAATTACAATTTCAGCCACAAGGAAAGGAAAAAAAAATCAGTTAGTCTTTGCGTTCTCATACAGGAAAGGTGCAGTTTTTAATAAGCTTTTTGAAATATTAGTATCAATTCATGGACTCTCAATTATTATCTACATTGGCCCTTAGAGAGCCAGGGACCCATTTGAAATCACTGTATTAGAGAATCTCTTGAAGTTTATACTAGCAGTATGAATGATACTGCCAACTATCCACAAATGGGATAGGCAGCGGGAACTTAGAATAATTTTTTCCATGTAAAATTTTTCAGTAGCTCCCTTTGTATTTGGATTAGGATTCAAACTCTTTACCCTGTATCTTAGTTTGTTCAGGCTGTTATAATAGAATACCATAGACTGGGTGGCTTATAAATAACAGAAATTTATTTCTCACAGTTCTGGAGGCTGGGAGTCAAGTTCAAGGTGCTGGCAAATCCCATGTCTAGGGAGGGCCCTCTTCCTGGTTCATGGATGGCCCTCTTATGTGGATGGGGTGAGGGAGTTCTGTGGGATCTCTTTTATAAGGAAGGGCATGAATCCCATTCATGAGGGCTCTACACTTCCCAAGGGCCCACCTCCAAATACCATCACATTGGAGATTAAATTTCAACATATGAATTTTGGGAGGGACACATATTTAGTTTATAGCCCCCTGGTTTGCAAAGCTTTTCATGATCTGTTCTTTGTCTACTTTTCCAACATTTTCTGGTTGGATCACTATTTCCTGCTATGTTGATTTTCTTGAAGGTCCTTAAAAACAGTAAGCTGTTTCTTGTCTCATGGCGTGTTCATCTTCTCTTCCTTCTCTCCCTGGAATCCTCTTTCTAGACCAGCATTGTCCATTATAAATATAATACGAGACACACATAGTTTTAAATTTTCTAGTAGCCACATTCAAAAAGGTAAAAGAAATAGGTGATATTAATTTTAATGATATATTTTATGTATGTATCTAAGATTATTTCAGCATATAATCAACATGAAAATTATTAATGAGATATTTAATAGCCACATGTGACTAGTGGCTGCCCTCTTGGATAGTGCAGCCCCACATCTTTGCAAAGATTGGCTTCTCATCATTTAGGTCTCTACACAAGTGTTACCTCCTCAGATTGGCCTTCCCAGACCATCCTGTATAAAATGGTGTTCTTCCTCCCCTTGCCTGCCCCACTCTTGCCAGGAACCCTACTTTATTTTCCTTATAGCACTTAATGGCACCTGACAATATACTATATAAATGCATTTGTTTACTTTTACTTTTTAATGTCAGTCTTCTCTATTAGATTGTTGGCTCCTAGAGGGCAAGACCTTTGTCCTTTTTTTTTATTATTGTATATACAGTGACCAAAATATTGACTCAAATAGATTGTTTGAATAAGTGAATGAGATAATTTTGAGACAATTTGAGATGGACAAAAATATTTTTCCTTTTCCTTTTATTACTGGCAATAAAAATCAGTATATATGATTTATGTGTGGGTTTTTTAACTTCTAAAATGGAAACTAGAGTTTTTTAAAAAATGAGAAACTTGAGATTGATGAAAAAGCAAGAGAGTAGATGAATGATTAATTTTTTTTAAAGGTACATATCAGCTTTCTGGTGAGCTACAGTAATTTGTTACTAGCCTATTCTCTCAAAATCAACTATGACAAATTAATAATCTTTTTTTAAAAAACAACTTTATGCAAGTAAGTATGCAGGTAACAGCAAGGTTTTTTTTTGTTTTTGTTTTTTAAGCATGTAACATATTTATAAAGTAATGCCAGGTGATGGCACATAAATGATGGGTAGTGTTTATGAAATTTCAGAAAATGTGCTAAAGATTACTTGTAGCTTCAGTTGTGATTTTAGAGGAATGTCTTAGGAAATTGCATTCATAGTTTCCTTCTTCATGGACATCCCACATCAGTTTTGGACTTGGTCAGCCAGGACAGTTCCTTTGTTTCTATGAAGTTTAATCCTCTAAATATTTTTTCCCCATGCATATTTTTTCTTAATTTACCTTGTATAGTGTTCTGTTCTGCCTAAGGCTTGACTTGTTAAAATGGCACATGTAGGGGTGCCTGGGTGGCTCAGTTGGTTAAGCATCCGACTCTTGATTTCTGCTCAGGTCATGATATCAGGGTTGTGAGATTGAGCCCTACATCAGGCTTTGTGCTAGGCATGGAGTCTGCTTAAGATTCTGTCTCTCTCCCTCTCTCCCCCCACCCGCTTCCTCCTACTCTCTCTCAAAAAATAATAAAGTAAAACACCATCTGATGACCTTTAGCCAGAGATTCCAAAAATTTTTAATATGAAACTTTTTCACATTACTTTTTAAAAAAATTTTATTTATTTTATTTGTCAGAGAGAGAGAGAGAAAGCAAGCAAGCAAGCACAAGCAGGGGGAGCGGCAGGCAGAGGGAGAAGCAGGCTCCCTGCTGAGCAAGGAGCCCGATGCCGGGACTCAATCCCAGGACCCTGGGATCATGACCTGAGCCGAAGGCAGACAGTTAACTGACTGAGCCACCCAGGCGCCCCTTTCACATTACTTTTCAAACAAAACAAGTGTAAGAAGCTAAGCAGTGAGAATTCTAGGAAAAAAAGTGGAGATATTTTATATGTTGCTGAGATGGCACATCATGACGATAAGCCGCTTTCTCAGGCATCCCTGCACCTTGTCTAAGAGTCTGTGACTTTTACTAATTTGATTCTAAATTAAATATTATAACTTTTAATTAACATGAACTTTTTGAATTAATACCTTTCATTTTTCTTTTATAAACTTGTATACATCACTGGTACAAAGGTATTTTTGAATTAATGCTTTTTTAGATGACTTTCAAAGGTAAGTACTAGCACTATTAAGTCAGAAGTAGCTCTAGGAAGTCACCTTTATACAATGAAGCTGTGAAAATAGCTAACATTTATGGAGCCATGAATTGTGGTTGGTAATTTATAAACATTACTTTAAGTCTTCACAATAACTTGGTGTTATTTTCCTCATTTTATGTGAGGTGTTCCCCAAACTCAGAGTTACTAAAAGCTGGGATTACCTCCCAGGCTTTCTGGCTCCATTGCGCCTTGCTGCCCCTCCAGATCCTGTAGACCAGCTGTCCTCAACTCGTGGGTGGTGACACATTAGTGGGCCTGCCGTTTCTGAGCTGAGTCACAGTAATTATTAACAGTAGTTGAAATATTGAGGTTGTAAATGATACAAGTTTTAAAATAAGTGGAATGGAATCAAGGTCTTCTCTCCAAACGATGCTGTTCTCACTCAGTTCCATTCTCATGTGCTTTTATTGGATGGAAGAGAAAGATACGGCATTATATGCACCACTGCGGTAATTGTGAATAGCCAATACAAAATGGGAAAAATACCTAGTTAATGCTACTGCTAAGCGACTGTTACAGATGAGCTGTGAATAGTTTTCACATATTCATACTCTCTTGGGAATACCACTGCAAAAGTAGTCCATTTGCTTCTCTTCCCTGTAGTTTTTTTTTTTAATTGTTCATAATCTGAGGACACACATGTTTTTCAACACTTATGCTGGTCTAAACAACTAGATACTTTTCTAGATACTTTTCTCAATTATAAAATGTGACAGTGTCTTGGAAAGAGCTTTGAAGTATAGAGTGCAATAAAAATAGGTGAAATTATAATTTTAGAGTTGGAGAATCTTTTAAGTTCAACCCTGCTGCGAGGACCAGAATGTTGAATGCTTAGATATAGATTCTAAACTGTGAAACCCAGTTTAAAGATATTTTTAAGTAGTCTGTTTTCTAGATCCCAAATGCCTTGGGATGTAAATCCACCTGTTTTACGTAATTTTCTCCTGCCGAAGCCTGGAGGATCCGGGTTTCTGCTTTGAAGACCATGTTTTCTTGCCCTTGCCTCTTCTTTTCCAGTATAGCATGTTCTTATGGTCATTTATTTAACACAGGGACTTACTCTACAGTTTGAGGAAACAGTGTAGAAGTGATACATAAATTAAGTTTTTAACAGTCTTTTTTTTTTAAGATTGTATTTATTTGACAGAGAGAGTGCACGCTCATTCGTGTGCATATGTGTGCAGGGGGGAAGGGCAGAGGGAGAGGGAGAAGCAGGCTCCCCGCCGAGCAGGGAGCCCTGATGCGGGCTTAACCAACTGAGCCACCCAGGCGCCCAGTTTTTGACAGTCTTAATTCTTCTGTACAGTTTGGCACAAATTTGCTCAGACCAGGCTTTTTGTACATTTTTCCCCCTTAATCCTTTTTTCAAAGATCACCCTTACTTTCACGTTAGTCCTCATGAAGCCACTTCCTATTGGTTTTTAGTTGTCTCTTTTCTGTAAAGAAGAAGAAATACTCTTTTGATAAAAATTTCCAGTGTCATCAATAGTGAAGAGTTTTTAATGTCTAACTCCTCCAGTTACCTTCATCCCCAGCAGAAACTGGGTAGAGTTTCTTATTGTCCATGGCTTTTCAGGTTTAATACTTTATGTTTCTAGTATGCCTTCAGTTTCTTTTTCTTTTCTCATGGTCTTTGAGAAAACAGGGACAGTCTGCTAGATCAACAATATTCTTTCTATGTAATAAATTTATATTACTCTTTTTTTTCTTTTCTTTTTGCTGTAGATTGGGACTAAAATAGCAAGGAAGGATTGTTTTCCTCTAGGTAGATGAGACAGGAATTGTGAAGGGGAGTGACCATCTCAGCCTCTTGTATGAGTCCCTGATTATAAGACTCGGCATCAGCGTATCAAATGGAATTCCATGAGAATCAGCTACAGACTTGCATAGGAATAGCTTGAGCGGCAGAAATTTAGGGTTGGTTATAGGTTTAAAGATTATGGATGATTCACTTCCAGGACCACAGTGCTTTGTTCTATTTTCTAGGTTAATTTCTCTTCACTTCAACTTTAACCCTAACCTTTAAGGAAATTTAAATGGCTGAGGTAACAAGATAACAGATTGTTTAAGAATGTTTCCCATCTCTTGTCTCAAGTGTATTCTTTTTCTTAATAAATAAACTTTTGTCTGGATTTCAAAATATTCTGGCTCAGCTCCAGGGAAATGAGCTTTCCAGCTTGACTTCATTTGCTTTGTGCCATTGTTCACAAGAACAATGACTGTGATTTCACAGTTTATTAAAACACAAGCATTGGTACCGCTGAGGTGATTATGCCAAAATAGGTTATTTTGTTTAGTTGTTCTCACTCCTGTCTGGCAGTGCTTATTTTTCCATTGGCACCCCTAGCTACCATTTGATTTTAAATAAATACGTGAAAGCTGTGTTGTGCTTAAATGTAAAATTTTGTGTACTCCTCAGTGAAGGATGGACAGGCCTCATTTACTATGAACTACTTGTAACCTGTCTTGTCCCTGGTGGAAGGAGCCAGTGGGGAGAGTGTAAAATATGGGTGTACGGAGGGTGGAAGACAGTAGAAAAATCACACCTCTTACTCCAAAAATCCTCTTTTCCTGATCTTACTAATCTTTCTGTCACCCTCTCTTCTACTTGGAACACAGATTTTATGGTTAGAGTGTGAGAATTTGTACAGAGATATCCAAACAAGTGTCCTAGGCCCTGGAGCTCCCACAGGTTTAATTCCCTGCTGGAGGAGTCATTATAAAATCGCTTACACAAATGTTGCACCTACTAAAGTTTAACAAAGATTTACATTCACTCTTCCCTGGAATAAAGAAGAAGAAAGCAGGAGAAAAATTTAGCTTTTTCTGAATGTGGCCAAGAAGTAGACCTACTTTGTTGAATCATTAGGGGGCAGAGGCCTTGATGTGAAATGTCTGTTGACATGTATGCACATTTAGTATTTATTTCTGTGCCCCATTGAACTCTGTTGAATAGATCAGGTGACAGCTTTTATCTATCTGAAAGTCAGTCTTTGAGGGACAGCTGAAGCACTGGTGTCTGTGTGTGAGAGAGATTGGTGTGTTTTTTTTTTTAATGTAAGAGAAGTAACTTCTTAAATTTCTTGCTTTTAAAAATAAGAAATTCTCCTGTAAAATTCAGATTTGCTTTGGGACTTAAAGGAGAGTGTAAATGGTTTTATTATTTTAGTAAATACAACTGAATAGTTTTTGAATGTCTTCTGAAATGAGATATAGTCTCCTCTCAAGTGTGGGAACTGTTTTATTCCCTCTTCCCCTGTTCCCTGACCTCTGCCTTTTGACCCTGCTGCTTTGTGATGAGATTATGGGCCTTTGAGCTTTCCCCAGTGTACCCAAGGTTTCCTTACACAGCAACATAAAACTTTATGCTTCCTTAAAAGATATTCTCAGAATTGAGGAGAACATTCAGATTTAAATGTGGACATGCATTTTGTAAATATTTAAAAGTCTGTTTTTTTCTTCACACTTTCCAGAGTATCTGCATATTTTCTAATAGGAACTTTAAAGTTTTGTGGTTATTTGTATGACTAAATGTGTTTTTTCTTTTCAAGTAAAACTTTGTAATGTTATTATTTTGGAAGAGACTAAGAATTAGAGCTTTCTAGGATAAGGGAACCCAAGAGAGACCCAACTGTTTACTCCCCATTGTTGTCTATTAGGTATGAAAAGTTAAAATTTGGATTTAGAGGGTATCATGCAGGAGCAATTCAATTCAAGCAAAATTGAATATTTTCAGAGAAAATCAAGGCATTAACCTGCTTGTTTTATAATAAATGCCTTTTAGACACTTTATTAGGTGCTTAAAATAGAGTAGGAAGAGAATCAGGGACAAACAAAGGAGATGAGCCCATTTGGTTTTGCTACCTGTTGGTAGTGCATATAAGAGGTTGTTTGTGGGGGGTTTTTTCTCCCAGACATTTTAGTAGGACTTTCTGAGAAATGTCTGTTTTACACACTGAAATATTCCACCAGGAGTGAGGTAAATAAAATAATTGGTTTGAAATAATAAAAGGTAGTAAGTGTTTTTTAAAAAATTGTGGCTTTTAAATTATAAAAGTAATGTATGCTCATTTTGAAAACTGGAGAATACAGGATTGCATTAAAGAAAACAGTGATCACCTGTTATTCTAGAGGGGTAGAATTTAAAATAAAAATAGAAGTTCTGATTTCTAGTCACTAATTAGAAGACAGAGTGACCATTTTACTGAAGTTGTGTGGTTAAATGAGCTGAGCAATAATCTGAGAAACACAATAGCATTTTTTTATGTCGAAGTCATTGCCACTGATTTAGTATATGACATCTTTAAAGATCTCTGTAAATAATTATTGATTGAAAGACGAATAAATAAATGAAATGGAGTTGTCCATCTCAGGTGTTCGAGGGATAAAAATTAAATTCTTAGTACTTGCAACAACTTTTTTTTTAAACCAAAATCCTTTATACTACCAGTAATTAAGGTGAAATGGGAGAAGAAAGAATAGCTTTGAAACTGAGGAGTTTAATGCTAAAATAATCTATCACAAAATGTTTTTTCCCATTATGGGAAAGAAAGGGGAAAGCACTGGTGACAAATGAGATGGGAAGACGGAGAAAAGAAGCTAGTAAGCCAAAGAGGCAGTTCAGTGACAATTAAGGTAAACTCTTGATCTCTGTCTTAGTAGGAATCTGATTTAGTCACATAGCAGAGTGGAAATTTATTTAGATGGTATAAGATACCTCTGATGGAGAATCTGATTGTCTGTCTTCAGGTTGCTGGAAGAGAATAATATTTTAGGAAGGCTGATTTGACACTTGTCCCTCACAGCTCCTTTCCTGTCTCCCATTGTAGGGGCTGGGTAAACATTTCATGGTCAGTGCGGGCACTAACTGCAAAGAACACAGAGAAGGTCTGCAGGTTTTCTTCTCATGTAGTGGAGTAATAAGAACAAGGACAGTCTTTTATTGTCTTGCAGTGTTTTGGCTGTTGGTGCTTTTAGATACCTTCTGTAAATGACTTTACTCCTAAAACATACTTATCATGAGTTTCATGTGTAAACCAAATGAAGACCTTAAGAAAGCAAAGAAGGGACATTTATCATAGTAACTAGAAAAACTTATACAAGGGCAGATGTGCTTATCTCCTTCTCTTTAAATCTATCAATTTACTGGCATGAATAGGACTTTTGTTAGTAAGGACAGTGCTTTCTAAAAATTTTTTGAGTAAATGAAACAAACCTTCCAAAAAAGAAAAATATACAAAGCACAAAAGAGGGAGAGAGAGAGAGAGAACCCTAGTTAGTTTTTATCTGGAGGGATATTTGCATTTTTATTTCTGTTATTTTTTAGGATAGGCTGAATTCAGGTGAATTTTAGTTGCTAAAGTACTGTGACTGGCATTGGTTCTTAAAAAAATTTTTGGAGCATATAATGCAATAAAGAAAGTAAAGGGGCAAACTTTGGGAAAAGGGGGCTTATTTTTTCCCACATCTGTGTTCCCACATTTTGTTTCTAGAACTAAATGTACATAGTACACACTTAAAAGATATGTAGGCTAGCTTGCTTTAAGTATTTCATGGAGTGGGAGATGAATTGGGAAGAGAGATTTAATCTGGCTTTTGGATGATTTTTCTGTCACAATGCTGTGGTTATAGGTCAGAGAGGACCTAAGAAATAAAGGAATTTGACTGGTTCACATAAGTTTTTTTAGGGGTGGGATGTTTAGGTATAATTTGAGCAGAGCTCTAGCTCCTTTTCATTGCAGTTCTTTATGCTCTGTCTATCCTCAGTGTTGACTTGACTTCCTTCCTTCAAGGTAATAAAATGGTGGCAGTAGTTCAGGCTGCACATTTGCATATCACACCTTCCCTAGAAGAGATTTAACTTTCCTCTTTCACTCCCCACTCACATCATGAAACACAAATCTTGGTCTTTGTGATCAGACCACTTTACGTCACGCTTCCCAGTGGCCCATCCTTAATTTATCAGTCTGGCAAGAAAGATGGGATTAAACTAGGGACCAGTGCGCCTGGGTGGCTCAGTTGGTTAAGCGACTGCCTTCGGCTCAGGTCATGATCCTGGAGTCCCGGGATCGAGTCCCACATTGGGCTCCCTGCTCAGCAGGGAGTCTGCTTCTCCCTCTGACCCTCTTCCCTCTCATGCTCTCTATCTCTCATTCTCTCTCTTTCAAATAAATAAAATCTTAAAAAAATAAAATAAATAAACTAGAGACCAGAGCACCTGGGTGGCTTCGTTGGTTGAGTGTCTGACTCTTGATTTTGGCTTAGGTCTTGATCTCGGGGTTGTGTGATTGAGCCCTGCATGAGGCTCCATGTCCAGTGCATAGTCTGCTTTTCCCTCTCCCTCTGCTCCTCCCCCCTGCTCGTGTGCTCTCTCTCTAAAATAAATGAATAAATAAAATATATTTTTTAAAGATTTATTTATTTATTTGACAGAGAGTGAGCGCACGAGCCGGGGGAGTGGGAGAGGGAGAAGCAGGCTCCCCACTGAGCAGGGAGCCCGACATGGGGCTCGATCCCAGGACCCTGAGATCATGATCCAAGCCAAAGGTAGACACTTAACCAACTGAGCCACCCAGGCGCCCCGAAATAAAATCTTAAAAAAAAAAAAAATAAACTGATTAGAGACAGTATGAGATGAAAACTAGGGCTGCTTCACAATGGAAGGGGAAAGGAAGTGGC
This sequence comes from Zalophus californianus, assembly GCF_009762305.2. NCBI lineage: Eukaryota > Metazoa > Chordata > Mammalia > Carnivora > Otariidae > Zalophus > Zalophus californianus. Next base: position 76,208,112 of record NC_045603.1, read on the forward strand.
TGTTGGGAAGCAACCTAACTGAATGCCAGACTATGAAGAAGGCTCCTTTTTTTTTTTTTTTTTTTTTTTGGTTAAAGATTTTATTTATTTGACAGAGACACAGCGAGAGAGGGAACACAAGCAGGGGGAGTGGGAGAGGGAAAAGCAGGCTTCCCACCGAGCAGGGAACCCGATGCGGGGCTTGATCCCAGGACCCTGGGATCATGACCTGAGCCGAAGGCAGACGCTTAACGACTGAGCCACCCAGGCGCCCCAAGAAGGCCCTTTGAGAGACAGAAAAGAGCCCCTGAAAAGTTTTGAACAAGAGAATGTCATGCTCAAAGCTATGCTTTAAGAGTATTACTCTAGATGAGGGGTGTAGAATGGAATTAAACTGGGAAGAAACTAAAAGTGGCAAAACCAATTAGGAAATCGCTATTCTGCAACTTTACTGAATGTAGTCTAATAGTTTTTTGTTGGACTCTAGTGTTTTCTATGTATAATATGTCATCTGCGAATATTGACAGTTTAACTTCTTCCTTACTGATTTGGGTGCCTTTTATTTCTTTTTCTTGTCTGATTGCTGTGGCTAGGACTTTCAGTATTGTGCTAAATAAAAGTGGTGAGAGTCGGCATCCTTGTCCTGTTTCTGATCTTAGAGGAAAAGGTCTTTTGTTTTTCACCATTGAGTGTGATGTTGGCTGTGAGTTCTCCCATTTATGGTAGGCTTTATTGTGTTGAGGTATGTTCCCTCTGAATGCACTTTGTTTAGTTTTCTATCATAAACAGATGTGGAATTTTGTCAAATGTAGAAAACTGTTAAACCAGAGGGAAGGGCTTGAATTAGGAGAGTGGCACTGGGAGTAGAGAACAGAGGATGGGTATGAGAGTAGGACAGACATTGGATGAATTGATTTGAAAACTATTTTATGTGAGGTTAAAGGGGAGATGAGGCATATAGGACTGAGATTTTGGGCCCAGGCAACAGGGATATGGTAGTGTCATTCATAGAAGGAAGGAACACCGGAGGAAATAAGGAAATAGGGGATGTTTAGGTCAATTTTGAATTTGTGGTAGTAATAATGCTGGTATAACTTTATTTTCCTTTACAGCAGGAGGATTAAAAGTCTCTTCTTCAAATCTTATTATGATAGAAGTGTTTATGTTAAGGGGTGTGTATACAAATAAGTGGTGGAGCTAGTACTTGAATTCAAGACTTCAGACCCAGAGTTCTATTTTCTTTCCATAATGTCACACTTACCTCTGTAGGCATAACTCATGAATTCTTTCCTTCCCACCCCCCTCCCTCCTTCCTTCCTTCCCTCCCTCCCTTCCTTCCCTCCTTTGATTGAGGAACCAAGAATGGGTGCATATTAATTTGAATCTGTGTTTTTAAACACAAAGTATAAAAATTCTATAATTAAGGAAAATATAGAACTAGCCAGATACAAGCTGAGACTTAGTTTTGAATTAGGATAGTTTGCTGGGCATTAATTAGTAAATAATTTACCTATTTTCTGCAGTGCTTAAGTTTGTAGCTAAAATGCACAGTTGTTTTTGTGACAGGCTTTAGTAGTGCATTTAGAATTCATCTGTATTCTTCAGCTACGAGGCAGTGAACCATATGCCCTTTGACATTTTGGAGTTTGTACAGCAAAAAACTGTCTAACCAGTTTGAATGTCTGCAGGTGTTTGCAGTGGGTTCTAGGCATTCCCACCTAAAATGTTCAGGTCATCTGGTACTACTCTAGAACTATGTGTACCAGTTGCTGATAATGCATCTGTGGTGCTTACTCTAGAGCCTGGCAGGATGTAATTGCTCGGTTGACATTAGCTATTATTCTCATTAACATAATTGATTGGAGATAGCCTCAGACACTTTGATGAGATTTAAGTTGTTGATGAAACTCTCCTTCAATTCCAAGACAATCCCTGGGGTTGTGTCCTTTTTTTCCTAAGGGATAATTTTATCCGTTAAAAAAATAGATAATACATTCATTTGGTATCATTTTCAGAAGATAGAAGAAAATTGTGTTAAAAAAATGTATCTCATCCTTTCCCCTAGCCTTTCAGTTCCTTTCCCCAGACATAATCATAGTTACCACTTTCTTGTGTATGCTTCTAGAGGTATTCTCTGCATTCCATGACATGTGTTTTAATTAATCTTAGATTATACTCTTACCTTTGAACTTTGATATATTTCTCTTTTACCCATGTTTTTGCCTTTTTACCTCACTTTATTTGGTAACAATGATAAAGGTATTGCTCAAATTATATTTTTTATTGTTTAGATCACATCAGATACAGTCCCTAGTTTGCAGTTGGCATTCATGTTCAGAGATGTTAAATGAATTGCCTAGGTTTACATTACTAGTGGCAGAATTAGAACCAGAAGGAAGGTTCTTCTGAGTCCAAATCCAGGCTTCTTTCATTACAGAGGAACTTAGCCTTTCTCTTGTGTCAAAGAGCCCACCTGCCTAATTTGATGGAGAGCAATGCACTTATACCTAAAAAGATAGTACCTGTCAACTAATTATCACCTGATTGCCAATATTATCTCATCTTCATCCTCCTACCTCCTTATGCCTACGAGTCGCTACAGTATTATTTTGTAACAAATCCCAGATTTTATGTCCTTTCATCTGTAATATTTTAGAATGTGTCTCTAAAAATAAGGACTCTTCTATGTCCACTTTAATAAAATGAATTTTGATTTTCTATTTAATCTTCAGATCTTAGTTACAATTTATGTGTTGAATAAATACTATGAAATGCCTTAGTCTCATTAACCAAATGCAATAATTAAATCAAGAAGTAAATTTTATGTGTGCTTTTAACATTTTTAAAGTAATATTGGCAAAGGTGTTGAGAAAGTAATTATTAAAAGTTATTCTAGCTCAAATTTAGGAATCTTAAAAAGGCTCTTTTAGCACCTTTGTTATAAATAAGCTTCTCAATAGGGTTGTTTCATTATATTAGTTAACTATTGTTGAGGGTCAAGATTATCCTAAAATACAGTGCTCAAAACAGATGTTTATTATCTTGCATACTTTGTGAAGGTCGGGAATCCAGGAGCAGCTTAGCTGGGTGCTTCTGGCTTAAAGTGTCTCTTAAAGGTTGCACTCAAGCTGTTGGCAGGAGCTGTAGTCATCTCAGGGCCTGGCCCAACTCTGCCTGAAGAATCCACTTCTAAACTCATTTGTGTGGTTGTTAGCAGGCCTCTCTGTTCCTCACCAGTTGGGCCTCTCTGTAGGCTGCTTGTGTGTCCTAATGATGTGGCTGCTGGTTTCCCTCAGAGCAAGTGATCAGAGAGAAAGGGAGAGAGAGAGACCCATGATAGAAGTCAAAAATTTTTACAGCCTACTCTCAGAAGTGACATACCATCATTTTTGCCCTATGCTATTGGTCACACAGACCAACCCTGCCTGGTACACTGTGAGAGGGAATTCCATTAGGCTGTGAGTACTGGAGGCAGGGTCATTGAGAACCATCTTGGAGGCTAGCTACCACACTGATTTGAGCAATATTGAAGCTTTTAAACCTTTGATTTAGGACTTACAGACTTCAGGAACAATTTTAAATAGAGTATACCAAAGGTGTAGTAGTGTGCAGGATTTTAAAGCAATCTGTATTTTAAAGAAATAATACAAATCTATTTTGAGAAGCAATGTTGCAGAGTTTGAGCATGGATGGGCTTGGAAGCTGGCCTGCTTTGAACAAGTTACTTAAATTCTCTTTACCTAGTAATAATAGTACTCTTAACGCCTCTTGGGATATGCTGGTCATATGCTTAGAACAGTGCCAGGCACATAGGAGGTGTTCAGATATTATTATTTTTATTGTTAAAAGAACTTGAGAATACAAGTGAACTCAGCTGCTTCTATATCTGGAATATCCAGTAGAATGTTGAAAGTTGAGTCTGGAGAGATGGGCAGGGACAGTGTGCTCTGGGAAGGATGAGCCTTCACCTCTGATGGCTATGCAGAGTTGATTTGTATTTGTGCTGTTGCTAACCCTTGGCAATTAGTATTTATTTTAAACTACTTTGTTTAAAAGAGTGGTTAGCTTTTGTAGCACTTCTCTGTCCGTTTTTGCTTGGGTGGTAACACCTGCATTTATGCTTCAGATGCAGCAGTACAGGGCACACAGGTGTTCTTTTCTTTCCTCTTTTTAAAATTTTATATAATAGTCCTAATTTGAAAGGGAAGTGATGGTGGTATTGCTTTTTAAAAACAGAAAAGGAAAATGAAAAAAAAAAAAGAATGAAAAGGGTTGTAGTGGAGGGGAACTGAAAAGTGCTTGATAAATTATGTAAGGAAGCATTTGGCTTTGGTCAGAAATTTAGTTGTTAGCCAGCTGCAAGCAAACCCATCTGGCACACTTTTTCATTATTCTTCTGAAATATTCATGGTCTCCAACAGTCCCTGCCTTGTTTCCTTTAGATCCTCACATATTCTCATCTTCCGGTAGCCAATCTGGAGTTGCAGTGAGTTGCCCTTGTTTTGTTTCCTTGTTGCTGTGAATGTAATCAATAAAGAATAGACACTCAAGAAAAGTTTATATATACTCAGATCTCTTACAAAATAAGCTGTGGGACAAATGAAATGAAGGATTTGAGAACAGACTGGCTAAAATAATCGCTACAGTTAATTATGCTTTAAAGTATCTTACTTTAAACATCTATGAATTATGAATCTCTTCTGATTAAGCAGTACCCTTCATTTTTATTAAATTTTATTTTGATTTAGAGAGCATGTGATTAGTAAACTTAAAATTTTTTATTTATAAAAGACATTTGCATGTTTCTTATTAACATCCTGGAGATCTCTTGAAATCATTTAGTATGTGGATCACAGGAGATCATAAGTAATCCTTTTATATTTTAAGATTAACTTATTTTACTTCAGATCATTGATAATAAGATTATTATTTAGCATTCAAAAAAAAGTTCTGAAAATTGGTCTTATAAATTCCTCTCAAAGCTCATGGGAGTAACTTTTTTACTCAGTAGTAACTTGAGATTCACCTGGTTATTTTTACTTCTTTTTTTTAAGAAGAAACTTTGCCACTATTTAGGAATGTCTTCGATGTTCAAATATGATTTTCTGCCATTAGCTCCCTGTTTTACATGAGAAGAGAGCCCTCTTTTTTTTGTTGTTTTTGTTTTTGTTTAAAGGAGGTTAGCAGTTTGTGTTTATACCAACTGCTGAGATTTTACCTAGTTGACTAAGATTTTAAAAACAGTGGGGTCAGTCTTTTCATTTTTATAGGTTAACATTGTGACAGCAGTGTTGAAAAATAGGGGCTGTTTGTATCAAATTTGTATGATATGGATTCTAATGTTTAAGTCTAATCTTACTTTGGTTTTTCTTCTTTTAGCTTTGGCTCTTTTGTCTGCTCTGGCTTTGCAAGATGAAGAAACATAATGTCTTTATTGGGGTCATTGCTTCCCAGAAACCTGGCTGACTTTAATGGTCAATAGGACCCATTTGCCACCTTTTTAACAAAGGATCCGAAGGCCTTGCAGGCTGCCCATCTGTCTTGGGAAGCTTTGTGCAGCCAGTGTGCAAAAAGAAGTTTTACTTGGCAGAAGGAAGCCTTTTCTACATAAGTATTTAGAATTTGTAAAAAACAGTTTCTAGGTAAATACTTAAAGTGTATTTAGTTTTGTGCTATATAACAAGTTACCTGATTTTGTCCCCATGTTTAGAAAGAGGCAAATTGGACAGAATTAGAATTGTTTTTTTTAATTTATTTTTATTTTTTAAAGATTTTACTTATTTATTTGACGGACAGACGTGAGAGCACAAGCAGGGGGAGCAGCAGAGGGAGAGGGAGAAGCAGGCTCCCAGCTGAGCAGGGAGCCCGATGTGGGACCCCATCCCAGGACCCTGGGATCACTGACCTGAGCCGAAGGCAATCGCTTAACCAACTGAGCCATCCAGGCGCCCCAGAATTAGAATTATCACTAAAGAAATTGAAGCTATTATGCAGCAGTTTTAGAGTAGAAAGAAACTGAAAATTAGTTGCTCTTATCACGTATTATTTAATTCATTTTATTTTTCTTTAAGACTGTCATTTCCCAGATCATATACAACTACAAGCCATTTATTTATTTAAAATTAAATTTGTTCTGGGGCGCCTGGGTGGCTCAGTCGGTTAAGCGTCTGACTTCAGCTCAGGTCATGATCTCAGGGTCCTGGGATCAAGCCCCATGTCAGGCTCTCCGCTTGGTGAGGATCTCCCGCTACCCCTGCTTGTGCTCTCATCTTTCTCAAGTAAATAAATAAAATCTTTAAAAATAAAATAGGGCGCCTGGGTGGCTCAGATGGTTAAGCGTCTGCCTTTGGCTCAGGTCATGATCCCAGGGTCCTGGGATCGAGCCCCACATCGGGCTTCCTGCTCGGCGGGGAGCCTGCTTCTCCCTCTGACCCTCCCCCCCTCTCATGCTCTCTCTCTCTCAAATAAATAAATAAAATCTTAAAAAAAAAAAAAAGAAACCGAAACTATGAATTCAAGAATCAGATGTTGGCTAATAAGATTTAAAGGATGAGATTCTTTTTTTTTTTTTTTAAACTAAGCATCAAGTCTCAAGTAAGCCTCTTTAGGGACAAACTGTTATGGTTATATGGAGCAGAAATTATTATTTATTTACATATGCCTGGAATTGGAGTATATTTTCTTGCTGTTTCTCTATCCCATGTGTGGGTAAGGAGATGCTTTGCTGTGCTTTAAATTGTGTTTTGTTTTTTCCCCATGACGCTCTTATATTAGTGTGTAGCAGCTATATGTTTATGACTCAGAGCCTCTAATATATATAGATTCTTTTTGGTAGCTGACCTTTTTTCTTCATCCTTTGTGTATGGAGTTATCTTTTCAAATCCCTAAACCTGAGTGGAGTTTTGACAAAAGGCTCCAGCTAATCTCTTATTCCATTTTCTCATGCAAATACTTTTGTAATTCCAGTATTTTTTTCTGTTGTCTTTGCTGGGTGAGATGAGTTCACCAAGGCTAAGTACCCTCCCAACACACATACTTTTTTTTGGTTGGGAGGGGACTGGTTGCAATTTCAATAGCACGGACAGGGTAAGCCTCACTGAGAAGTGATCTTTGAACAAATACTTGAGGGAAGTAAGGGAGTTAGCCAAGTCTCTAAGGGAAATCTGGAGCCACTACAGCATTTGAACACAGTAGAGACCCCTGACTTAAGTTTTAAAAAGATAAATCTGACAGTTGTATAAAGACTAAATTTAGGGGTACAGGGAGATGTGTTAGGAAGCTTGAAGTAATCTAGATGAGATATAATGGCAGCTCAGAACAGATGGTGGGATATGATCAGTTTCTGGATATATTTGGAAGATAGAAGCAATAGGATTTCATTACCAAGTGGTGGGGTGTGAGCAATCAGGGGCGCCTCCAAAGATTTTGACTTGAGCAACTTGAAGAATGGAGTTGCCATCAACTTAAATGGGAAGACTGTGGGTTGCACGGGTTAGAGAAGGAAGGGGTGGTGCAAATTAGGGATTCAGTTTAAACATGCCGAGTTTGAGATGTCTGTTAGATATCTTGGTCAAGTATGCAGTAAGATGTATAAGTTTGGCTTAGAAAAGACTGAGCTGGAATTCTAAATTATGCATGTATTTAAGTCCTTGAGACTAGATAAGATCACCGAGGGAGACGCTGTAGATAAGAGGAAAAGGGCCAAAGATAGTTCTTGGACAATCTAACATTAAGACTGTATCAATAAGCACACTTAAAACATTTTAGGTACAAAATTGAGAGTATTTTTTAATGGATAGAATAGTAAAGAAGATGGCAACAGCCTTTGGAGTATCTCTATTTTTCTTCCCCCTCTTATAAAATTCTTAAATTTTTTTTTATTTAGTAGTAAGTTCAAGGTCACAGTAAACACACAGCCAACTCTTTTTCTGGTAGATTAACATCGTTTGATTTTATTCCTTTCACTTCTTTTGATATTCTTAAATTTTTAAATTAAACTTCAAGTATTTAATTGCTAAGCAGATATTAATAAATGCTGTCAGATTCTTATAGTTCCATTACACTTTCATTAAGCTGGACAATGAAACAAAATACAGGCAGAGTATCCTTACTGCTAATAATATATTCATCTATAAATTCTGAAAATGACCAGCTATTGGACATAGTAGGTTTAAAATTTCTTGTCTTATGTTTTTACTTCTTGCCTGAGATAATTCCAAAATATTTGTGTTTTGGCAACTTTATGTACTTAAAGCAGTACATCATAATGAATGATAGAAGGTAGCCGATCTAGCTGATGGAAAATTCTTGCCAATACTTTCAATTAGATTAATGGAGCAGATTCTGAACTATAATATTGCTTAGGAGAACGTGTCCTCCCTCTCTCTTATTCCATTCTCTGTTCCTGTTCTTTTTTTTTTAATTTTGTTATGTTAATCATCATACATTACATCATTAGGTTTTGATGTAGTGTTCCATGATTCATTGTTTGTGTATAACACCCAGTGCTCCATTCAATATATGTGCCCTCTTTAATATCCATCACCAGGCTAACCCATCCCCCCAACCCCCCTCCCCTCTAGAACCCCCAGTTTGTTTCTCAGAGTCCATAGTCTCTCATGGTTCGTCTCCCCTCCGATTTCCCCCCTTCATTTTTCCCTTCCTACTAGCTTTTTTTTTTTTAACATATAATGTATTATTTGTTTCAGAGGTACAGATCTGTGATTCAACAGTCTTACACAATTCACAGTGCTCACCATAGCACATACCCTCCCCAATGTCTATCACCCAGCCACCCCATCCCTCCCACCCCCCACCACTCCAACAACTCTCAGTTTGTTTCCTGAGATTAAGAATTCCTCATATCAGTGAGATCATATGATACATGTCTTTCTCTGATTGACTTATTTCGCTTAGCATAATACTCTCTAGTTCCATCCACTTCATTGCAAATGGCAAGATTTCATGTTTTGTTTTGTTTTTGTTTTGATGGCTGCATAATATTCCATTGTATATATATACCACATCTTCTTTATCCATTCATCTGTTGATGGACATCTTGGCTCTTTACATAGTTTGGCTCTTGTGGACATTGCTGCTATAAACATTGGGGTACACGTACCCCTTCGGATCACTACATTTGTATCTTTGAGGTAACTGTATGACCCAGCAACTGTGTTCCCTGTTCTTAAGCTTGTCTTTCAATTTGAGTTGTTGAGGAAAAGTATCTTAACGGAGAGTAGCTTGATTTGCCATTTCCTCTACTAATGGAAGGGTTCAAGTAAAGTAGGTCGGAAACTGATTATTTTCCCTTTCCTTGGTAATAAGGATTATCTGTTAATACTAGGTTGGTAGAGGGGCACCTGGGTGGCTCAGTGGCTCAGTTGTTAAGCGTCTGCCTTCGGCTCAGGTCATGATCCCAGAGTCCTGGGATTGAGCCCCATATCGGGCTCCCTGCTCAGCAGGAAGCCTGCTTCTCCCTCTCCCACTCCCCCTGTTTGTGTTCCCTCTCCTGCTGTGTCTCTCTCTGTCAAATAAATAAAATCTTAAAAAAAAAACTAGGTTGGTAGAAAGTTTGCTTTTTGTTTTTCGCCTGTGTTTAAAATGTTTGTTCCAAATGATGTATTTACCATTGAATTAAAGTGTGTTTGGTGATTGATATTTGAAGGGACAAGTATACTTTTTTTTCTCCATATAGATAATGCTTCAACGATGCTGAATAAGTGGCAGTCAAAAGTGTTTTCAATCAGTCCTAATGAGGGATTAAATGGTGTTAGTTGCATTTGTTAATAAAAATCAATATCAGACTGTATTCATGAGGTTTCTAGTTTGAAGAACCATGGAGTTTCAAGTACTAAAATAAACTTTCAGTTGCTAAATGGACACATGTCAGTTCTTATTCATTAGATTGATTTGTGTCTGGGTTTTACTCTGTATTTAAGCCAATCCTTTATAAGAGGAAAGTAAATGGGAGTTGATTTAGAGCATTGTGCAAAATGTGTTTTTATCCATCAGTTTGGGTATATTTCTTGTTTTGTTCATGAGGTTCATGGGTTCAGAGAATTGTTAATACAATACCCAGTTTTATTTACAAGGTCAGAATAAGCCATGTAAATAAGTTTGTGACCCCTGGGTACTAAAAGAGTAGGAGTCGAGTTATTTGGATCTTGCATCTAAATTTTAGGAGTTATAAGAAAAACTTTAAGTTAGACCCAGGAGGTCTACAAGTTTCCATAGATCAAAGAACTGTGCTTCACTTTTCTTATTTTGCCATTCTTTGGTTTCACTGGAATAATCTTTAATGGGAACTGAGAAGTCAGTGTGAAGTGTCACCAGTGCAATTGCCTTTTGCTCCAAGCCCCAGTAAAAGAGAAAAAGGAGGGGCAGTAAAGCTCTGATCCATATTGGTACATCACAAAGAAGGAAATTTAGAATTGCTCAGGAATTACTGAAAAGAACAGTAAAACTTTGTGGTGTGTGATATACTTCCATGTTACTTTACCCAGGGCTCACTGAGTGTAGTTAGAGCTAAATGATCATGATAGTGAGCTCCTAAAACTAGAGTGTGTGGTTGGTTTTGTTCAGGGGTTGATAGACTTAAGAGCAGCTTTTCCTTGCACTATTTTTGATGTGGCAAAAGTGGTGAGCATCTTTGGTTTTAACAGGTTGCAGATTGTTCCCACCCTTTCATCTTTTTCTTATTTCTGCCTTTTCACTACTCTGCAAAAAACCTGAAGTGTTAGTAGTCAGGTGGGTAAGGTTTTGGCTTTTGTTTTTTTCCCTTGCTAAACTTCCTTATTCACTCCAAGCCTTGAATTTGTACATCTACTTTCTTTTTTTTTAAGAATATACTTTTAATTTTAAAACTGATTGTAAATATATCATACACGATTTTGTAGAAAATTCAAGCTATACATGATGTTAAATGGAAAGTAAAAATGAATAGCAACCCAACTGTGGAGAGATAACTACTGATACATTTTAGTGGCCATCATAGTTCTACCTACTCTATACATGAATATACATTTATTTACATTTATTTAATATAAAGTATATATAAAGTGTTTTTATTTAATATATTTTAATATTTAATAATTATATAATTTCACAGTATACAAACACTATCTTAACCTTTTAAAACTCAGTAATGTGTTTCGAAGATGATTCCATTTTATTTTACTTTTATTTTTAAAGACTTATTAATTTAAAGAGAGTGTGTTGGGGGGGCCTGTGGGGGGGAGGTGGGCAGAAGGAAAGGGAGAGTCTCCAGCAGACTCCCTGCCAAGCATGGAGCCTGACATGGGGCTGGATCTCAGGATCCTGAGATCATGAACTGAGCCCAAATCAAGTGTTGGACACTTAACTGACTGAGCCACCCAGATGTGGGGAGAGGGTTCCATTTCAGATTACATTGTCCTTTTAATGGTAAAACACCATATACTTTATAATGCGCTTTTATTTACATATTACCCTCCTATAGGTTCTTAGGTTGTTTCACATTTTTTTTTAAAGATTTTATTTATCTGAGAGAGAGAGTGTAAGCACAAGCAGGGGGAGGGGCAGAGGGAGCAGCAGACTCCCTGCTGAACAGGGAGCCCAATGTGGGGAGATCCCAGGACTCCCAGGATCGTGACCTGAGCTGAAGGGAGATGCTTAACCAACTGAGCTCCCCAGTCGCCCCTCACATTTTTTTTTTATTATAAACGGTATTGCACAGAACTTCTAGTAGGAAGATCTTTGCACACATTTTTAATTATTTCTATAGGTCACATTTCTGAGGGAAACTACTGGGTCAAGCGGCATGCATAATTTATTTTTTTAATGCAAATTACCAAACTGCCCTCTGTAAAGGCTGTAACAATTGACTCTTTTACGAGTATTTTTGAAGGAATAGTACTGGTTTTGACATTTTTTTACCCTCCACTTTGTATTTTGTTAAGAAAACACATCCCACTGGAAGATTCAGGAGCTCTTTATTCTGTAAACAATAGTTTTTTTTAATATTCTACGGAAGCCTCTAGAATTCCTAAGTGTCATAAAATTCTCTTCTGAAAATTAAGAACAGCCTCTTAATGAAAGCCTGTATGGCCAAAAAATAATTTTTTTTTTTAAGATTTTATTTATTTATTTGACAGAGACAGCGAGAGCAGGAACACAAGCAGGAGGAGTGGGAGAGGGAGAGGCAGGCTTCCCGCCGAGCAGGGAGCCCGATGTGGGGCTCGATCCCAGGACTCTGGGATCATGACCTGAGCCGAAGGCAGCCGCTTAACGACTGAGCCACCCAGGCGCCCCAAAAAATAATTTTTAAAATAATACATAGATACCATAATATATGCTTTTAAAATAATTTTAATCTGAGGCTTTATTACAGTTTTCGTTAATAAAATCATAACTTCTTAGAATTAAGGAAAAAAGGAAATGCCTTTTTAGTGTAACAAGAAGACTTGGTTATCATTGCTGTGGGGGTGGGTGGTACGTTTTAACACATTTCTGAACTTTCCTACTGAAGCCACATTTAGAAAATGAGCCTGGCTTTCAGTATTGTGTTTATTGATCCTGTGCTAAAAGGCCCAAGTTTTCAGCTGCACTCAATAATTATATTCTCTGCATAAGGAGACTATAGTACTGACCTTTGAAAAAATACATAGCCATTAATTAATTAAGTTGGTCTTCTTGAAGGCACTCTTGCTGAAAAGATCTGTCCTTTTATCCAAAGAAGGAAGAAGTTTGATTAATTTACAGCATCTGCTCCAGTATATAATACAGTATTTGGGGAAATGTCAGGTTCTCATGAATTTAAAAAAATATATGGGAAATTCACTTGTTAATTGAATTCATTTCCAGAAGGATGTGGTGGGAATCAGGTTTGTTCAGAGGCAATATGTCATGTCAGGAAAAAAAAAAAAATAACACCTGGTGTCAGAATCAGATATTCTGGGTTTTACTCTTGTTGGGAGAGTCACTTAACCTCTCTAGGCCTCTGTTTTCTCAACTGAGTGGAGTAGATTCAGCTGCCCTTCAAAAAGTTTAATGAGCATGCTAGTCACCTAAAGATCTTGTTAAAATGCAGAATCTGGTTCAGAAGGTCTGGGCCGGGCCTGAGGTTCTGCATTTCTAAGAAGCTTCTGGGTGCTGCTGGCTTGAGTATCACAGTTTGAATAGTAAGAAATTATATGACTTCTGTGTTTCCTTCTAGTTCTAGAAGTCTGATTCTAACTTAAGCTATTATAGACATTAAGTTTAGTGTCTTAACCTTTTAGATATTTTTAATATGGTAAGGTTTAAGTGAAAGAAGACAAGCGTTTTTACAACTTTTAAGTTTGCTAGGGAGAATTTTTTTCTGACCATGTCTAAGATTTGTTTTAAAATACTTCAGCACTCACTTCCTCCCCTTAAAAAGTTGGGAAAGGAATAGATAAAACAAAAATAACAAAATACTAATATTGTTGAAGCTGGGTGACGAGTACATGGGGTTTTATTATACTTTTCCTTATTCTCTGTCCTTAGGTATGTTTGAAAATGTATTAAAAAAAGGAAAAAGTAAAATGCAAACATAAATGTGAATCTACTAGGATTATAGACTGAGGTATGTATATGTATATACATTTACACGTATATACATGTATATTACACACACACTTATGTGTATGTGTAGCTTCAGGCATCCAGTACTAACTTGTCTAATAGGAAGCAACATGGCAGTGACCCAAGAGAAACTCTTTGAAGGAAAAAAGCATAATGGCTAATGAAGCACATTTGCTGCAAACAGAGAAACTCAGAGCTGCTGTTCTCCATGTGCGAGTCTTAGGCTGTTTGTTTCTGTTAAACATTGCAAATGTGTCTATGCCAACTAAATTTGAATGTGTTAGGGTGATATTTTTGGAAATTCACTTTGAAAACTGTAAACTCAACATAGATTTTGGTTGCTGCTGTTGAATGTATCAATCAAATATTACCATATTTTTATGGGACGAAGGTACTTAAAATAGGGTATAGGAAGTGCACATTAAGCAAAAATTTTCTACTATTCCAAGGGTCTCTTAGATGTAGGGTTATAATGTTGCTTTTAAATCCAGAGTAACTTTACACTGCAATAAAATCTTGATTGCTGGGGCGCCTGGGTGGCTCAGTCATTAAGCGTCTGCCTTCGGCTTGGGTCATGATCCCATGGGATCGAGCCCCACATCGGGCTGCCTGCTCCATGGGAAGCCTGCTTCTCCCTCTCCCACTACCCCTGCTTGTGTTCGCTGTCTTGCTGTCTTTCTCTCTGTCAAATAAATAAAATTTAAAAAATAAATAAAATCTTGATTGCTACTAAATAGGTATTTTTCAGGGAGGAGTTGAAAAATAAAATGGAGAAAGAATGTAAGTTGAGCTTTTTAGTAAAAATTTGGGGAAGTGATCACAAAATGGTTATATAGAATGACACCTGTTTAGGAAATAACATTTTGATATGAGATAAACAAATATTTAATATAAAGCTAGCTTATCTAGATTAGTTATTATATAGGTCATATATATAGATTATAATTTGAAAGCAATATTTAAAAAGCATGAATTAATGCAGGTTATTAAAGAGAACTAGAAAATAAGGAAAAAAATGTTTTAGAAATGTAAACCCCAGCTACAACCATTGTTCATGTTTTACTGTATTTCCTTTCATTTTCTAATGTGATCTTATGTGGTTTTTCTCCTACCGTATATATCCTTTTACCATATTTTTTCATTGAACATTATAAAATACACACTTATAATTCATTCTTTGTAAACATTACACAAGTGAATAATTATCTGGCAAGTCTCGGTGAAGACCTTCGTGGTCCCCAAGTGGGAAGTCTAGAAATATCTTTCTACTTTGATTTATTTTTAGGCTAGGTACAGGTTGTCTATTATGGTGAGTAGAATGGTTATAAGAAGTCTTTTCTGCTGGAGAGATCAAGGCAATTGCAGGGTCCATCTGACATTTGAGTGACTTTTGAACTGAATAAGATTCTTATATGTGTCCTGAAAAAAATGTAATCCCAGGTTGAACAGCCACAATAGGGCCGTTAGTCCAGACCTGTGACAGCTCTGATGCCAGGATTCAGGACTTCAGAGACTTTTGTTAAGAAAATCATACTTCTGAATCAAACCCCAAAGTGAACCTGCAGGGATAATTGGGATTTTTTTGTACTGGTAATTCTTATCAGTCCAGGGAATTTAAGACTCAGCAAAAATCAGTTTGCCATTGGCCTTAAGGACAAAACAAATACATTTTATATACACAAATGTGGATTAAGTGAGCTAATACAAATAAAGTGCTAAGAACAGTTCTTACCACATAATAAGAATATACATGTCTGGTATTGTATATAGAACTGAGGAGACTTTGTCAACTTTTATGTCTAATGTTAAATGTATCAGGAGCTTTTTGATGCAGGAAAGTGAATTTCTTTGAACACTGAATAAACTGAACCAAGTTGAAAGTAACTATTAAACTTGTTTCTTTTTTTTTTTTTAAAGATTTTATTTATTTATTTGAGAGACAGAGAGAATGAGAGAGAAAGCACATGAGATGGGGGGAGGGTCAGAGGGAGAAGCAGACTCCCTGCTGAGCAGGGAGCCCGATGCGGGACTCGATCCAGGGACTCCAGGATCATGACCTGAGCCGAAGGCAGTCGCTTAACCAACTGAGCCACCCAGGCGCCCTATTAAACTTGTTTCTGCCTTCTCCTTCCCTTTCACGTTTTACCCATTTAACTGAGGACATTTCTCAGTTTTGTCCATTTCTCTAATAGCCTTTTTTTCCAGATGCCTGGAGTAAAATAGGAGATGGATGGTGACATTATTAGAAGCATGAGAAACCAGTTAATAACCTCATTGGTAATTGACAGCAGCAGCTTGAATTTAAGGGCCTAGGTTTGTGTTCCTCTAAGGTTTAAAGCTTTCAGAAGTATAAAACTTGTTCTTTTAAGGAAATTCTTTGGAGCATGTTCTCAGAGAATTTTCATCATGTCTGAGTGTAGCTTGAACTTGACAAATTTCTTTCTTTTTTTTTTTAAGATTTTATTTATTTATTCGACAGAGAGAGACACAGTGAGAGAGGGAACACAAGCAGGGGGAGTGGGAGAGGGAGAAGCAGGCCACCCGCAGAGCAGGGAGCCCAATGCGGGGCTCGATCCCAGGACCCCTGGGATCATGACCTGAGCAGAAAGGCAGACGCTTAACGACTGAGCCACCCAGGCACCCCTGAACTTAACAAATTTCTATTCTTATCATCAGTGTAATTGCTTTTATTTATTTTTATTTAAAGATTTTATTTATTTGTGTGAGAGAGAGAGAGAGAGACGGAGCACAAGCAGGGGTAGCAGCAGAGGGAGAAGCAGACTTCCCACTGAGCAGGGAGCCTGATGTGGGGCTTGATCCTAGGACCCTGAGATCATGACCTGAGCCGAAGGCAGCACTTAATCAACTGAGCCACCCAGGCATCGCTCTAAGTTTATTTTTTGACGGGTCAAGTCACACTGTCCTCTGCTTATCTTAAGTTTACATTGCTCAAATTTCAAGGATATTCTTTATTTTGTAAATGTCAGAAAGTGTTGTAGTAGTTCATTCTATTGATTCATTCAACCCTAAATAAAGAATTATTGAGGGCCTACTTCATTTCAGGTGTTCTAAGCCCCCTAAGGGAGAAGGGGTAAATCAGTGAGTGAAAATAGACAAGATCCTTGGTTTTCATGGAGCTTATTTTCTCGTGGGAATGATTTTGTACCAATAAAAAACTCTTTTTTTAGGGCTGCCTTTATCCCAGCATATCAGGGTTTGGTAAACAAATCCAGGTCTGCTTTGTTCATGCTGTTGCTGATTTTGTTAACTCGGGTCCCAGCTCCTTTCAGCTTTCACCTTTTCAAACTCAGGTTTTAATCTTTTTTTTTTTTTTAAGATTTTATTTATTTATTTGAGAGAGAGAAGGAGAGAGAGAGAGCACGAGAGGGTAGAGGGTCAGAGGGAGAAGCGGACTCCCTGCTGAGCAGGGAGCCTGATGTGGGACTCGATCCCGGGACTCCAGGATCATGACCCGAGCCGAAGGCAGTCGCTTAACCAACTGAGCCACCCAGGCGCCCTCAGGTCTTAATCTTTAATCACCCTTTACACAGCAGCATCCTGAAGTCCCTTTTGGCATCCTTGTTTCTTTTTTTGGGACTGTTGCAGCTCAAGTCCTTTTTTCTTACTGTAATTGGTACTGATTAATCAAAAAGTCTGATAAACTATAAAAAAAGTGCATGCATATTTTAAATCTTTTCTCTTAAAACCTGCATGTGTATGTTTCATCAGTCTGTTTAGGCTTTTCCTTTGAAGAAGGATCTGCTGACTATAATTTTTTGGTGATGTTTCTTATATAAACATATAATGAATCATGGATGATTTTTAGTTTCTTTAAAGTGGAGTGAGAATTTAAAGCCATATCAAAGAAATCTGAATGCAAAATCCTTCTAGAGTTTTAACGATTTTCCGCCCTAATCTTTAGTCTTCCTAATCTAATTAGACAGCAGTTTTGTATTTAGCTACTTGGCTAAATGTATATTCAGCTTTATTTTCATAGAAATTATAATTCTTTTCAGAATCTTATTTCATAGGTTTGCTTAATAATCAAATTTTGAATTCACTATCATGTTATACTTACATAAAGAGGTTGGAAATGGGTGTGGTAAGCAAATTCAAGTAGAGGAAGCACAAGTGTTATGGGCCATGAGCATTTTTGGTCTACTGAGGACACAACCAGTTCAATGCAGGTTATTAGTTAGGAAAGTTTCTACTATATATTCCATGTTATTAGTTAGGAAAGCTTCCACTGTATATTCCACGTTACATACTCTTCCACTGTGTTCTCCTAGTACTCTGTAGATACTCCTTATAATACTTACCTTACTGCTCTGTAGCTGTCTGTCTGTCTGTCTTCCTTATGGGATATCGTATTCTTTGAGGGCAGGAGTATACTCTTGTTTTTTATTCATATTTCCTAGTATATACTTGGCATATAATTACATACTCATTTTTAAAAAAAGATTTTATTTATTTGAGAGAGAGTGCGCGTGTGCACAAGCAGGGGGAAGGGCAGAGGGAGAAGCAGACTCCCTCCTGACCAGGGAGCCTGACGCAGAGCTCGGTCCCAGGATCCTGGGATCATGATCTGAGCCGAAGGCAGACGCTTAACCTACTGAGCCACCAGGTGCCCCTATATATTCATTTTAAAATGAATTGACTACAGGCTCAGTATAACAACAAAATGGCTAGGTTGTCAAAAAATAGGTTTAATGTGATTCCTCAGTTGCATTATTATATGTAATGTTTAGAATAATTCCATTATATTCATGTTGTGCTAAACTGGGATGGTACATTTTAAGATACACATTATTAACTTGAGCATATCCCCTAAAATGTTAATTTTATGACATAGGGACTATGTATTAGTCACTGCCATATCTCTGGTACCTACAGTATGGAATATTGATACCTGGCAGACAGTATGTGCTCAGTGCATTAAAAAAAAAAATTACTGAATCCACAGGGAATAGATAATAGGATGGTGGAGGTTCTTTACTATTTGTTCAGAAATGGTAATGAATATAGGGAGTGCTTCCTTAGAAGAGGAAATTAGTGAATATATCATTCAGTTTTGAAAATTTGAGGCCTGGTCATACAGAAGAAAATGTGGACCTCAGTAGGTCTGGAGAGCCAAACTGGGACTAGGGAATTATAGGAAAGTTATAGCACAGCAGATTGTATCTTAAATTTTTTTTCTAATTTATTAAGACTGTTTTTAAAAATAGAATATATTACTTTATGAGTTCACTTGAACAGAAGTTTATGACTTATGTCGGATGTAAAAAAATAAATTTTTATATGAGATGTCAGATTGGTCTAGATAAACTCTAAATTCATCTTACTCTAGGCCCTGTGAACAGTAGTCTCTTGCTTTAATCTTGTGTTATGTTAATATTCTTTATCAGAATATTATATTTGTCACATAAGTTATATAGGTCTTATGGCATTAAGGAGAAATGATTCCTTATCGCTCCATTTAACTTTTCTTTTAATATAAAATTTTTTTAAAGATTTTATTTACTCATTTGTCAGAGGGAGAGCACGCACAAGCAGGGGGAGTGGCAGGCAGAGGGAGAAGCAGGCTCCCCGCTGAGCAAGGAGCCTGACGTGGGACTCGATCCCAGGACCCTGGGTTCATGACCTGAACCGAAGGCAGATGTTCAACCGACTGAGCCACCCAGGCATCCCATCCATTTAATTTTTCTTTGGTGGAAAGCAGATGTTGTATATTATTACAGAACAAAATAGTTTTTAATGGCTTTTTTTTTTAAGATTTTATTTATTTGACAGAAAGACAGTGAGAGAGAGAGACCACAAGCACGGGGAGTGGGAGAGGGAGAAAAGGCTTCCCCGCCAAGCAGGGAGCCCAGTGTAGGACTCGATCCCAGGACCCTGGGATCATGACCTGAGCTGAAGGCAGATGCTTAATGACTGAGCCACCCAGGTACCCCTTTAATGGCATTCTTATGGTCCAGAAATCTTGATGAATTGGCATTTGATAAATCAGATTTTGAAAAATCCCAATAGTCTTCTTCATTCATTAGTTGTACAGATGGTTGTGTAAATTAAATGACATCAGATTGCTGATAGTACACTAACATTTGTTGAATTTGCTGAGTGTAGTAGTCATTATTTTCCTGTATATGATATATAATGACTCTGAATATTATAATGAATAAGTTCTATGAGGTATTACTAGGAGATAGTACTCTAGAATCCTGGATCTTTATACCTTTGCTACCTCATATCATAGCACTTTGCAGAGTGTCTTATTCATATAGGCTATTGAATAGCTTCAAAGGCTGAAAAATCTGAGTCTTTTTTTGAGATTTTATTTATTTTTTGACAGAGGGAGAGAGACAGCGAGAGAGGGAACAGAAGCAGGGGGAGTGGGAGAGGGAGAAACAGGCTTCCCGCCGAGCAGGGAGCCCGATGTGGGGCTTGATTGGGATCATGACCCGAGCTGAAGGCAGAGGCTTAACAACTGAGCCACCCAGGCGCGTGCCCTCTTGAGTCTTTTAAAAAAACCAGTCAAGCTTACGAGGGATTATTTTTTGTTATACAAAAAGTTGATAAACCAAGTGTTTGGGTCCAAATATCAAGGTTATTAAGTTACCTTGTTAATTTACTGTTGTTATATGAACAAAGCTTAATTAATGATGTCTTACTCATTTACCCCAAACTTTTTTTTGAGAGAGAGTTTGCATGCATGCAGGGTGGGGAGGGAGGGGCACAGGGAGAGGGAGAGAGAGAATCTTAAGCAGGTTCCACACCCAGTGCCATGGGGCTGGATCTCAGGACCCTAGGAGATCATGATTTTAGCTGAAATCAAGAGTTGGTTGCTTAACTGACTGAGCCATCCAGGCGCCCCCTACTCCAAACTTTTATGATATATAACTATAAAAATAATTTTCCTCTTTGCCCAACTGCTAAAAAACTTACTTGCTCATGTGCTTTCTCTGCTTTCTTGAGATGAGCTTTTCCAGTTTGGCCATGTTAACATTTGTGGGGCATTCCTTTTTGAACAGTGCCCATTCCCTTCATATCTACAATATTACCATTCTTGTAGACTCATGTGTATGTAGCCAAAAGAACAATTCTGTGTTTTCTAAAAGGGCTAGAGGACATACAGCAGGTACCTTTCCTGTTTCCCTTTGTGTTGATCATTTTGATGAATTACTAGAGGATGGGGCTTCCAGCTGATAGGACCATATGTTAGTTCTTGAACTTCATAGGGAATCTTCTGTTTGGCTTCTTTCACTCAACAAAATGTCACTAAGATTCATCCACATTATTGCATGCACTACTAATTTATCCTTTTTTATTACTGAGTTGTGTTACATTGAATGAATATACTACAGTTTGTATATCTGTTTGCTTGTTGGTGGGCATTTGAGTTTCAGTGTCCAGTTTTTTTTTGCATTATGAGTAAAGCTGCTATTTTGTACACAGCGTTTTGTGGGTATATGTTTTCCTAGTAGAACAGTAGGTGTGAATGGATGGGGCATATATTTAATTTTATAAGATAAATTGCCCAACAATTTTCTAAAGTGGTTTTACCATTTTTATTTTATTTAAAAATTTTAATGAAAGAAATTTTTTTAATTCTTGTGGGAAATCTCTCAAGGGCTCGCATTTTTCTTTGCCATTTTTTGGTGACATTTTACCACAGGGAATAGATGCTTAAAATTTACTAATGAAAGATAATTTCATTTAAAATATGATAATCTATGTTATTCCTATGCTTGTTGCTAAATGTCCTTCCAACTCTTTTTTTTTTATTCCATGCATTTGTTTATCCCTCACCATATACATTCTTCCACCAATGTTTCTAAGACATGATTCAGAATTTTTCACAATTTTAAAAAAAAGGCTCTGGGGCGCCTGAGTGGATCAGTTGCTTAAGCGTCTGCCTTCGGCTCAGGTCATGATCCCAGGGTCCTGGGATCAAGCCCCACGTCGGGCTCCCTGCTCAGCGGAGAGCCTGCTTCTCCCTTTCCCTCTGCCTGCCGCTCTGCTTACTTGTGCTCTCTCTCTCTCTCTCTGTCAAATAAATAAAATCTTCAAAATAAAATAATTTTTTAAAAAGGCTCAGTAGTTTTTACTTAAAAGACAGCAAGGAGGCTCATTGAGCTATTACAGATGTTAATTAGGATTCATTTCCTTTAATATGCTAGAAAGAATGTTATGATTCCACTTCACTGATGAACAAAATGAGCTTAATCACATCCTAAGAGCTAAGTATTCTGACATTATAATCTCTTCTCTCAGAGCACATCACAGCAGTCTCAGGATTCAAGATCTATTCCTGGACAACATTATAGAACCAAGTGTGTCATGTATACATACTGAAGGAATTTATGATAGCTCTGGTAATCCTGCAGTATTTTTTTCATCATACGCTTTTTCATTTTTAAAAATTGATGTAAAAACTTGTATAACAAAGTTAACCATTGACCATTTTAAAGTGCATAATTTAGTGGCATTTAGTGCATTTACAATGTTGTATGACTCTTCATATACTTTTTAAAGGAAGAGTTTAGGGGCACCTGACTGGCTCAGTTGGTAGAGCATGTGACTCTTGATCTCAGGCTGGTGAGTTCAAGCTCCACATTGGGTGTGGAGCCTACTTAAAAAAAAAATAAAATAAGGGGTGCATGGGTGGTTCAGTCATTTGGGCGTCTGACGGGATGTTTTCAGCTCAGGTCGTGATCTCATGGGTCGTGGAATCAAGCCCCACATAGCTGGGAGTCCGGTTCTTCTCCCTCTCCTCCTTTCCTTCTCATCTGTGCATTCTCTTTCTTTCTCTCTCAAATTTATAATAATAAAATTTTAAAAATAAAGGATTTTATTTTTAGGTAAATAAAAAAAAAGTAGAATTGTGCCACTACGGACTAATAAGATGTTCAAACATTAAGTCAGAAATAATTTTTCTTTGGTGGAATGGTGTAAGAGATACGCCACCTTACACTGGGGCCACCACATCCCACTTAAGTGCCAGTGTCTGGTCAGGAACCAGGATGGCCTAAGCAATCAATCATCTTCTCGCTGGTGCCAGCCTTCTAAATCCTCCCAAATTGCAAGAATATATCAATTTTATCTTAACTTCCCCGTTCTTCTAGGGATGATAAGCATGCTCAGGGAATCCACCCAATTAGTCACCTGTGTACCCTAAGGCTTTGGGAGTTTCACAGACACATTCCAGACCTGGGAACAGCTCTTTCCCTGGGAGTAGGGAATTTGGGCATTCCTTAACTTCTCCTGCAGAGTGACTGACACACAACTTGTCCTGAGGGCCAAGGCCACCCTCAGTAAAGTGGAAGTTGCAGGGTGCCTACAAGCTCTGCTCCCTCCCCCCTACAAATGGAAAAATATTTAGTTATTTTTGTCATTGATGCTTTACTGGGATCAGGTAAGAAGTTATGAAAGATTGGAAGATGTTTTTAAAAATTTTGCTGTAGTCTTCCTCACGTACTTACAGCAGTCTCAAGAATTAAATACCATCTTTCTTGACCTAAAAAGGAATGGAGGAATAAGAGGAGGGAGGGAGACATCTGTGGGAAAAAAAGAATACTCTACCCGGAAAAATGATCATTCCAACATCCATCTTAATGATTAGAATGGGATAGAATGAAAACAAGAAGATGAAACCGAAAAATAACCTCTTTAGATAGTAGTATCCCAGTGATTTTTTTTAAAAACAAGTTGTTGGAAGAGCAGTGCTGATGATTATGGGCACACTAAGGATAATGTTAGCAACCTTACTATTTGAAATGTCATACCAGCCATAATCTCTTTGATATTTCCCTCCTCTGTGAAGTGGAGAGCTCCCTAATTCCCAGAGGAAGGTGCATTTAGGACTGCACAGTACAGCAAATTTCAATTTCCACTATGGCCATGCTTTCCTAAGAAATTTCTAAAGGTAATTTGACTCTGATTTTAGCTTTCCAGGATCCTGTTAGAGCCAGGCCCTCATAAAATCTGACTCCAGTGCACATTGTGACAGATGCTATAAGAGGGAGTTTAGAGCAGTGCATCTCTAACTTTCCCTGGTGGGAAATGGGGAGAGTTTCACTGAGAAGGTAACACTGAACTAGGAGCAGATGTTTGTTAAATGTGCAAGGATTGAGGGGAGGATGTCTTAAATATAGAGAAAACATTTAAAGGCAGGAAGGAGACTGTGACAGCATGAAATTTACTATAGCCAACATGGGAAAGAAGAGGAAGAGAAGAGGAAGAGTAGTAAGTAGAACTGGAGAGGTAGTCAGGGCCAAATAGAAGTTTTATATTACAAGCTAAGTAATTTGGATTTTTGGATTTTATGCAGGGGATTGTAATGATAGACTATTATATTAACATATTAAGAAGATCATTTTTTGGCAGCAGGATAGAGGCTAGATTGACAAGGAGAGCTATTAGGAGACTACTGGAATAATCTGGGCAAGAGATGATGAGTACTTAAGCTAAGGCAATCCCTTTCAATGAATTAAAACAAAATATTTTCAATAATCTAAGGCTATGCTGCCCAGTATGGGAGCCACTTAGCCACATGTGGTTATTGAGCTCTTGAAACTTCACTACTCCAAAATGAGATGTGCTGTAAAAGCAAAATACCAGATTTTAAAGACTTAGTATCCCACTAAAATTTTTGCATATTGATTACAAGTTGAAGCAGTATTTTGGATACATTGGGTTCTTATCATTACTGTTATTTTCTCCTATTTCTTTTTACTATTCTAAAAATGTGGCTAGTAAAAAATTTTAAATTATATATATGGCTCACATTATATTTCTTTTTTTCATTGCTGACTAAATGCATTTCAGTTCAATTACCTGCTTAAATTTTATGTTGTTTGATTAGAAAGTGCTTCATTTTAATTCATAATAGGTGTCTGGAAACAGTGATTAATGCAAAATTGTTTTCATATATTTGGGAAACAAGGTTGAAAGTTCTGTAGGACCTTATAGCTAATTTTATTATTAAGAGCCTCAATACAGAGTATCTTAGGAAACTGGCTTTTGCAGGTGAGGTCACAATGCATTTTGAAATCCGTAAGTTTGATCATGTTTATTCATTCTTCCTACAAATGAATTGTTTTTTCAAAGACAGTTCCTAAGTTGGTGCATGGATAAACTGGACTAGAGAAAACGTTTATGTGAAAACCATTTTTTGAGACTTTTAATGTGTTATCTAAATACTCTTAAAGGTTTTGTTTTGTTTTGTTTTGTTTTGCCATGTTCCAGTTGACAAAGGTCAAGAAATGCCTGTACAGGTAACAAACACTACTAGCAATTAGGGATGGCTGCCTTATCAAAAACTGTCTACTAATGGGCATAGGGTTTCTTTTTGGGGTGATGAAATGTCTAAAATTAGGGGTGGTAGTGATGATACACAACTCTGACTACTATAAACCACTGAGTTGTGTATCTTTTTTTTTCAAGAGCATAGTAAATCGTTTATTTTACACATGATAATGGATGATACACAAGCTTTAATACCATCTGTAATTTTATGTGATACCATAATTCAGTTTAAATATATTACATAACGTGCCAACAGTCATATTAATAACCAAATAAACTCCCTAATTTTGCTTGGGTGACCCTTTTAATGGTGAACTTTAGGTCACAGCACATTAACTGTCAGTTCATCTACATCAAGACTTCTCTGCCCAAGCAGGTTGCAAATAAATTTCGACTGGAACCATACATCCCCCCTGAAGGAATTCTAACTTCACACTGTTGGGGTAGTTCACTGAGATGGCTTCAGAGTAGACTAACTTTAAACAGCACATTTAAAAAAAAGACACATTTTTTCAGTGTCATGATCATACTATTACATTTAGCAATCAAGAGCATAAGTGCAAAAAAATCTACATTAAAACCCCTTATTGGAATGTTTTACACTTTCCACGGAAAAGAGACTAAAATAACCTGTTAACATTAGTCACAAATGCAGTCCTCGAGTTTTTTGCCCATGCACGTGAGTATTATCTAAAACATGTCTTCTTTGTAGCAGCTAGGCCCAGCCTCCAGTGTGCTTGGCTGCGTTTACAAATCTGTTGTAACCTGTAGCTTCCCTGTCACTTCTCTGGCTCTCCTCTCCTGCTGAGCTTTGTTTCCTGGCAGTCATGAAAACCTCCTGCCACTGCTGTAGCTACTGCTGTTGCTGGAACTGCCATAGCCACCTTGGTTTTGTGGTTTGGCAAATTTTGGCCTCTCCCACCAAGGGGCCAGAGCTCTGCCTCCAAAATTTCCTCCTTTCATGGATCCAAAATTTGAAGACTGATTGTTGTAATTGCCAGAACCATCATAGCTTCCGCCGCCTCCAAAATTGCTTCCATCATTACCAAATCCATTATAACCATCCTCACTGCTACCATAGCTACCACCACCTCAACTGCCACCAAAAGCCACTTGCCCACTGAAGTTTCCTCCATGACCAAAGTCATCATTCCCACCAAAACCACCTCCACGACCACCACCAAAGTTTCCAGAACCACTTTGACTTCTTTGGCTGGATGAAGCCCTTAGCCCTTGCTTCAGTGGGGCTCTTACTTCACAGAATGGTATTTTTGAATGACAGTCGTATATGTGTAGTCATGGTCATCAGATGTTACAAAAGCTAGGCATCTCTTCTTGCCACTGCCTGGATCAGTCATGGTTTCAATCACTTTAATTTTCCCTTAATGTTCAAAATAATCTCTTAGATAATGTTCTTCAGTATCTTCTTTGATGCCAGCAACAAAAGAACTTTTTCACAGTTATGTGAGCACCAGGTCTTTGAGAGTCTTCTACTGAGAGTTGGTTCCATAACTCTTCCATCCACCCTGTGTGGCCTGGCATTCATGGCTGCATCCCCCTTCTCCACAGTGGGATATGTGACAAACCTAAAGCCTCTGGCACTTGGTGTTTGGATTTCTCATTACCACACAGTCCATGAGCATTCCCCATTGCTCAGAATGGCTCTTCAGACTCTCATCAGGTTTCAAAGCTCAAACCTTCAATGAAGAGCTTCCGTTGCTGTTCAAACTCTTTGGGAGACTTTGACTTAGACATGCCAGTGGTGGGAGGGGAGACTTTAACGATGCTTACTTGGTGGCGTCCATGGGCAGAAAAGCTGAATTGTGTACTTTAAGAGGGTGAATGTTAGGGTATATGAAATATATCTCAGTAAAGCTATTACAAAAAAATCTCTTGAAGTTACTGACTTACCAGCCATTTAATGAGAATTATATGAGCAGACAAAAAGCAACCATATGTTCAAGAAATACTGTGGTCAGATAAAAATGGTCTTCAGTTTACCAGCCTCTCTCTCCCTGACCAGCCCCACACAGCTGGTGGTAAATCTTTAGGAAAGCCCAGTGGCCTATTAAAAAAATATATGTGTAGATAATGGGATTGAAAGGCTGACTGAGTACACTTCAATCTCATTTAAGTTCTAGTACAAAATGAATCTGGTTCTCTGAAAGGTGTAGATTGAATCCCGCAAGTGAGTAGAAAAAATATTCCAATATTTGATCATTTGATGTTGATATATTTATTCCTTAACAGATTTTTTAGTCAGATTTAGATTTGTTTGTATCTACTCTGGATCTTACTAGGCATGTCTCCTGTTTCTTGTACCTCAGGTTTATCCTTTAGAAAAGCATACCGTTTAACTCACTAGATATCCAAAGAAAAGCAGTGCAGTGTTTTCAACTATAGAGTGGCAGAAGATTCATTTCTTTCTTTTCCTTTTGCTACCATCTGAAGTAAGGAACATTTCCTGGCTAGCCACCAAGCACCCATCATCCCAGAAAGAAAGAAAGAAAGCAAATTTGGTAGATCTCTCTTCTCCCCGTATCCTCCTTCCAAGTCATTTCCACAGAAGTGCCAAAGCGTGGAAAGGAAACTGGGTCCCAGTTTTACTGTCATGAGCAAATTCTTCACATCGATTTTTACACAGCTGCTGCATTTGTCCTCATCCCTTTCCTGGACAGTCTTGTTACTGCCGCCTTGCTCTAGGGCTGCTTTCAGTAACCTTTCTAACACAGGTTTAATGCTGATTAGTCCCCAAACAATTCTAGGGCAAGGCTCCCTGCCAGGATAAAGAATGAACAAAATTGGTTTGTGCACAGGCCAGCTGCAGTTGTTGCGGCTAGAGCCTGTCAAACGCAGACCATTTTCTTGTTTATCAAGATGAGGTTAAATTAGCACAGCATGAAGCAAAGGGATTAAAAAAAAAAACTAGCTATGTTAGTTAAATATGATGGAGTGAGTATGGAATCAGATGATTTTAAACATGTTTGAGAAGAGAAGGTAGTATACAGCACTAAGAGTTTTATTAAAAGCTGCTTGAAAGATTTGCTTGCTCTAAATGGGTAGATGGACTGCATAATCTCTTACAGATTATTCAAGTCTAGCATGTTATGAATTATTCATTTATGCAGTATTATTTTCTAAAATATTTTAATTCGCATGTATGTGTTTATAGAACCATCTTTGGTAGAGGGACTTCCAGTCTAGATGGGGAGGTAAGATGAACCATGTAATGAGAGAGACCAAACCCAAGAAGTTTCTAACTTTCAAGCTTCAGTTTACCAGCCTCTCTCTCCCTGACCTTTCATCTCTCTGCACTGCTCTCATTGCAGAGTCTGCCCACTGGGAACCCAGGCTTCTTGTCCCTCCAGTGCAAGGCTGAGTTGAGGAAAGAAGAGCCCCCTTGGAGCCTGCCAAGGCAGAGCAAATAGCGGAGGTTAAAGAAGGAGAGGTATAGGAAGGGGAAAGGCAAAGAAAAGGCAAATACAGAGGAGAAAAGAGTGAGACAGGCGCTGTGAAGGATGAACTCCATGTGATGATGCTCTGCAGTCTCATCAGACTCCCAGGACTCTGTGCTTCACCTCCCAGCCCTTCCACAGCTGTGGAATCAAGAACTTCCAGACTCTTATCTCTGTCCTGCTCTCCCTCCCAGATCCCTGTCCTGGGTCATTAAAAGCACCCCTATTTTAGGGCTAGGGAGATAGACTTAATCACTTTAGCCAGCTTATAACGATGTTCCTATGGGGAATTAATTCTCTCACACACCAACCTCTGAATACAGCCATCAGTGAAACTAAGGCTATTAAACTGCAGTTTGTGTAGTTAGAGAGGGATCCTTCTTTTTTTTCCCACTGTGCACGTCTCATTCAGCATGATGCTGTACTTTTCACTGCTCTTCACCTCGGCTGAGATGGTTTTACCTTATGTCTCAACACCAAGGCAACAACAACAGTACCGAATCAGGACACAGAGCAGTGTAGTCAGGGTGTTAACTACTCACAGGCCTATCACAGAAAAAATAAAGACCTGCCTGTATTAGATATAAAGTGGTTGAGGTTTAGAGAAAAGAGGAATCACTGTGGCTATGGTGGGATAGTTTATACAAGTAGAATTTAAGCTGAGGTCTGAAATATAGGACGGACAGGGTGAGGACAGGCTGGTGTTCTGAGCTCCAAGCCTAAAGGGTTCGTTGAAAGGCACAAAGAGAATTTTTATTATATCTCTAAAGTTTTCTCGCTTAAAAAATTGTGAAGCAAATACAGCATGTATGTTAACATAAGTTGAATTTGGGTGGAAGATACTTACATGCAGGTATTCATTATTTCCCTTCTACTTTTCTATATGATTGAAATATTTTTTTTAAGATTGTATTTATTTGAGAGAGAGAGAGCTCATGGCAATGGGAGGGGCAGAGGGAGAAGCAAGCTCCCCGCCAAGCAGGGAGCCTGATGCGGGGCTCAATCCCAGAGCCCTGGGATCAGGACCTGAGCCAAAGGCAGACTCTTAACTGACTGAGCCACCCAGACGCCCCTGAAATATTTTTTTAATTACAAACACGGAAAAGAACCTTAAAGCTGAGTGGCACAAGAGAAAAAGGAGAGAATTTATAGCCAGCTCTTAAGTTGACAAATGGTAATGACAGTCACTTATTTTATCAGGGGCTTGAAGGAACCAAAAATAGTATATTTTTACACAACCAAAGAACTGAAAAGTGACTAAGATCATACATAGTGAAAGAACAAATTAATGGAGAAGTGTAAAAAATAAGTAACAGGACAAAACTTCCTCATGGCTTGGGCCTAGCCTCTTTCACTGTGAGATATACTAATACAGAAAGCAGGTTGTGCATCACTAGAAGAATTTAAAGTGAATAAATGACTTATTTTAGTCATTATCACCAAAAGGAGCAAGTTCAGGAATACTGCACGAGAAATAAGGTAATCTGTACACCTAGTTTTCACATCCCTGTATATACCTGAAAAAAGAAATGTAAGCACTTTTCTGAAAGAGTGGCTTTAATGCATGTATTTAAGTTCTAATAAAATATATGTTATAGTCTCTCTTTTGATACAGTTGTGTTCACCAGCTTGAATTATTGCCTTCCCAGGGATTTCTTTTTTGTTGTTTTTTTTAAATTTTTTATTGTTATGTTAATCACCATACATTACATCATTAGTTCTTGATGTAGTGTTCCATGATTCATTGTTTGTGCATAACACCCAGTGCTCCACGCAGAACCCAGGGATTTCTTTTTATAAGCGCTGAGGGAAGAACCATTATTAATAGTTTTTTGTATTCCTAGAATGCTTGATTAACCTTAAGCAAAAACTGAATATATTTGTTGATTGGCAGTATAGAATTTTGAACAGTCTATTCACCACCAGTAAAATTGTGTTCCTAGTGAATAAACTTAATCTTACTGCAAAATATTTCTATATAACACAGTTTTTCTAAACCACAGCCTATTAATTATTTATATGTAAGTGAAGTTCGAGTTTGTTGGGTTCTTGTTCATTCATTCATACAAAATGGAAAGGCATTTAAAACTCATCCTAAAAGAATTTAACTTACTATATTCTCTCACAGAAGTATAATTTAACAAACTTATGGCAGTAACACTTATCTACCATGTAAGTATATTTGCAAAATTGTAAGTATCTGGAATGGTCTTGCAGAGGCACAAAATCCATAATGCAGCTTTCCTGTCATTTCTCAGCTATTTCTACATCATATTGTTAAAAAACGCCTGTTTTTACAATAATAGTAAAAGTATAGTTAACATAATAGTGTTATATTAGTTTTAGGTGTATGGTATAGTGACT
The DNA here is from genome assembly GCF_009762305.2 of Zalophus californianus. NCBI lineage: Eukaryota > Metazoa > Chordata > Mammalia > Carnivora > Otariidae > Zalophus > Zalophus californianus. The sequence continues at coordinate 76,238,798 of NC_045603.1, forward strand.
CAGTAGTTTTCTATATTACTCAGTGCTCATCACGGTAAGTGTACTCTTAGTCCCCTTCACTTCTTTCACCCACCCCCCCCTTCTCTGATAACCATCACTTTGTTCTCTACTTTGTTGTATATTTAAGAGTGTGTTTTTTTGGTTTGTCTTTTTTTCCCCCATTGTTTGTTTTCTTTATTAAATTCCACATATGAGTGAAATCATATGGTATTTGTCTTCTTTGAAGCATTTCACTTAGCACTATAGTCTGTAGCTCCATCGATGTTGTTAACAAATGGCAAGATTTCATTCTTTTTTATGGTTGAATAATATTCTATTGTATATGTGTTCTACATTTTCTTTATCCATCTATTGATGGACACTTGGGCTGCTTCCATAATTTAGCTGTTGTAAAGAATGCTGCAGTAAACATAGGAGTGCATGTATCCTTTTGAATTAGTGTTTTTGTATTCTTTGAGTAAATACCCAGTAGTGGTATTTACTACATCATAGGGTAGTTCTATTTTTAATATTTTGAGGAACCTCCATATTGTTTTCCACAGTGGCTGCACCATTTTGCATTCCTACCAATAGTGCATAAGGGTTCCTTTTTCTCCACATCCGTGCCAACACTTGTTGTTTCTTTTGTTTTTGATTTTAGCCATTTTGTCAGGTGTAGGTTGATATCTCATCATAGTTTTGATTTGCATTTCCCTGATGATGAGTGATACTGAGCATCTTTCCATTTGTTGGACATCTATATGTTGTCTTTGGAGAAATGTCTGTTCATGTCTTGTATCCTTTTTTAATAGGATTACTTGTTGGTGCTGAGTTGTATGAGTTCTTTATTTTTTATCTCTTTATTTTTTTGGTGGGCATTAAAGCAAAGTATATTGAGCGAAAATACAAAGCTCCCGAAGAGGGAGGGGACCCAAGAGGGTTGCCCTATAAGTTCTTTATATATTTTGGATACTACCCCCTCAGCAGATACATCATTTGCAAATATCTTCTCCCATTCAGTAGGTTGTCTTCTAGTTTTGTTGATTATTTCTTTTGATGTGCAGAAACTTTTTATTTTGCTCTAATCCCAATAGTTTATTTTTGCTTTTGTTTCCCTTACCTCAGGAGACATTTCTAGAAAACTGTTGTTACGGATGATGTCAGAGAAATTACTGCCTGTGCTCTGTTCTAGGATTTTTATGCTTTCAGGCCTCACATTTAGGTCCTTCATCCATTCTGAGTTAATTTTTATGTTTGGTGTAAGAAAGTGGTCCAGTTTCATTCTTTTGCATGTAGCTGTCCAGTTTTCCCTACACCATTTGTTGAAAAGACAATCTTCTTTTCCCATTGCATGTTTTTGCCTCCTTTGTCAAAGATTAGTTGACCATATAATCATGGCTTTGTTTGGGGGCTTTCTGTCCTGTTCTGTTAGTCTATGTGTCTATTTTTATGCTGGGTCCATACCGTTTTAATTACTACAGCTTTGTAGTATAACTTTAAATCTGGAATTGTGATATCTCCACCTTTATTTTTCAAGATGGCCTTGGCTGCCTGGGGCCTTTTGTGGTTCCATACAAATATCAGGATTATTTGTTCTAGTTCTCTGAGAAATGCTGTTGGTATTTTGATAGGGATTACATTAAATCAGTAGATTGCTTTGATTAATAAGGACATTTTAACAATATTTGTTCTTCCAATCCATGAGCATATCTTTCTATTTGTTTGTGTCTTCTCTTTCTTTCATCAAAGTTTTGTACTTTTCAGATTACAGGTCTTTCACCTCCTCGGTTAAGTTTATTCCTAGGTATTATTTTTGGTGCAATTATAAGTGGGATTGTTTTCTTAATTTCTCTTTCTGCTGCTTCATTATTAGCATATAGAAATGCAGTGGATTTCTGTACATTGGTTTTGTATCCTGCAACCTTACTAAATTCATTTATCAGTTCTAGTGGTTTTTTGGTGGAGTCTTTTGAGTTTTCTGTATATAGTATCATATCATCTGCAAACAGTGAAAGTTTTACTTCTTCCTTAACAATTTGGATGCCTTTTATTCCTTTTTCTTGTCTGATTGCTATAGCTAAGACTTGAATAAAAGTGGTGAAAGTGGACATCCTTGTCTTGTTCCTGACCTTAGGGGGAAAGCTCTCAGTTTTCACCATTGAATATGATGGTAGCTGTGGGTTTTTCATATATGGGCTTTATTTTGTGGAGGTATATTCCTCCTAAACCTACCTTGTTGAGGGTTTTTATCATGAGTGGATGTTGTACTTTGTCATATGCTTTTTCTGCATCTATTGAAATGAACATACGGTTTTATCTTTCTCTTATTGATGCCATGTATCACATTGATTGATTTGTGCATACTGAACCACTCTTGCATCTTGAGAATAAATTCCACTTGATCGTGGTGAATCATTTTTTTAAATGTATGTTGGATTCAGTTTGCTAATACTCTATTGAGGATTTTTGCATCTGTGTTCATCAGAGATACTGGCCTGTAGTTCTCTTTTTTTGTAGTGTCTATCTAATTTTGGTATTGGGATAATGCTGGCCTCATAGATTGAATTTGGAAGTTTTCCTTCCTCTTTTGTTTTTTTGGAATAGTTTGAAAAGTTTGAGAAGAACATTCTTTAAATGTTTGGTGGAATTTGCCTGTAAAGCCATTTGGTCCTGGACATTTTTGTTGGGACTTTTTTGATTACTGATTCAATTTCATTGCTCGTAATGGGTCTGTTCAAATTTTCTATTTCTTCCTGCTTCAGTTTTGGTCGGTTATATGTTTCTAAGAATTTACCCATTTCGTCTAAGTTGTCCAATTTGTTGGCATGTAGTTTTTCATAATATTCTTTTATAATTATTTGTATTTCTGTGGTGTTTGTTGTTACTACCCCTCTTTCATTCTTGACTTTTAGCCCTCTCTTTTTCTCTCTTTTTTCTTTAAATTTTTATTGTTATGTTAATCACCATACATTACATCATTAGTTTTTGATGTAGTGTTCCATGATTCATTGTTTGTGCATAACACCCAGTGCTCCATGCAGAACGTGCCCTCTTTAATACCCATCACCAGGCTAACCCATCCTCCCCACCCCACCCCACCCCCTCTTTTTTGATGGGTCTGGCTAAAGGTTTATCAATTTTGTTGATCTTTTTAAACAACCAGCTCCTGGTTTCATTGATCTGTTCTATTGTTTTTTAAGTTTCTATTTCATTTTTTTTTCTACTCTATTTATTTCCTTCCGTCTACTGGTTTTGCGTTTTGTTGTTGTTCTTTTACCTAACTCCTTTAGATGTAAGGTTACATTGTTTATTTAAGATTTTTCTTTCTTCTTGAGGTAAGCCTATATTGCTGTAAACGTCTCTCTTAGAACAGCTTTTGCTGCATCCCAAATATTTTGGACTGTTGTGTTTTCATTTTCATTTATCTCTATGTAATTTTTGATTTCTCCTTTGACTTCCTAGTTAACTCGTTTATTGTTTAGTAGCATGTTATTTAACCTCCATGTATTTGTGCTCTGTCCAGAGTTGTTCTTGTGGTTGATTTCTGGTTTCATAGCATTGTAGTCAGAAAAGATGCATGGTATGACTTCAGTCTTTTTGAATTTATTGAGATTTGTTTTGTCTCCTAATATGTGATCTCTTGTGGAGAATGCTCCATGTGTACTAGAAAAGAATGTGTATTCCACTGTTTTAGGATGGAATGTTCTGAATATATATATTAAATCCATCTGGTCCAGTGTGTCCTTCAAAGCCATGATTTCCTTGTTGATTTTCTGTTTGGATGATCTGTCCATTGATGTAAGTAGGATGTTAAAGTCCCCTACTATTATTATATTACTCTCTATTACTTCCTTTATGTTTGTTATTAACTGCTTTATGTATTTGGGTGTTCCCATGTTAGGGCATAAATATTTACAATTATTGTATCTTGTTGGATTGTTCTATTTATGATTGTATAGTGTCCTTCTTTGCTGCAGTTTTTGTTTTAAAGTCTATTTTGTCCAAAGCAGGTATTGCTACCCAGCTTTCTTTTCACTTCCATTTGCATGATAAATGTTTCTCCATCCATTCACTTTCAATCTCCATGTGTCTTTAGGGCTGAAGTGAGTTTCTTGTAGGCAGCCTATAGATCACTCTTGTTTTTTTTATCCACTCTGTCACTCTGTGTCTTTGGTTGGAGCATTTAGTCAATTGTGTTCAAAGTAGTTATTGATAGTTATATATTTATTGCCATTTTGTTACTTGTTTTATGGTTGTTTTTGTAATTCTTCCCTGTTCCTTTCTTTCCTTACTCTCTTCTGTCATGATTAGTTGGCTTTCTTCAGTGATATACTTGGATTCCTTTCTCTTTATTTTTTGCATATCTAGAGGTGGTCTTTGATTTATGTTTCGCATTAGGTTTGCATATGACATCTTCTGCATATAGCAATCCATCGTAAGTTGATAGCCGGTTAAGTTCGAACCTATTCTTTACTCTTTTTTCCCACATTTTAGGTATATAGGTATATTTTACATCCTTTATTTTGTGAGTCCCTTGACTGATTTTTATAGATGTACTTATTTTTACTGCTTTTTGCTTTCTACTTGTTTACTCTTACTTTTGGTCTTCCCTTTCCACTCAAAGAGCCCCCCTTATTTAACATTTCTTAAAGGGCTGGTTTATTGGTCATGAATTCTTTAACTTTTGTTTGTCTGGGAAACTCATTTATCTCTCCTTCTATTTTGAATGATAGCCTTCCTGGATAGAGTATTCTTGGCTACAGATTTTTCCCTTATAGCACTGACTATATCATGCCACAATCTTCTGGCCTGCAAAGTTTCTGCTGAAAAACCAGCTGATAGCCTTATGGGGTTTCCCTTGTATGTAATTGCTTTCTTTTCTCTTGTTGCTTTAAAAATTCTCTATCACTACTTTTTGCCATTTTAATTTCTATGTGTCTTGGTGTGGACCTGCTAGAGTTGATTTTGTTGGGGGATCTCTGTACCATCTGGATCAGGATTTCTGTCTTCTTCCCCAGATTCAGTAAGTTTTCAGCTATTATTTCTTTACATAAATTTTCTGCCCCTTTTTCTGTCTCTTCTTCTAAGATCCCTGTAATGTGAATGTAGTTATGCTTGATAGAGTCACTTAGTTGCCTAAGTCTGTTCTTACTTTACATAATTTTTTTCTCTCTCTCACCTGCTCAGCTTGATTACTTTCCATTACTCTGTCCTCCAGGTCACTGATCCATTCTTCTGTTTCTTCTAGCCTACTATTTATTCCATCTAGTGTATTTTTAATTTCATTTATTATTTTCTTCATTTCTGCTTGGTTCTTCTTTATCTCTTTTTTAAGGGTCTCACTATGTCCTCTACTCTTTTCTCAAGTCCAGGGAGTATCTTTATGATCATTACTTTAAATTCTCTTATCAGTCATATTATGTATTTCTGTTTGCTTAGGTCTCTTGCTGTGATTTTTTCGTGTTCTTTCATTTGGGATATATTCCTCTGTGTTTTCATTTTTTCTACCTCTTTGTGTCTCTTTCTGTGTGTTGGGAAAGTCAGCTGTGTCCTCTGCTCTTGAAAGTAATGGCTTTATGAAGAAGAGGTCCTGTAGCCCTGCATTGCAGTATCCCCTGTTTACCAGAACCTGGTGCTTAAGGAGTGTCTCTTGTGTGTGTTGTGTGAGTGCTGGTATTGTGGCTGAGCCACTTTTTCTTTCAGTCCAGTTGTCTGCAGTGGCTCTCAGCCTGTTGTAGGCAGTGTTTGGTCCCTGTGCTGTTAGTGGGCAAGTCTGCAGCTGCCGTGGGCTTGAGTGGAGTCAGACCAGGCATTTGCCAGAGGTGGCAATAGCACACCAACTGCAGGACACTTTCCCTGTCTTGTCCCCTGAGAAACTTGTGTTGGTGGGTGGGGCCTGCAGTCAGACCAGATATCTGCCCCCAGTCCACTGCTGAAGCTGTAGTCTGACTGCTGTGGTTATCTTTTTCTCTCACTGGGGCAGGAGTTGCTTTGGAGTGTAGCTGGCTCCTCTCTGGCCTGCTTGCACACTGCCAGGCCTGTGGTACTGCCCTGTATGGGCTCCATCCAAGAGCATATTAGGAGAGAGGGGGAGGATCCACAGGATGCAGTAGGGGAAGGTAGTGGTGCTTGGTGTAAGCAAGTTAGGTAGTAAGTGGCACTGAGCTGGTTCCTGCAGGTGGCCATATGTTTATACTAGGCAGTCGGGGCAGGAACTTGCACCTTCCAGCTCCTCTGTTCCTGGAGGAGTCTTCCAAGGAACTCTACCCCTCCAGGACACCTCTGAGATGAGTAAACTACTCTTCCTCCTGTATGCCTCAGAGATTTTTCAAACTGCTGTTTCTATGCTGTATCCCCAGGGGCTGTTTGTTGTGCTGTGTCTTTGAGGCAGGGTCTCAGTATCCTTTCACCCTCCAGGCTCTCCCAGAGCTGAAGGTGCTAATTTTTAAAATTCCAGATTTTAAGTCCCACTGGTTATAAGAACTCAAAATTCAGCCCCTCTGGTTTTCAAATCCCTATGGGATTTATTTTCCCCATACAGGATCCCCTATTTGAGGGTCTTTCTCCCCTCTCCGTGCCCTCAGCTCCCTCCCTACCACGAATAGCCCTGCGGGTCCCTTTAGCTCCCAACTGACTGTGTTTCCACCCTACTTACTTTCTTCAGTGGGGCCTCTTCTCTGCCTTTAGTTACGGAGTCTGTCACGCAGTCTTCAGGTCATTTTCTGGGTTATTTACGCTGATATGAGTGTTGTCTAGGTGTATCTGTGGGATGAGGTGAGCTTAGGGTCGTCTTGCTCCACCATCTTCCAGTAATGATAATTTTAATTTGTAATTTCAGTACAATTATAATGACAAATCTTAAATTCTTACTAAATGACCTTTATACAACCATAAAACTATTATTCTAGAATTTGTGCAAACAAGATAAAAATCTTCACACAAAGTCAAAAGCAATCCCATGTTCATTCAGCTAGCCCATATTCTTAATTATTCATTTACTTAGCAAATAGTCCTTGAATTGGTGTCCTACTAGGCACTGTGTAGGCCCTGGGGATTCAGTAGTGAACAGGATACAGCTCTTATCCTTATAGAGCTAAAGGCTTTTCCAGGAGAAATGCCTATAAACTGAGAACTGAAGGGTGGCCAAGAATTGGTAGGATGCAGGGATGGGTTGGTGGGAGCAATACTGGAGGAAGTATTTGTGGCAGAACAGCATAAGTAAAAGTTGGCTAATTTGAGAGGATACTGTACATACAGTGAGCAGCTAGTACTTTCTGCCTGGCTGGAGTACAGAATACAAAGGATAGAGAAGATGCTGCGGGAAGGGTTAAGACATAAGCAGTCAGGTTGTGAAAAATTTTGAAGCTGTGTTAAGGAATTTGAGATTCAGCCTTAGGATGTTGAAACACTGTTGAAAAATTTTGAAGGAGAGCAACATCACTTCTGTATTTAGAAAGATTTCTTGGCAGCATTATGGAGTAAGAGTTGGTGGGAAGTAAGTTTGGGGGCAGTTAGAACAGTGATGACATGTAATAATTCAGATGAGAGGTGAAATTGGACCAGACTACAGCAGTGGCAAGGGGGTGGGGAGAGTTAGATAGATTTAAGAAAAATAGGTTAAATCAGTGGGATGAAGTATTTGATTAGCTGCGGGGAATGAGAGAGAAGAGGAGTGAAGGATGGCCAGTCCGCTGTCTGGGTGGGGCCACACGGTCACTGATGGTTACTCACTGAGCTGGCGGGGTTACTGGTACGGCTTTGGAAGGGATTCCCACTTTGGTCTGTAAGAACTCTTGTGAGTCCAAGAATTAGATCATTTTTACTGCCATTTACTTCCAAGTGGGAAGAAAGTAAACATGTCATTCCCAAGATGTCCATATCCCTGGCTACTCAGAGACATCAAAATAATAGTGAAGATTCATCATTAGAGGGGTGCCTGGGTGGCTCATTCATGAAGCGTCTGCCTCCGGCTCGGGTCATGGTCCCGGGGTCCTGGGATCGAGCCCCGCGTCGGGCTCCCTGCTCAGCGGGAAGCCTGCTTCTCCCTCTCCCACTCCCCCTGCTTGTGTTCTCTCTCTTGCTGTGTCTCTCCCTGTCAAATAAGTAAATAAAATCGTAAAAAAAAAGATTCATCATTAGAGTTCATTGGTTTATTTGTTAGAAAGAATCCTGTTTTCTGTAGGCAGTGTATAATTTTGTCTAGTTACATATGTAATTTCATTATCTATAACCCTTTATAGTCAATATAGTCTTGTGTTAAATGACTCACAAAGTAGCTATCATGATGACAGAGCCATTGTTGTCAAGGATGACAACATAAATATAATATCTAACTAAATGAATACATGTTAAAAGAAAACAACTAACTTATTGCCAGTTACAGCCACTTTGGAAGACAGTTTGACAGTTTCTTACAAAAGTAAACACACTTTACCATATGATACAGAAATCCTGCTCCTTGGTATTTACCCAAAGGAGTTGAAAACCTATACTACATAAAAACCTCATGTTTATAGCAGCTGTATGGGTTGTTTCCAAGATACGCTTTAGTAGATGAATGGATAAATGACTATGGTACATCCATACAGTGGAATACTAGTCAGTGCAAAGAGAAACGACCTACCAAGACATGAAAGGACATAGAGTAACCTTAAATGCATATTACTAAGTGAAAGAAATCAATCTGGAAAGGCTATAATATATATTATATGATTCCAACTATATGACTTTATGGAAAAGGCAGAAGGATGGAGACAGCAAAAGGTAAGTGGTTGCCTGGGGCTGGGGGGAGAAAGGGATGAATAGACAGAGCACAGAGGATTTTTAGGACAGAGAAACTCTTCTGTACCATACTATAAATGATAGATACATGACATTGCAAATTGGTTAAAACCCTGAGAATATATATCACCAAGAGTGAACCCTAGTATAAATTGTGGACTTTGGGTATGATGTGTGGATCTTCTTTTATTCAGAGTTACCTTTTATTCAGACACACACACATAAAATGTTTTCTTGGCTTTTACAATACTTGTTGGAAATGCTGCTTATATCATTTTACATTAGTAACTATAGAGCATTTCTTCCATCTACAAATCGGTACTTAATAATAGATTCATTTTACTGAACGGCTTGGGTGGGTTTGTTTTTAATGAAAAATTGATTCAAGCAAATGGAGAACTAACTCTGCAAGTCTAGAATGCTGTTAGGCATGCTGCCATCATGCTTGCTTTTCCTAACATTTGAAGGAGGATTTTGAAAATAGCCTTGATGATTGGTACAGCCACTGTGAAAAAAACAGTATGGAGGTACCTCAAAAATAGAAATGCCATTTGTTTGGGTTATTTTTTTTTTAAGATTTTATTTATTTTTGTGAGAGAGAGAGTGTGGGCATGGGGGTGCAGAGGGAGAAGCAGATTCCCCGCTGAGCAGGGAGACTGATGCGGGACTCGATCCCAGGACTCCAGGATCATGACCTGAGCCGAAGGCAGACACTTAACCGACTGAGCCACCCAGGTGCCCTAGAAATACCATTTGATCTAATAATTCCACTACTGGGTATTTACCTAAAGAAAACAAAAACACTACTTCAGAAAAGATATATGTATGCCTATGTTTATTGCAGCATTTACTTAAAGTAGTCAAGATAATGGAAGCAACCTAGATGTCTGTCAGTAGATAAATGGATAAGGAAGATGTGGTGTGTATATATGATGGAATATTACACAACCATAAAAAAGAATGAGATTATGCCATCTGCAACAATATGAATGACCCAGAGGGTATTATGTTAAATGAAATAAGTCAGACAGAGAAAGACAAATACCATATTATTTTACTCATATGGAATCTGAAAAATGAATGAATAAACAAACAAAAGGCAGAATCAGACCTATAAATATAGAGAACAAAATTACGGTAGCCAGAGTGAGGGGGTGGGGGGATGAAGGGTAGTGCGAGATACAGCCTTCCAATTATGGAATGAATAAATCACAGGAATAAAAGGCACATAGGGAATACAGTCAGTGATATTATAATAGCGTTGTATGGTGACAGATGGTAGTTACACTTGTGCTGAGCATAAGATAGCATATGGAGTTGTCCTATCAATATGTTGTACACCTGAAACCAATATAACATTGTCAAGTATGCTCAAAATTATTTTCTTATTTAAAAAAGAAAAGGAGGGGCGCCTGGGTGGCTCAGTCGTTAAGCGTCTGCCTTCAGCACAGGTCATGGTCCCAGGGTCCTGGGTTGGAGCCCCGCATCGGGCTCCCTGCTCAGCAGGGAGTCTGCTTCTCCCTCTCCCTCTGCCTCTCTCCCTCTCAAATAAATAAATAAAATCTTAAGAAAAAATAAAAGGACCTTTATGTTAGTTACTGTTTTTATAATATAACTTCACTCATTATTGCCATTTTCCTTTCCAGAAAACAGACTAACTAGTTAACTGAAGGTCACATATTGCTTAGTTTATATTTTATAAACTAAATATTTAGATTCTATATTTATGCTCCAAAAACAGAACAGCTAAGATTCTCCATGTTATGAGGATATTGAACCCTCTTTATTACAGAAGACACTTTGTATGCTGAAAGGAATTTCTTTCATTCCATTTTATTTTCTGCAGCCTTTTTTAGAGAGAAGGAAGAGTCAATCCCAGGTTTTGACTTTGGTGAGTCTTGGTATCATTTTTTTTAAAGATTTTATTTATTTGAGAAAGAGAGCACGTGCATGAATTGGGAGGTGGGTAGAGGGAGAGGGAGACGTAGACTCCCCGATGAGCAGGGAGCCCGATGCAGGGCTTGATCCCAGGACCCCGAGATCATGACCCAAGCTGAAGTCACACGCCCAACTGACTGAGCCACTCAGGTGCCCCAAGTCTTGGTATCATTAATTGACAGGAGGAATAGAGGAAGAAGAGAGTCTGGGAGACATATAAGGAGTTCAAGTTAGGAATACATTGAGTTTTAACAGCTTGTGGTAAAGATTTCCCAAAGACACTTGAAAATGTTGTCCTGGATGATTAGATTAGAGATACATATTTGGAAGTCATTAATATAGGTGATAATATGAGCTGTGGAGAATAGTATGGAGAGGAAGAAAAAATGAGCAAAGATAGAACCCAGTGGAACATAAAATATGGGGAGCAGCAGGAGAGAAACCCATGGAGGTAACTGATAGTAAGTTCCCTTAATAACTGCCCAGTCCATAGGAATTGGTAGAGAAGAGAGAATACCAACTTGGATATGAGCAACTGAACTTTCCAACCCCAAATCTTTTTTGGGATCTCAGCAGTCATTGCTGCTGCTACTGTGCTGGTCTTGTGGAGTACAGCTTTCTCTTTCCTGCACTGGTCTCTCATTTCTTACCGCTGAAAACTGTAAGACTTCACAAAATACTTAGTAAAGATGATAGAAGAAAATCATAAATGGAAAGTGACATAACCAGTTTAGGAAAATATCTGTGTGACTGCTCTCATTGCTCATAGAATCAGTTTATCCTTTAGGGCCCTTTACAGAGTTATGTCCTTTCCCAGGTAGGGGGTTGCCTCCTTGCTGAGGTAAAGATCTGCTTCCACACGACAGAAATTTCTTTTTTCCCCAACAGTGAGGAGAGTCCTTAGGCACATCTGGACTGCTTGTAGTCTAGGCTCAAGGGAATGAGAGAGAAGAGTTTCTTCTTCATATCAGTCTAAGTTTGATCTTTCATGGTTTCTTATCACATCATGAGGTGTTTTCTCCCAAGCTGATTAATAATGGCAGTGTCCACCTCCTTCAAGTGAGACAATACCCTTTACTTACAAGGGTATGACCTTAGTTTGTGGACCTACACAGTAACCATCTCAGAATATATTTGTCCAGAAAGACTCTTACAATATTGATTGAAATGAAAGAACTTAAGATTGGTGTCACAGAACACAGGAGCAAGGAGAGTCAAGTGTCACATGCTATAGAAAGCCCAAGTAGAGTGAGAGCTGAAAATGGTGTTTAGATTCTTAAATTTGAAAGTTGGGGCACCTCAGTTGGCTAAGCATCTGCCTTCGGCTCAGGTCATGATCCTAGGGTTCTGGGATCAAGCCCCAGGTCGGGCTCCCTGCTCAGTGGGGAGTCTGCTTCTCCCTCTCCCTCTGCCCCTCCGCTTGTGCTCTTTCTCTCTCTTTCAAATATATAAAATCATATAAAGAATTTTTTTAAAAAGATTTAAACTTGGGCACCTGGGTGGCTCAGTCGTTAAGCGTTTGCCTTTGGCTCAGGTCATGATCCCAGAGTCCTGGGATCGAGCCCCACATCGGGCTCCCTGCTCGGCGGGAAGCCTGCTTCTCCCTCTCCCACTCCCCCTGCTTGTGTTTCCTCTCTCGCTGTCTCTGTCAAAATAAATAAAATCTTTTAAATAAATAAATTAAAAAGATTTAAACTTGAAAGTCATGGACATATAGGAAAAGAAACATTTATCTGGTCTTCCTATACAAATGAACTCCTGGGTAATGAAATAGAATGCTAGACATTATATGCTTTCTGATGGAAGTATACAGCCACACCCATAAAGTAGTCTTGGCAAACAAAATTAAACCTGAATTTGCTCAAGTCTCTAGATCAGTGCTATCCAACAGAACTTTCTATAATCATGAAAATGTCTGTACTCCCCTGTCCAATATGATATTTACTAGAAGTGTGTGGTATGCAGCTCAGAACTGAATTTTAAATTTTATTTCTTTTTAAGTAATTAAAATTTAAATTTAAATAGACATTTTAGTGACCACTTTATTGAACAGTGCAAGTCTGTATTACCAGTTAAAAGACAGAGCATGTTAAACCATACATAGTATGGGGTTGCAATCAGTAAAATCCAAACTTGGGAAACTCTATCAAGTTCTTCAACAAAGAAACCCCAAGGTGGGGAAAAAGAGACATGGAGGGGAAGTCCTAAGATTGAAAGAGATATTAAAGATATATCAACAAATCACAATATATGGATTTTAGTTGGGTCCTCATACAAACTGTTAAAATAATGACATGAGATAAATTGGAAAGTTGAATAATGGTTGAATCTTTGATTTTAGGAAATTATTTTTTAGGTATCATGATGGTATTGTGGTTGTCTTATAATTATCTTTTAGAGAGACACATTGAAACATTCACTTTCTGTCCTCTGAAGCTATGCTTACCCTTACTAAACTTATCATTAATAACCTCTTTTGGCACTAGTGGCTTTAAAACTTTTTATATGGAGAATTTTGAACACATACAGAAGTAGATAGAGTAGTACAGTGAATCTTCATATACCCATTATCCAGCTTCAAAAATTACCAATTCATTGTTCTACTCCCTACCCCCATATTATTTTTTAAACAAATCCCAGATGTCATATGATTTTATTCAAAATATTTCAGTATATATCTCTAAAAAGTAAAGCCTCATTGTTCTTACATTACCCTGAAACAATTCTCAAACCCCCCAATTTTTAAATAATACTTTAATTTTATTAGCTTTTTATTTAATTTTGAATTCCCACTTAAGAAATTTATAGTTTACATCTAAATAAACAAACATGACAATTCGCTCTATAAACAGTTACATAATACATTTTATATTCTCAAAGTGACAATGTAAAATGCATAGAGTTACTAATTGTGAAAAGAGGGATTGCATAGAGTGCTCTGTGAAAATTGTGAATTTAGCCAAAAGCAAAGTAAGGTAACATGAAATTTGTCAAGTTGATAAATCTCTTTGTAAAGATATTTGGAATGTAACGGGAAAGCTTTTTTTAAAAAAAGATATGCGAGGGGCACCTGTGTGGCTTAGTTGGTTAAGCATCTGCCTTCAGCTCAGGACATGATAACAAGAGTCCTGGGATTGAGCCCCACATCTGGCTCTCTGCTCGGTGGGGAGCCTGCTTCTCCCTCCCTCTGCCTGCCTCTCTTCCTGCTTCTGTTTGCTCTCTCTGTCAAATAAATAAATAAAATCTTAAAAAAAAAACTTTATGGGAGTGGAAACTATTCTAAGGCCTTCTATAAAGCTCTTTAGTTAAGACGACTTGAGTCGTAGAGTTTGTGAGAAATTGCATAATGGAGGTAGTGTAGGCAAGAAAATGAGGTAAAGTGAATAACTGCCCAAGTAATATTTACTTTGAGTGTTCTGGAAAAACAGTGAAAAGAGACTTCCTAGGGATAGGAAATATTTTTTTCTTTAAACTAATCTCCTATTAATAAAACATACAAATTTTTAGTATTTGAAAGAGTTCAAACCATCCAAAATAAAAAAATTGTGAGAAATACAAGAATTTCGCAGAAATATGTACTTAGTTCTTGTCTCCTCCTTCTGGGATGGATGAGATACATGCAGTCTTTCCACATGTGGGCAGTGTAGGGTAAAGTTTTTTGTGTTTGACAGTTGAACCTATTTTGCAACTACATTTGTACACAGACCTTACAAAATCATCAGATACTAAATATCTAAAAATATACTTGGCATCTATTCTCCAAAGATCTCAACAAAAATCCTGAAAACTATATCTCCCATTGCCCTTCTAGGTTGAGAATTGAGGAATTATGTAGAGGTAGGCTGGTAGAGTGGAGGGGAAAGGCAAAGTCATAATATGAGGCAACTACTGAAAATATTTTTTTAGAAGGAACAAGTACTTCACAAAAGATTGTTATGAAGAGGTTTAAAAATGTATTTATAAACTAATATTAGCAACCTTACTTTATTTCTGAATGTTTAGATAGAAAGTAAAAATAGGCTAACCTCTGAGGGCCCCTAGAAACAATGACACCCCAGTAGAAATGAGCACACCTGGCACTCATCTTCATTTCTAAAACCATTCTCCAGTTAAAGGATTGAAGGATCCTTGGAGAAATGGTTGATTCTAGAAATGGGGCAGGAAATATGTAAGATGAACCTAGAGCATCTTATAGTGCTGGAAAATACGGAAGTGCTAAATACAAAAACAATACATAGATAGGGTATGTCAAAGGGGCACAAGAGCCAAATGAAAGAGTTCCCAGGTATTAAAAGTGGAATGGGGGCTTACCGGGGGAGTGTGTGGGACGCCACGAATTCCATTTGGAGGCATCTTTGAGCTCGCGCAGTAGACACCATGAGCAAAGCTCACCCTCCCTAGTTGAAAAAATTTATGGACAAGAAATTGTCATTGAAATTAAATGGTGGCAGACATGTCCAAGGAATATTGCAGGGGTTCGATCCATTTATGAATCTTGTGATAGATGAATGTGTGGAGATGGCAACTAGTGGGCAACAGAACAATATTGGAATGGTGGTAATACGAGGAAATAGTATCATCATGTTAGAAGCCTTGGAGCGAGTATAAACAATGGGTGTGTTCATTAGAAGAAATCAACTGCTTCCACATGTCCCCTCCATAGTACCTGTTTTACTACAATATAAAAATCAGGTCGTGTGCATTTTCATATTGAACTTTTTTGTTAAATAAACTTTTATAATAGTCAAAAAAAAAAGTGGAATGATTTGAGCAACAAAATAAAAGTATTATTGGATTATGACCCAAAATATAAAATATCCATAAGTTCATAATGATGTAAATAAATTGTTAAATAACATGGTAAATGGGGGAAGAGAAGCAAATCTTCCTTGCAGAAGAATTCCAAATAATTTATGTAGATACTCTACCCCAGCTCTACTTTTTTAAATGTGGGTTGGGTGTAGTGATTTCCTTTTAAAAATTATAATATGGAAAAGGGGAGAAAAAGAGGAACTGTACAGTGGAGAAACATGACAGACACTAGCTCAGCCAGGTGATCAAGGTGAACATCAACAGTGAAAAGTCATGTTGATAGCACGTAGCTTGATATGATGTGATAAAATGGCACTTTACCTCTGTGATCTTCCCCCAAGCCCAAAACCCCAGCCTAATCCTTAGAAAAAATCAGACAAATCTCATTTAAGGGACTTTCTATAAAATACCTGACCAGTACTCTTTAAAACTGTCAATGTCCTCTTTTTTGTGGCACCTCAGAGGTGGTAGGCTGCTTTAGGATGAAGCTACTGGTTGCCAGAAACTTATTGAAGTGGACATTGAATGCAACTTCATACCTTTTATGAGAAGCATATGGCCACAGAAGTTGCTGCTGATGCTCTGGGTGAAGAATTGGAAGGGTTATGTGGTCCACGTTACTGGTGGCGATGACAAACAAGGCTTCCCCATGAAACAGGATGTCTTGACCCATGGCCATGTCCACTGCTGCTGAGTAAGGGTCATTCCTGCTACAGACCAAAGAGGATAGAGAAAGGCACAAATCTGTTCAGGGTTGTACTGTGGATGCCAGTCTCAGTGTTCTCAACTTGGTCATTGTAAAAAAAAAAAAGAGGAGAGAAGGATACTTCTGGACTCACTGATACTACTGTACCTTGTCACCTGGCACCCAAAAGAGCTAGCAGAATCTGCAGACTTTTCTAAAGAAGATGATGTCTACCAGTATGTTGTGAGAAAGTACCTAAACAAAGAAGGAAAGAAACCTAGAACCAAAGCACCCAAGATTGAGTGTCTTGTTACTTCACATGTCCTCCAACACAAACGTCAGCATATCACTCTGAAGAAACAGTGTACTAAGAAAAATAAGGAAGAGGCTGCAGAATATGCTAAACTTTTGGCCAAGAGAATGAAGGAGGCCTAAGAAAAGTGCCAGGAACAGATGGCCAAGAGATGGAGGCTGTCCTCTCTGAGAGCGTCTACCTCTAAGTGAGTCCAGTCAAAAATGAGATTTTCTAAGAGTAAGAAATAAATAAGGTCAGACATCAGAAAACAAAACCAAAAACTGTCAGTGTCATCTAAAACAAGGAAAGTCAGAGAAACTGTCACAGCCAAGAAGAGCTTAGGGAGACATCATGGCTAAATGTAATGTATTTTGGATGGGATTCTGGAACGAAAAAAGGACCTGAGGTAAAAACTAAGGAAATCTGACTAAAGTATATACTTTAGTTAATAATAATGTATAAATACTGTTTCATTAATTGTAACAGATGTACTGTTGTTTTGTTTTAAGTAGGCTCAGCTTGGGGCTTGAACTCGTGACTCTGAGATCAAGATCTAAGCTGAGTCAAGAGTCAGACACTTAACCAACTGAGCCACCCAGGCACTCCACAAATGTACTGTTCTAATGAGATATGTTACTAATAGGAAAAACTGCTTGGTGGGGTTATAGAAACACTCTGTACTATCTTCCCAATTTTTTTTGTAGGTCTTAAAAACATTCTAAAAACTAAAGTTTACTTTAAAAAAAGTTAGTCATGAAATCTAAGAGTCAAAGCAAAGAATTATAAAATTCTGATCAAGTGATACCACAGTAGACAGACATATAATAATAATTCTTTTCTTTGAAATAAGGTAGGTATCAGATTTTAATTTACAAGTAACATGAATTGAAAAGAAATAAAATGTTCTAAAGAAATTGGGCTAATTTTGTGTTTTGTTTTTTTTTTTTAAGATTTTATTTATTTATTTAACAGAGAGAGACACAGCGAGAGAGGGAACACCAGCAGGGGGAGTGGGAGAGGGAGAAACAGACTTCCCGCCAAGCAGAGAGCCCAATGCTGGGTTCGATCCCAAGACCCTGGGGTCATGACCCCAGCCGAAGGCAGACGCTTAATGACTGAGCCACCCAGGTGCCCCAGGCTAATTTTGTTTCTTAAATTACGTTTCAGTTTTTATAGTTTATAAAGTGTAGTAATATAAAATTTTAAAATAAATCATTTTCACAGGTATCAATACTTTAAGTAAGTCTTACAAACTCTGGAATAAATAATTCAGACCAAAGAGTACAATTTCCATTCATTTGTCCATTTATTTAACAAATTTTATTGAACATGTGTAAGAATGTAAGAATGAAGAATATGTTGAAGAGCTTAAAATTTAAAGGAGGAGATAAAATTTAACAGTTTTAATATAATAAGGTAAGTGATAGCAATATGTATAGTAATTATGAGAACACAGTTCCAAAACCTTGACAATATTATTTCCTTTTTTAAAAATGCAGAGGGGAGAGCATTATATTCACACACATGTGTGTGCTGACAAGAAAAGAAGTGCTTTGTCCTAAACTTTACCATCAAGGAATATTTTTATTTTAACACAGCTAATATTTAATACAATGTTTTTATGACAGTGGTTCATTTAAAAATTAAGCTCATGGAATTTTAAGATGTCAGGCCATAAAAATTATCTTTTCTAATTTGTAGATTTTAAGTTGTGTTATGGAAGAAACCTCCTCACTTTTCCTGTACATGTCAAGAAAGGTTTCCCAAATGAAGTTTCTTCTAAGAAGAATCTTAAAGACCTGTAGGAGCCTAGCAGGCAGACAAGGAGGGAGTTGTATAGTAGGCAGAATTCTAAAAATGTCCCCCCAAGATTCCTGTCTCCTGTTTATTTAGTCAAACCAGTCTAGGTACTGTTGTGAAGGAGATTCACAGATGTAATTAAAGTTACTAATTAGCTGACCATGAAATAGAGTAGCTTGGATTATCCAGTTTCCCCAGTGTAATCACATGAACCCCTAAAAAAGAAACTCAGATTTGGCAGAAAGGCACTCAGGATTCCAAGGATGAGGAGGGTTCATTGTACCATTGCTGATTCTGAGATGTAAGGGCCCCATGGAGGGACCAGAGAGAGAGGCCTTAGGTGCAAAGGGCAGCCCTGCTGACAGCTAGCAAGGGAATAGGGACCTTAGCCCTGTAACTGCAGGGAACTGAATTCTGCCAACAACCCACGTGAACTTGGAAGGGATTCTTCCCCACAGCCTCCAGAAAGGACAGAAGCCCTAACAACAGGATGATTTCAGTACCGTGAGACCTGGAACAAAGGAACCAGCAGAGCCACTCTATGCCCAGACTTCTGACCCACAGAAACTATGAGATAATAAATGTGGGTGTTGTTTTAAAGTTGCCAAGTTTGTCACAATTTATTAAGGGAATAGTAGAAAACTATTTATTTCTTTTTTAAAAAAGTTGGGGGCGGGGAGCATCTGTGTGGTGCATTTGGTTGAACATCGACTCTTGGTTTCGGGTCAGGTCATGATCTCGGGGTCATGAGATCAAACCTCATGTCAGCTTCACGCTCAGCTTGGGATTCTCTCTCCCTCTCCCTCCTACCCCTCCCACTTGTGTGCTCACACACGTGCTCTCTCTCCGTGTCCCTCTCAAATAAATAAATCTTTAAAAAAGAAAAAACTATTATTTTTATTTAGGGAGGAAGACATTCCAGATAGAGGAAGCCTTGCAAAGCCCCATAGAGCACGGTACTTAAAAGGGAACTGCAAGTCGTCTGGCATGGCGCAAGTACAGAAGGTGTAGGGAGCGGGGGAGCCTCAGAAATTGGAGCTGGAAATGCAGGGCTAGGTCATAGTGTGGTCCTCAAGTGTTGTTTAATGAATCTGGACTCGAGGTGAGGGGGGACTAAATTTATAAGATTGGTACCTTAGTTCACTTTGATTTCCTGAGGAGATGAGATTAATTCCCTTATCTCTTTGAGATTTTTGCTCAGACATCGCGTTCTCAATGAGACACCCGCTCTGACCTCCCTATGTAATACTGCAACCTATGCCCTGGACTGCTGGCCTTCCTCTCTCCTTATTTTTTAACTTTTCATTGCACTTTTTATCTTCCAACATATTATATAATTTATATTTATTATTTGTCTCCTCCAAGGTAAACTCCATGAAGGCAAGGATTTTTTGCCTTTTTGTTCCACTGTTCCAGTTATTTATTGTTGCATAGCAAACTACCTCAAAATTATCAGGTTAAAACACAGTCATTTATTTAGCTCACAGTTCTGCAATTTGGGCAGAGTGTGGTGAGACTAATTTGTCTCTGCTTCGTTGACATCAGATGAGTGGTTTGACAGGGGTCCAGAGGACCAGCTTTCAGGTGGCTCACCCCCTGGCTGGCAGGCTATATTGCTTACTATAGGCTGGGATGTCAGTCCAGCCTGTGGGCTAGAACCCTCAGTTTCTGTCCTTATGGGCTTCTCCACAGGCTGTGTGGGCTTTTTGACAGCACTGTAGCTATGCTGTAAGGGCTGTGTTCCAAGAGAGCAAGGTGGAAATGCATGGCACTTTTTATGACTGAGCCATGGAAGCCGTAGCCTCACTTCTGCTATATTCTTTCATTTGAGGCAGTCACAAGGCCCTTCCAGGTTTAAGGATCGGGGACAGGGACTCTACTTTCTGATGGAGTTTCAAAAGCTCATGTAGGACAGGAGATATTGTTGTGGCTATTTTTGAAGAATGCAATCTGCTATTACATCTCAAGAACCTAGAATAGTGCCTTGGCTCATAGAGCTTCAAAAATACTTGAGTGAAAGAAAAAGGGGCAGAGAGAAAAGGGACAATGAGATATGAATTAGAAAGGGAATTTATTTTTTAATTTTTTTAAAGATTTTATTTATTTGACAGAGAGCAAGAGAAGGAACACAAGCAGGGGGAGTGGGAGAGGGAGAAGCAGGCTTCTAGCAGAGCAGGGAGCCCGATGCGGGGCTCGATCCTAGGACCCTGGCATCATGACCTGAGCTGAAGGCAGATGCTCAATGACTGAGCCACCCAGGCGCCCCTAGAAGGGGAGTTTAATGTACAGTGTATGGCAGGGAAACAAGTTAGGAAGCTGTAGCAATATTCTGAGTCTGGCTTGAGGCTCAGTTAACAGTGTAGCAGTGAAAAGAGAAAGGAAAGGCTGATTTGGAGGGATATTAAGGAGGTATAAAGTGCAAAATTTAGTGACTATTTGAATATGGAAGGAAAGGAGATAGATTCAGGTGAGGGAAAGGGAGAAATCTAGAATCTAAAACCTAGAAATCTAGCATGACTCCTAATCAGTCAGTCAAATATCCTGGCTAAGTACCAGATAATACTCTGAGCGCTAGAGTGAAAACAGTAAGTATGAATCCCTTTTGATAGGATTACTTTTAGTGTTAACCCTTCTTTAAAAAAACAAGCAAACAAACCAACCCAGGGCTTGAGATCATGTTGAGAGTTTTCTTCTATGTCTGATGGAAAGAGGAAGGAAGACTTTGTTTTTCCTATAAGGAAGAGAAAAATTCTCTGCCATCCCATTTTTATCCTTGGTTTTTTGTTTTGTTAATTTTGAAAACTTCGGAAAGTGGTTAAAATGTTTTTCCCCCCTACCAAGGTGACTTGACTTTTTTCTTAACTTTATAAAATATGCTAGACAGTAGCTCTGGGAATCACAGCCTCTTGTAGAACTGGGAAGTTCCTTGTCATCTAACAGGTCACGTCTTCCTCCTAGGATACGTGGGCCATGATTTTATAGGTGTGTGCTTTCCCCCAATACCATTTTAAGAACTGAAGTCCATGCAGTTCATTTTAAAGCCTGAATTTCTAGCTAACACTCAGCATATTAGGGAAGGGCCTTTAGGGCCTTTGGATAAAAGTGCATACTGATGAAGAGACTCAGGCCACTTTTGCTTAGCAGCAGTTACATCAGCTGCAAAAAGTTCAGGTGATTGTTGGAATAATAATGCTTCTGTTTGATTCTTATAGGAAGATTTTCTCGGTAAATCTTATTAACATTTTTTGCCCTATTTTGCTCATATTATAATAATTTCATAGACCAGAGGCAGTGGAGCATTAGTAAAACACATGTATCCTTTTTCCTACCTTGTAATTTATATCTTTTCTTTAGAGAACTTTGTTGATTTCTTATAGAGGTTTTTTGTTTTATTTTGTTGAAGAGAGTAAGAGGAAGAAAGTGGTATTCTTGTATATGTTCGTTGGTATCCCTGTGTAAACTAAACTGAGTTACTTGTTTCTGACTCTTTAAATTTATTTATTTATTTATTTTTTGGTGAGATTATTGGCAGCAAAAAGTAATGAACGGAAATGAAGGGAAAAGTCTGTGTTAACTCTGAGCAAATAACTGCTTCTTTGAGTCATACAGCAGAACTGTTTCAGTTTGAATCATCTTAGAAATCTAACCCTATAGTGTTACTTGTCAGCTATAAATATTTTAATGGCAGGTGCCTTTCTTTTGTTCCTGAAGGCAAAGGGTAGCTCTCTTGATGTCATTTTAGCAGAGAATATTCCTTTAGCAATAAGGAAGATTCATTTTATACTTTATAACATGCAGCATCAAATACTGACATTGATATGCTTTCCCAGAAATACATTGCATAAATGATCCTCATACAAGATAGATCTCTAATAATACTAATGTGTTATTATATAATATGTATTTTATGTATGAGGAAACCTTTGCTCAAAGAAAGTGTAGTTAGGGGCGCCTGGGTGGCTCAGTTGGTTAAGCGACTGCCTTCGGCTCAGGTCATGATCCTGGAGTCCCGGGATCGAGTCCCACATCGGGATCCCTGCTCAGCAGGGAGTCTGCTTCTCCCTCTGACCCTCTTCCCTCTCGTGCTCTCTATCTCTCATTCTCTCTCTCTCTCAAATAAATAAATAAAATCTTTAAAAAAAAAAAAAAAAGAAAGAAAGTGTAGTTAGTAGCCCTAAGCTACTAGAACCCAGAATATTCAACTAGAATTAGAACCTTGTTTTCTTGGTTATGCTTATTATTTGAAAATCACTGTTACATTTTTCAGAATAATAAAAATAATTTACTAAGCACTGATTAACACATGGTACTTATTATTTACCTAAATATTATGGACCTTTTCCTCTTAGAGGGTTTTATAATATCAGTTACAATACTTCAATGACTTTTTAAAGTTTTTTCTTCTTTCATATTTTATCAGAAAAGGGATAGGATGTAAAGCATGGCTTAGAAGCAGAGTGCTTTGTTTATTCCTCATTATCAGAGGACTGTAGATCTTGAATCCATTGCTAAGGTTATTTTTGCAAGTAAATAATCTGCTACTGTATTCTGTGCTTGGTGGTAGAATGCACAGTGCCTAATAATTTTTTTTTAAGATTTTATTTATTTATTTGACAGAGACACAGCAAGAGAGGGAACACAAGCAGGGGGAGTGGGAGAGGGAGAAGCAGGCTTCCCACCGAGCAGGGATCCCGATGCAGAGCTTGGGGTCATGACCTGAACTGAAGGCAGGTGCTTAACGACTGAGCCACCCAGGCGCCCTGTGCCTAATAAGAATTTGTCTGGTCTCTGTCCCAGTCCTGGCACAGAACTTCTAGATCCCTGGTAATTTCTTAAGTAATAGGAGTGTTATCCTAATGAAGGAAAGATGAGCCCCTATATAGCTTCAGGATAGGGGCTGGTTACCAGAGGGCTTGAGCCAACCGGGCCTCTCGGAAAGGGAGGAGGTTAGAGATTTGAGTTCAGTGATATGGCTAATCATCAAATCAGTCCTGTGTACGCAGTGAAGCCCATTAAAAACTCTAGATACCAAGGGCGCCTGGGTGGTGCAGTCAGTTAAGCCTCCCACTTTCAGTTTTGGCTCAGGTCATGATCTCAGGTCGGGAGATGGAGCCCTGAGTTGGGCTCTGCACTGACTGCTTGGGACTCTTTCTCTCCCTCTCCCCTCCCCCTCCAAAATAAATAAATAAATCTGTAAATCTAAAACAAAAAACAAAAAAAAACCCTCCAGATACTGAAGGTTAGTGGAGCTTCTTGGTTGATAAACACATTGTGTGTGTGTGGTGGTGGCAAGTAACATACCCTGATTCCACAGGACAGAGCATGAAAGCACTGCATTCCCTCCCAGACCTCACCCATTTGTGTATTCATTTGTCTGGTCCTTCAGATTTGTAGCTCTTGTTTTGTTTTTGTTTTTAAGATTTTATTTATTTGACAGAGACACAGCGAGAGAGGGAATACAAGCAGGGGGAGCGGGAGAGGGAGAAGCAGGCTTCCCGCCGAGCAGGGAGCCTGATGTGGGGCTCCATCCCTATGACCTGAGCTGAAGGCAGACGCTTAAGGACTGAGCCACCCAAGCGCCCTTATTTGTAGCTCTTGTAATAAAACTGCAATCACAAGTAATAGTGCTTTCCTGAGTTCCATGAGTTTTCTAGTGCATTATCAAACCTGAGAATTATGGAAACTCCCAAATGTATAGCCAGTATGTCAGAAGGGCTGGTGGGGTGGGGACCTCTGAAGTCAGGGCAGTCCTATTGGGGTCCATGCCTTTTAACAAGTGACGTCTGTGCCAACTCCAGGTGATTAGTGACAACTAAATGGAGGTACTGGGTTGAAACAGAATAACTGCTGTATACTCTTGGTTTCCAGTGAATAAACTTCAGTAATTAAAGTGTATTTTAGTGTTAGCTAAATATAGTATGACTCTTTAATTTTGATGTGATCAAGAATGAAATATACTGTGAATTTCTTAGAAATTCAAAGTTTACTAGATTGATATTGATGTACTTTTATTAATATCTTGAGGGCGCCTGAGTGGATCAGTTGCTTAAGCGACTGCCTTTGGCTCAGGTCATGATCCTGGAGTCCCGGATCGAGTCCCAGGATCGAGTCCCGCGTCGGGCTCCCTGCTCGGCGGGGAGTCTGCTTCTCCCTCTGACCCTCTTCCCTCTCGTGCTCTCTATCTCTCATTCTCTCTCTCTCAAATAAATAAATAAAATCTTTAAAAAAAAAATCTTGAAACAAACTTTTAAGATTACCAGGGTTCATGGTTTTTTTTTATTGATGATTATTCCTCAGTAGGGTCTATGAATTTTCAGAGATCCCAGCTTCTTTTGCTTGATTCCCTTTATGACCAGCAAGATTGCTGACTGGATATAGAAGTTGTGTTTTTAGAAAGTCTAACAGGCCCATCATGGGTTAAAACCTATAGCCTTAATTAGTAGCTAGTAGTGGATATATGGCTTCTTCTATGAAGAATAGAGAGCATCCATAAAAAATGGGCAAATTCTGTCCCATATTTAAAGAACTGCATTTATTATGTATAGGAGCACAGTAAAAAGCAATCTAGAAAGTTACCAAGGAATATAATGCACAATATAGTCAGGGACTACAAACATAGTAGCAGACTTTGTATTTTAACGTATTTCAAGTGCTTTATGGGAGTTAAATTTTGGGGGCTCAGTCTTTCTAGAAGTACCCCTTTGCACTCTGGTATATTAGGTAAAAATATCTGTCACATTTCTTTTTTTAGTTATACATTATATTTTTAAATATATGTGCTATAAAGTGGGCTTTGAAATCCAAATTTGATCTAATGGTCATTCACATTATAGCTTTGCATGAAGCAGATGCACTTACTTCACTGGAAATTTTCTGAAATATTTAGACCATGGGTAATCTGGAGGCAAGGATAAAATAATTGAATATCTAAATTTACTGAAAAGATTTTTGCTTATGTATAATTCTCTGTGTAAGTTGACTTGGAATAGCTTTCATATTTTTTCCTTTTTTTTCTTTTTCTCTGGTAAAACCAGAAACAGGAGCTATATTAAGTAATTAAACTATTGGTAAATATTCCTAGTGAAACCCTAAATGCACCCAAGAGTTTCTACCTTAATCAGGGCAAAATAGCCTTTAGATGAAAGTTAGGCAGAATTGTTAGACCAGGTAATGGATTAGTTTCCTCTACTTTGTATCTCATTTTTGTGAGAGTGATATTCATTGTCAGTTGTAAAGTCCATACTTGCTTTTTTCCAAATGGGGAGATTTTTGTGTCATGGCCTAATACTTCTCTAATCTGCTACTTCTGTATTCTAATGAGTAGTTATTCCTGTAAACTAGAAAGGCAAAAAATGAGTGAGGTCTGCTTCTCGAATTCTTCCTTGCTAGTCCCAATCATAACAATCATTTGCCTTCCAGAAGTGTGCAGTATCCTGGAGGGGAGTATACTGACTTGTGTGCCCACTGGGGCACCCTCAGCCAGTGACCTTGCACACTGCATGGGTGTATGTGTGGGGGCTATTCAAAGGTCTGCTTTGGGCCATCTATCCCTGATGATAAATGTCAGTATACCACCTGGCTGTCTGGAAAGATCCAGATAACCTCCTTGGTGATTTCAGGATTTATAATGGATCAGTTAGTTCCTTTTTTCCTTTGGTCCAGGAGTTCCATAGGCTACCTTCCCCAGCTCTTTGGTTTTTCTCTTGTTGTTTTGTGAAGGGAGAGTGTCCAAAGTTTCTGCAAACCTTGACTAGGATACAGAACTTTCACAGTATCTGTGGGCCAATAGCCCCCTCAGAGTAGAAGTTTTGCCTTTGTCCTGAGATCATTCAGACCTTCGAGGTATAGACAGGAAGATTCCCTGGCAATTAGGACCCTACATTATCATTATTTAACTCTTTAAAGAGAAGACTGAATGTCTAAAAGTTGTAGACATCTGGGTAACCTATTCAGAACTTTTTTATACTCTTCAAAGCTGCAGTTAGAGAGGTTTAGTGTGAATTTCCTAACAGCCTGTGTCCTTAACGGTCGTAAAACTTCCTCCAAGAGTTGACACTTCCTAGTTAATAGCACATAAAGGGATAGTTGATTAAATGGAATCTTAGTACAGAGCATACTTCAGCTCCTGTTTGCATAGAATGATTTCTTAAAAGGTAGGTTACTTACAAGATTGGATATAATATGATTTTGTCCTTATCTTACATATTGGAATGCTTTTTAAAACAGACTTGATTTTTAGAGGAGTTTTAGATTTTAGAAAAATTGAGAAGATAAGAGTTCCCATATACCTCATATCCCCCCCCATGCACACAGTTTTTCCTGTCATTAACATCTTACAGTAGTATATTTGTTACAGTTAACAAATCAATTGATACATAATTGTTAACTAAAGTCTATATATATCCTATTCAGATTTCCTTAGTGTTTACTTAAAGTCCTTTTTTCTCTTGGTGGATCTCATCCAATATGCCACATTATATTCAGTTATCATGTCTCCTTAGGCTCCTCTTGGCTGTGAGTGCTTCTCAGACTTCCCTTATTTTTGATGTCCTTGGTAGTTGGGCAAATATTCATCAGGTATATTATAGATTGCTTCTCTTGGGATTTGTCTGATATTTTTGTCCAGTTTAGAGCAGAGCTATGGGATCCTATGGTAAGACTGTGCTTAGCAAGAAATTGCCAAACTGGGGGCACCTGGGTGGCTCAGTTGTTAAGCATCTGCCTTCAGCTCAGGTCGTGATGTTCCTGGGATTGAGCCCCGCATCAGGCTCCCTGCTCTGCGGGGGGCCTGCTTCTCCCTCTTCCACTCCCCTCCTTGTGTTCCCTCTCTTGCTGTGTGTCTCTCTCTCTGTCAAATAAATAAATAAAATCTTAAAAAAAAAAATTGCCAAGCTGTCTTCCAAAGTGGCTGTACCAATTTGGATTCCCACCAACAGTGAATGAGAGTTACTGTTACTTCCTGTACTTGTCAGCATTTGGTATAGTCCGTTTTTTGGACTTCAGCCATTCTGATAGGTGTGCAGAAGTTGGGGTGTAATTTTTAAAGTTGGTCATTTTGTCTTATATTTTGTCTGACTATGGAAACATTAGCTTTCTCCTGATACTTCTCTTCAAATCAGCATTGAGAAGAATATATGTGCTTTTTTCCCATATGAATAACTGTTACAAATGTTTAAATAGTATTTCACTTCTTACATTAAAATACAATTACCTATTCTCTGTGCTTTCTTATTACTAATAGCTTATAAGCTGTATACTATAGGTGTTAAGCTACATTCCATTGATGTTAATGTCTCATGTTTATTGCTTTTGTTTAATTTGTTATTCTCATTTTCCATTCTTCAAAGTCATTTTGCTTTTGTGTTTGTGTTTCTTTGTTTATAAAGTTTTTTGTTTCTGTTACATTATGTAGTTTTGTACCAATGGCTAGAAGCAGATCGTCATGGCAAGAGCCAAGATACTGCAAATACGACTTCAGGTAAAAATAAAAATAAAAGTAAAAATAAAAATTAAGGTGTTAGAAATCATTATTTTAATTCACCCCAAGCCCATCATAACTTTTTTTTTTCAGTTTTGCTTGGGCAAAAATAGGTATTATATTGTATTTCTGTTCTTTCATCTGCATCTTAATTTTTGTAAAGAACTCATTTGCTTCAAGCCTTGAAAAAATTATTCACTGGTCTTAAGCTCTCTTGGCAGATACATGCTATTTTCTTAGAAGGAAGGGCTGAATTGCAGCTTAAATTTAGTAGCAGTTTACTTGGCAGTATTACTTGGAATTAAGTTTATATGCATTTGTAGTGGGGAATATTAATATTTGCACAAATTTATAATCCTTGTTCATTTCAGTATAGTGTTTAAAAGGTGGATTTTAAGTAAAGAATGCTTATGTATCATTTCATTTGCCTGGGAACCCAAATTCTTAGACTGATTCATTTCTCCTGCTAAGTCCTCGCAGTAAATTCTAAGTTAGAAGTTCATTTATAACATGGGTTCAAAATGAGAAGACTAGGTTGTTCCCCCCACTGCCCATCTCCAAAAGTCGTCTTCAGGATTCTCTTCTTTGGCTGGTAATAGTAGTGATAACTGCATCCACTCATGTCTAAAGCCTTAACAGTTATCAGAATTTCTACATGGTTGGTTGTTCCCTTAATTTACTTCAAAATGGTATTTGCCAAGACAGCTATATATATACAGCAATGACCTTTCCTATTGCCCCCCCCTTTTGGCAGTCTAGTAGCTTGTGGTGGTGGTGGTGGTTCTGTTTTTCTTTTCTTAGATATGTGTTTCTGTTTCATTGAGTGTTTTCATTTTTTTGTTTTTGTGAAATTTTTTCTCTCTGAAAAAGGTGGTTTTCCTTCTCTATCTTCTGGGTGATTCCATTGTGCTTCAGGAGGGTGTGGTGTTGTTCCTTAGTTAACAGAACAATTATATTGAAAATGGCACTGTCATGGCTTTTCTGATTTATCCTCTGTCCCATTAATAACTTGATATATGAATGAAGATAATGTTACTATTTTAACCAGACTCAGGCAGGAATTCATTAAAAGGTAAGTGTTGCAAGGAGTTATATCTTGCATTATGTGCTGTTTCTTCTGCCCCCACAGTGTTTCACATTTTATTTACACTTATGATAAAAATAAACATTTCTGGTATATGTTGGTGGGTGAAGGAGAGGCATTCTTGGTTGCTGTATATTATCTGAGGATATCCTGTTCCTGTGTCAGTAGCAGAGTCAGCAGCATAGACCTTTAGAACCAAGAGGGAATTTTTGTTTTGTGTTTTCTGTGACTTAAAGTGAAGTGAAAAGTAGTCTTTTTTATTTTTTAAGATTTTATTCATTTGAGAGAGAGTGAGAGCAAGAGAGATCACAGAGGGCGAGGGAGAGGGAAAAGCAGACTTGTCCACCGCTGAGCAGAGAGCCGAATGCAGGGCTCTATCCCAGGACCCTGAGATCATGACCCGAGCTAAAGGCAGATGCTTAACCAACTGAGCCACCCAAATTCCCCTAGTCATCGTCTTTTTTTTTTAATGAAGAAGTGAATAATCTAAAAATTCTTAGTGTTTGCATGAGAATCTAGTGTCAGCTTAAAGAATGTCATTTGCCCTTCCTGAAGTCAGGTATTCTGAATCCTGACTCTTCTTCAGGCACACTGACTCATGGACAGTTCCACATTTTTCCATTGACTTTGTAAGCATACTCTATAGGCATGTTGCAGAAATTCATAAACCATCCTCAGGGATGCTTTTGACACTTTTTCTTCTAGAAGTGAAAGCTCTCTATTCTGTCTCTTAGAAGATAAATATATGGAGTAGAAAACTAGAGATGAAACATTTGCCTAGGTAAGTAAGAGGAATCCAGAGGAAAACAATCATTAACCAGAGCTTGTTAGAAACAATACAGTTTCTGCAGCAAATCTATTTAATAAACTATGTGCCTTTATTCAGAAAAGCTTCTGTGTATTTTATATTGCGGTTTCCAACAAGATTTTAGAGTGTAACTTTTCCCTCCTTTTGTGATCTGTTAAGTTTTGCACTAAAAGGTGTTTTAGTATCCATCTTTTCATATTTTTACCAAAAATGGAAATTGAGTCTTAACTAGATGCCCAATTATGATTTATAAATTACTTGGTATTTTTACTTGTACAAATACTGGTAAGTAGCATTTATCTTTTGATATAATAGTTTGTGTTTTATACAAACTATTCTTCAGTCTCAACTTTTTGACATTGAGAATTTAAGAGCCATCCACATTAACATATTTTATGGAACTGAGGCATTTGGGGGAAACAGGTCTCATGGGAATTAATTTGGTCAAGAAGATAAAGAACTGAGCTGACAGCTATAACTGAAGTTTATTTATATATAATAATCGAAGTATAGCCTGCCTTTATTTTTCCTGAATTTTGACAGGTGATGAGTTTGGCTTGGAATAGCTTGTTTCTTTTCATAGGTTTAGTGTGTCTACTAGACACTCAGTAATGATGTTTCTAATTCTGTTAATTCTGTTACTTGTAAAAGCCTGGATGCAGTCACACTTGTCAAATTTCTGTGGCAGCTCAAGCAAAATTGCCTCCTTTGAGTGCAGCAGCGTTGTGTCTGTCCATGTACAAAATCTTAGGATCAGAAGTATGATTCAGGATGCTAAATTCGGGATGTTTTGTTAATAAATTAGATGTTTCCAGGTAGATTTTTTTATCACCACATATTGAAATGAGGACAATAATTAGGTTACAGCAAAGATTATTTGAGTAGATCTTGATTTTTAGTATAGTTGTCTGCCCAAGATGTTGAAATTCAGATTCTGAAGTTTTAAATGCATATTTTTTATTAACAGTTTCTTTTCAGTAACCTTTCATTAACAGTTCCATTGAGAATTTTACAACTCAGACTGTTAGAGGTAGAAATTGAATCAGATTTCAACATTATCTGTCAGTATATCTAAAAAATAAAACTACATGCTTTTGAAACAATTCTAAATATCAACTAATTATTAATTATTTGTTATAGGTGAAAACTTTGACCAGAGTCCTTTGAGAAGAACATTCAAATCCAAAGTGTTGGCCCACTATCCTGAGAATATAGAATGGAACCCTTTTGATCAAGATGCAGTGAACATGGTATGTAGTTTTTTTACTCTTTAGCCTTCTTTTTATTTCGTTAAGATGACAGTGTCTACGTTATTTCATTTGATGTTTTAAATAATTCTTTAAGGTAGATAATATTGTCCTCATAGACGTGGAAATGAAGCTCAGAGAAGTTAAGTTACTTTTCCTACAGTCCCCAGGGCAGATAAATGTATATAACAGACCCTCAAAGCCAATTTTCTTTGTTTTTTATGTTTTTATTTAAATTCCAGTTAGTTAACATACAGTGTAATAGTAGTTTCAAGTGTACAGTATAGTGATTCAGTACTTACAGACATCACCCGGTGCTCATCACAAGTGCACTGCCCTCCTTAATCCCCATCACCTATTTCACCCACCTCCCCTCTGGTAACCATCAGTTGGCTCTCTGTAGTTAAGAGTCTGTTTCTTGGTTTGTCTCTCTCTTTTTATCCCCTATGCTCGTTTATTTCTTAAATTCCACATATGAGTGAAATCATATGGTATTTGTCTTTCTCTGACTGACTGATTTCACTTAGCATAATACTATCTAGCTCCATCCATGTTGTTGCAGATGGCAAGATCTCATTCTTTTTTATGGCTGAGTAATAGTCCATTGTGTGTATATACCTCCTCTTCTTTATCCATTTGTCACTTGATGAACACATGGGCTGTTTCCATTATCTGGCTATTGTAGATAGTGCGGCTTTGAACATCCGGGTGCATGTGTTCCTCAAAGCCCATTTTCTTTTCCTACTGTTAAGCTGTGTTTGGGTTTGTATTAATTAATACATAGAAGCTTTGATAAAGAGTAATATTTCTTTGCTTAGAGAGGATCCTGATAGAAGGAACACGATTACAGTTTTCATATTTCAAGGAATGTTGTATGATGGGCCTGTAATTTATTATACTCACAAAGTAAAGAGGAAAAGGAACTTGAATTCATCATTTAGACATTAGTAGGAATTTGTGTATAAGGAATTTGAATTAATGCAGTGAGTTACCAATGGTGGTTATAAGTCCCTTAAGAGATTCTTAGAAATAGTCATAGTTTTCAGATTATTTAAGGAGGGTCCCAGTAAGAAGCCTGGGTAATACTTTGGGATTCCATGAATGGAATTCTGTGATTATAAGAATCAGGGTACACCTAAGTGAGCAAATCAGATATCAGGCATAATAGGCACAGAAATAATTAACAGTGGACTGAGACACTGATAGATGTAGTTCTTTTTTAGAATTTTAAAGGTAGTAGAGCTTAAAAGATCCCATTATGAAATGATACTGTAATAAGGTAAGGAAATTAATATACAATAGATACCTGCCAGATATCTCATGTATGTTACTTTCACATATGCTGACATGTGCCCAGTGAGAGTTCTTATATTTTACAGAGATTACTAACCCAGAGTTATGCAGGGAGTCTCAGAGGTTAAATCCAGATCATTTTTACTCTCTAGCTCACTTTTTCCCCAACTACATGCTGCCTCCCTCCCCCAAAGAAAAATGATATAACTTAGTTTTGACCTGCACCAAAATGACGTGGGTCACATTGGATCTTTTGTGGTATTTCTGTATCACAGTAAATTCATTCCAGTCTGAGTTTTCTACAAAGAGGGAGTAGTGGTACTTTTTCTAAGTACAGATACCCAAGGCACTTGGCTCTCTGACTTTGATTCCTCACAGAACACAGTGTAGTTATTTCTCTAATTGGAGATTCCATTTTGCTGGACATTAATACTGTGGGGCCTCGTCTTTGGTGAAGACAGCACCATAGATATTAAGTAGAACACAACTGTTTGTTATATTTATGACACTTGGAGGAACACAGGCAAGCTTCTGACTAAAATTGTCAACAAACAGCAATGACAAAAAATAATTTATCAGCTGCTGTGCCAGCAAATTAATAGAAAAGTATTAAAGAAAAGAGTGTCTAAATGAAGCAATGGAAACCTAGATAAGAATGTAAATAGATTACAACACTTGACTTCTTAAATTAGTAAGGTATTTCAAAGTATAAATTCAGCTGTGAGAAACTAGAATGGTTTTTACTACAGTATGAATCCATAGTCATTTGGAACAAAATGCCACACTTGGTGTGTTTTCTTTCTGTTAATCATTTGAATGCATTAATAGTGAGACATCTATGATAGCTTTAGCCTTGGTCTGTAAAGCATTCATCTTTAAAGCAGGGATCAGCTTCCTTAATCTTTGTTACTTTCTTTCCTCTTGCCTCTGGGATTATGTTATGTAAGCAACCAAAGTCTCCTATGAAGAATAAACACATAGGCTTGTGTTTGATGGTTAAGCACCACATAGCATTTTGGTTATTGCTGCAAATCTAAAAGGAATTGCTGGCTTTCCTTGAAAATCTCTGAAAAGCATCCCATTAAACTAGTCTGCATTTGGGTATAGATTTACTGCCCTTATTTCCCTCTGATTTATTAGTAAGTACATGTGTATGAAGCTATAATTTATTCCCACCTAGAGGTATAAAGCTTTCTTCTTGCCTTTAGCAAAATCCCACTCCCAGCGAGTCATCACCTTCTATAATATCAGTCATTTTTTAACAAGCAACAGTGGTGCTTTGAAGAAGGGTCATTAATCTCATACAGAAATTAAATACTCCAAAGCAATGAACTTTGTTAAATAAAAAAAAAAAAAATTCCATGAGTGCCATGCAAATGTAATAGAAAATAAATAATGACAGGTGAAATTGTTTCTGAATTAATTGCTTTTTATGTCTCTTTTGGTTACTGATTGAGAGATCTTCATGGAAAAAAAGGGGTAGGAGAAAGTATCATAAAAGAAAACAATACAACAGTCATATACCCAGAACTGACACATTTCAACATTGACGAATTTGCTTCAGGTCGGTGCTTTTTCTCTTAAATGAAGCAAAGCATTGCAAATGGAGCCAAAGGTCCCCTGCCTCCTCCTCCCCCATTTCAGATCTCTTTGAGGTAATCTGCATTTTGGCATCCATGACTATTTATATAAGGTTCTGGTCAGCAGATCTTATCTTTAAGAATGTAGTGAACCTAGGGATTGTTAGGAAGAAAATATGATCAATACCTTTTTAAGCAGCTTATATGAAATATAAAGATTCTGTATTGTATATCTATTCTAAATGAAACATCTGATATATGATTAAATTTTAAGTAACTAAAAGTCATATAACTGTGGGACGCCTGGGTGGATCAGTCATTAAGCGTCTGCCTTCGGCTCAGGTCATGATCCCAGGGTCCTGGGATCGAGTTCCACATCAGGCTCCTTGCTCAGCAAGGAGCCTGCTTCTCCCTCTGCCTGCCTCTGTCTCTCTCTCTCTGATAAATAAATAAAATCTTAAAAAAAAAAAGTCATAACTGTTATAAAGCTTTTTATAATCTATAAAGCTCTAAGTTTACAATTTACTATTTACTTTGGTCACAAAAAAGGGTAGGGTGGAATGATGAGCAAAGAGCAAAGGTAAAGGGTTGACTGAAGAAAACCTATTCAGATGCCCATCTTGTACGATTTGAAGGAAAAAGAGCTATATATACTTTTTACGGACTCAGCAAGTTCTTGAATTTGAGATGGATAACCCTTAGTTAGATTAATAGGTTTGACATTAGAATGAAAGTAAGACCTCATTTTCATCCAAGTTTAAGTTCTCATCTCACAGTAAAACCATAGGAATGGGGCTCTAATCCAGCCATTACCAGGGAAGCCCACTGGTTTTCTTAACTTTGGAGCTAGAATATTTCATGGGCATCTCAAACTTAACATGCCCAAAACTGAATTCACAGTCTTCCCACTAGCCTTGGTCAGTGAATGGTACAGCCATCCATGTAGTTGCCTAAGCCGAAAATCTGGCATTATCCTTGAAAGTTCTCACTTTCTTACCCTCTCCATGTGCAGTCAGTTATCTATCTACTTCTCTCTGTTTCTATACACCCAAACCTTAGTCCAAACCCCCAAACTCTCTTACCTGGACTTCTGCTCCTTTCCATTCTTCACACTAAAGCTTCTGCTTCTGCGGCCACTTCTCTTGGGAGGATTCTTCCACTTCTCCTTCCCCTGGTGAATTCTTACCCTTCAGGTTTCATTTTAAACACAATTTTTTCAGAGAAGCCATCTCTGACCACCCTTCCAACATTCAGTCAGGTCCCATCAGGTTCTCTTAGGACCTTTTAGCACCTTGTACCTTTTTGTAGCACCTATCACAGTTGGAATTAAATGATTATGTAGCTAGTTATCAGCTCTGTGTCTCCTGCTGTAATGTAAGCACCGTGAAGACAGGTACAACTCTCGCTTATTCATTGCTGTATCCCTAGTTTTACGCACAGTAGAGGCTGAAGTCATTGAATAAATAAAGGAATGTTTGCTTACTTACAATACTTCCCTTTCCTGTCTTTGTCTAGTCAGGTATTACCTCCCCTGCAAAGTCATCTTAAGCAGAAGTAGTTAGGTGCTCTCTCTTCTCTATTTCTATAATGTCTTGAACATACTCCGCAGCAGCACTGATCGCATTATTTTATAGCCATTAGTTTGTCTTTTTTACCAGACTGTGAACTCCCTGAAGAGATTATTTTTGTATTTGTCTTTCGAATTACCAAGATCTAATGTAATATATGACATAAAGTAAATATTGATTAAAGGAAAAAGGAGGGAGAGAGGGAATGAAGGTAGGAGAAAGGAGGGGCAAATAGACCAACTCTGAATAATTTATCTTTTATTTGTATAATAAGAGAAGGCATGGAAGTCACTGAACTATAGAAGATGGAAAAAGGAATTGTTAAAATTCTAGCCAAACCACCTGAAATAGTCCAGAGGGATAATAAGGACATGTAGTTGCTCAAGGAGGGGGGTACACAGGACTGTGAGCTTACTTTGGCTAAAGTAATCTGATTACCAGTAGCAATCTGGTAAACAGTGACAGCCCTAAATGTTTAGTTGTTTTATTGTGGGAGAGTGGGTTGGAGAGGGGCTGTTGTCAGTAAAAGGCAGTATTAGGGATAACAAGAGATTGTTGAATGCCCTAATGAACAAATCTTGTTTTATGTCTCAGGTTTTCTGAAAAATAAACCTGACAATTCATCATACAAGAACTCTCACTTTTAAAAATGAAAAGGCAGTAGCATTTTCCAAGTCATGGTTCCCAGATTAGAAATGTAATTCTTACTTTTTTTGATTCGTAAGAAGAGAATTTAAGAATTCTTAACATCTGTTATCTGTAGCATAGAAAGTCATTCTTTACTTTGAGCACAACTTTTGGCAAGCTTTTCCTGTAAATGTTTGAATGCATGCTCAAGAAAGCTACAAAACCTTAAGGGAATATTTGGCAGCTGTGCAAAAACAGTTGGAGCTGTAATCTTGTGGTTTATGATGTCAGGAAAGCCTATCAATTAAATTAAATCTTTATTTTGACTTTGGAGGTCACTACGTTTCTGTATTACCTACTACATGTAAAAAGAGAACTGTAGACTTAATCAGGAGAGGAGCTAATCTGGTCCTGTACCCCTAGCTGTTGTTTTGTTTTCTTGTTCATTTGTTTGTTTATTCATTCAACAAATACATATATGGTATGCACTATCCCAAATAAATTTGAGCATAGCCTGGAGTAAGAGGGATTCAAATCTTCCTTCCTACAATCTTTATTAATTGTAGTAGATGTGTCAGATGAGTTTTTATTCATAAATCAGCAGAGGATCTCCTCTTGTTGTTAAAGAAAGCAGTTTTAATGTGAAGACATAACTATGAAAAGGTCCTGCCATGGCCTTTCCTTACACAACTATTCCCAAGATGAGTAATAAACAAATTTTCCTCTAACAAAGTCAGGTATTTATGTGTGTTTACCTAACTCTGTATCTTCTTCTACCCAAATATACGTAGTAATTTAATTCTTTTCAACATATATAAAAATAATTATGTAAAGCTACCTTCGTAATTTCTAGGTCTCATATTCAGTGATATGAAATATAAAGACATTTTCACTGACCTAATAATACTAAACTGCATGGTTTTTGCTTTTTGCTTTTTATATTTATTATCAGTCACCTTTTATGGCCTCAAATAGTATATTGTTCTGTGTGTGGTACTCTTACACGTTTATAGTCATAGAAATATAGCACCAGTCCTTGAGTCATTTACAGTCTAGAGATCCAAACAAAATAGAGAAACTAGTAGTGTGTGTCAGTATACAATGTACATTTGTATACAGCAGTCCAAGACTTTAATTTCTTCCCCATATACTAAAGACTTTCTAGAGAAAAAGTGACATTTTAATGGCGTTTATAGGATGAAAACAGTATTTTTTATGGAATGATAAAGGAAGGTTCTTTAAGATAGTATTTATGTGGAAACTTAAAGAAAGTAAGGGAGTGTTTCCATTATTCATTGCTGTATAACAAACCACCCCAGTACTATTTAAGTGGCTTAAAACATGGGTTATGGGTTAGCAATTTTTTTTTCATAAAAGGCCAGATAGTAAATAGTTGAGGCATTGTAGGCCATACAGTTTCTGTCAGTTACTCATCTCTGCTGTTGTAGTGCAAAAGTAGACACAGACAATGCTTAAATGGATGAGCACTATTGTGTTCCAATAAAATTTTATTTACCGAAACAGGTGGCTGATTGGATTTGACCTAAGGACTAAAGTTTGTTGACGCTTGATTTAAAACAACAAAACTGTTACTTTGCTTACAAATCTGCAATTTGGGTAGGGTTTAGCAAGCACGCTCTGCTCTACTGGGTGTCAGTTAGAGTGATTCAGAGGCTAAAGACTGGAGTCTTCTGAAGGTTCAGTCACAGATATATCTCCAGGGCTAGGAACATCGCCAGGGAATCCTCTATCTCTGTATGATCTCTCCATATGGTCTCTAGCATGGTAGCTTCAGGTTAGTCACATTTCTTATATGTTGGCTCAGAGCTCCCAGTGTATGTGACCAGAGAGAGAGATGGAAGTTGTACTGCATTTTTAGCCCGAAAATGTTACTTGTTACCTTCATTACATTTTACTTGACTAGGCCAGGAGTGGGCAAACCAGCCCTTAGGCCAAATCCAACTGGCTACCTATTTATAAATAAAGTTCTATTGGAACAAAGTCATGCCTGTTCCTTTATGTGTTGTCAGTGGCTGCTTTTACACTACAATGGTAGTGCTGAGTAGCTGTGACTAAGATTTTAAGGCCTGCAGAGCCTAAAATATTTATTATCTGGCTTTTTTACAGAACCAAGTTTTCAGGTCCTTGCTGTAGGCACTCTCAGTGAGCCATCCATGGTGTTGATGAGATCGTGGCTATTGTGGACATTGCTGCTATAAACATTGGGGTGCAGGCGCCCCTTCGGATCACTACATTTGTATCTTTGGGGTAAATACCCAGTAGTACAATTGCTGGGTCGTAGGGTAGCTCTATTTTCAACTTTCTGAGGAGTCTCCATACTGTTTTCCAGAGTGGCTGCACCAGCTTTCATCCCCACCAACAGTGTAGGATAACCTCCCCCCATCTTGCATTCTGTTCCCCACCCACAGAAAACATGTGTCACTTCCTCAGACCCTCATGTTCTGTCTTGTGGGCTTTTGCACATGTATCCTCTCTGCCTTCTCTTCATCTCACTAACAGCTATA
This sequence comes from Zalophus californianus, assembly GCF_009762305.2. Lineage (NCBI taxonomy): Eukaryota > Metazoa > Chordata > Mammalia > Carnivora > Otariidae > Zalophus > Zalophus californianus. The sequence goes on from NC_045603.1 coordinate 76,277,298, forward strand.
CTCATCTTCAGGTTTCCACTTAGACTTTATTTTTTTCCGGTAGCTGCTTCTTTTCTAATTTATGTCCTCCTGCTGTGTTTTTTCCATGGCAGTCTGTATTTACCCTTTCATAGCACTTCCCATACTTTATTTATAGTTTATGATTTTTTAGTCATCTGCCGTCCTTACTGGACTGGAAGCTCCATAGGAACAGGAACATGTCTGTCTGTCTTTCTCACCTGTATCACCATCATAGGGCCTGGCTCATAAAGATACTTAATAAAATGTTGACAGTTTGAATGAAGGCCATGTAACTTTCAAGGTGAATTGCATTTTCTTAGTAACGTGGGGAGAACTTCTAAATTTCACATCAGATTGATTGTTAAGTCTGAAAAAGAAAAATGTAATAACTGTGGTAAAATTATTTCTATGCAGAAAGCATATTGCAGTACAAAAATAGTAATACATAAAAATTAATAATGATCATTATGTTAGGATAGTTAAATTACAAGTTTTTTTCCTTAGTATATTTCAAATTTTCTGTAATTTGTTTTCTTAAAATGTTTTAAAGAATGAATTCAAATTGCATCTTGAGAATCTTAAAGATAGTATCTTCAACTCCTCAGGTAATTTTGTTCCCAAGTCTGACTCAATCCTGGGTAGTTACCAAGACCTAAAGCATAATATCTACTGGAGTGAATCTAAAATGTCTTTGTTTCTACTCTTCTGCTTCAGTAAATCAAAAAATCATTCCATTTTAAAGTTTCTCTTTCTAAGATCAAGTATCATATTGTTCAGAATAGTGAAAATGATACTATTGTTTTGTTTTGTTTTTTCAATTTATCAAATGGGCCTTCACCTACTTCCCTATTCCTCTGAAACATTACCATCATTGCTCCAAAAATGGTACTTAAGTATTTGTAAAGTGTCTTTGACTGTTTTGCCTTCAAGTCATTGATTAGCAAATGTAGATAAAGAAAATGAGGCTCAGAGAAGTCACATGCAGCGGTGAAGGTCAGAGGCTTGGATAAGAGGTTTGCTGGGAACAAGTCAAAGATCTTTCCATTCTTAGTCTTAGTCAACCCTTCTGCATGTGATACACAGTAAAGATGGTTCTCCTTGTCTATATATATTTTAAAAATAATTTTATCTGTGTGTCAGTGAGGAACTTACAGTGTATTTCTAACTTAAGGCTGCTGCTAATAATATTAAATATGCTTAAAACCTGTGTCCTTTGGAGTCCTGTTGTGTTAACAACAACAGACATTCTCTCTGGTTTGAAGTTACTTGTGTACTGCATTCTGATACTTTTTCCCCCTTGCTCCACAGCTGTGCATGCCTAAAGGACTATCTTTCAGAACTCAAACTGACAATAAAGACCCTCAGTTCCACTCATTTATAATTACCCGGGAAGATGGTTCTCGTACCTATGGTTTTGTTCTCACTTTTTATGAAGAAGTTACAAGTAAGCAGATCTGCACAGCCATGCAGACGCTCTACCAGATGCACAACGCCGAGCACTACAGCGGCGTGTATGCTTCGTCTTCCTGCAGCATGGATTCACTGGCAAGCAGTGTTGACGAGGGAGATACAACTTCCCTTTTGAAACTCCAGCGATACAACTCCTATGACATCAGCAGAGACACGCTGTATGTTTCAAAAAGTATATGTTTGATCACACCGCTGCCTTTCATGCAGGCCTGCAAGAAATTCCTTATCCAGCTTTACAAGGCAGTTACCTCACAGCAGCCGCCGCCCTTGCCGCTTGAGAGCTACATCCATAACATTCTCTACGAGGTACCCCTTCCACCTCCAGGGAGGTCACTGAAATTTTATGGTGTTTATGAACCCGTCATCTGCCAGAGACCTGGGCCCAGTGAACTCCCCCTCTCCGATTACCCTCTTCGAGAGGCCTTCGAGCTTCTGGGATTGGAGAACCTGGTGCAGGTGTTTACCTGTGTTCTTTTAGAGATGCAGATCCTTCTCTACTCACAAGGTAGGTCTTCCCTGGATTTTAAGTCTCCCTCAAAAAAGTTCTTAGGAATCCCAACGACTACATTTCCATGGGGAATATTACCAGAACCAAATAATTAATGGTCAGAAGTCTTCTGTTTTGTGTAAAAGGAGCACCTGTTTAAGGTGGGACCAGAGGCTAAGATATTACTTCTCTTTGAGGTGTCGGTGGCTGTGGAGAAAAACAGGAAAGCGTACAAAAGCCTTAATCTGGCTGACTTGAGTGTATTTATTTTTTAATGGAAATGGCCCTTTTTTCCAGATAGTACCTGATCATCATAAAAAAAAACACATTTCGGGGCGCCTGGGTGGCTCATTTGTTAAGCGTCTGCCTTCGGCTCAGGTCATGATCCCAGGGTCCTGGGATCGAGCCCCACATCGGGCTCCTTGCTCTGCGGGGAGCCCGCTTCTCCCTCTCCCACTCCCCCTGCTTCTGCTCTCTCACTGTCTCTCCTCCTTCTCTCTCAACTAAATAAATAAAATATTTTAAAAAAAAGAAACACATTTCTTTTCATAATGGAAGTGAGAGAATGATGTTAGTACCAAGAACATGTAGCTGTCTCATTCTTTACAGATGAGGAAGGTTCACATCAAAACTCAGTTGACATTGGAAAGGCATAAATGAAACTGTTGACTCTGAAGCTTCCTAAGGCAATCAACTTTGGATCTTTGCCTGTGGGAGATTTCACTAGATGTGACTCTCTTGGGTCTAACAGCTCTACTGGAGTTATGTGGAGTGTTCTTGTTTTATTTTGCTTTTATTCCCAAAAGGAAGTTACCTTTATGATGTTTTTATTCGGCGTTCTCCCAGCACATACTTAAGAAACTTAACAAAATTTGAGTTTTATTTTAGGAGTGCATTTATGATGGCTAATTTTGAGCTTAAACTTAGGGTACTGGTTCCGATCTGAACATGATTTTGTAGAGGAAATAGAGATGCTCTGTCTTAATGGATAGCGAGTTGAAAGAAAACATAAAATGGTTGCTGCAGGGAGCCTGGGTGGCTCAGTTGGTTAAGCGACTGCTTTCGGCCCAGGTCGTGATCCTGGTAGTCCCGGGATCGAGTCCCGCATCGGGCTCCCTGCTCGGCGGGGAGTCTGCTTCTCCCTCTGACCCTCTTCCCTCTCGCGCTCTCTATCTCTCATTCTCTCTCTCTCAAATAAATAAATAAAATCTTTAAAAAAAAATGGTTGCTGCATATTGATTGGTTCTTTGAAAAATGTGGCACAAATATTTGGGTTAGCTTTTTGCTAACTTGTATTTAGGCTAGCAGAATTGTAGTGCAATCTCCTGACTGCTGCCGTCAAGCTTATTTTACCACTTTCCTTTTTTTCTTTTCTATTTTAAATTATAAGTGAGGCTGAGCCAAGTAGGCTATATTTGTACTTCCCCATCTTGTGTGTATGTTGACACTATTTGTGTGTTGACAGCCCTTCACGAGGTTGTATTTTCTTCAGTTTATCCTACATAATGTTCTTTGATAATGTGTTCTGATGCCTCTGTTTTTATTGTCAGGAAGTTCTCTAATGACCAACTGAAATTCTTTCCTTTCCTCTTGCTCTCACTTTCTTAGGTCTTAGCATTACCTGCAGATCACTTGTTTGTATCTAAAACATGTAGCTTTAAGTAATTCTCTCTTCCTTTCTATTTCCTCCTTTCTTGCTTTTCTCCCTGAAGCCAGGGTAGGGGTTAGAGTTGCTGGAAGGGGACAGGGCTTGGAACTAGATACCCTCAGGTATATTAACCTATGAGAAAAAATAATTTCAGTCCTAGATTTACAAGGGATCTTCAAGGTCGTTTAGTTCAGTTTTGGTTCTGCATAGAGAAGCAGTTTGGACCAGAAAGAATATTGGTTTTTGAAGTCATAACAATCCTAGGTTCAAATATCTGCTCTGTCCCGTACTAACTGTAAGCATAGACAAGTTATATAATCTTCCTCAGTGTCAGTTAATTCATCTTTATGGAGATAACAGGGTTTTTTCCCTCTCTCTCACTGATGTATTGTGAAGGTTAACTAAGAAAACCTGTACAGGACACTTGGGCCATAATTGGCACTAAATGATAGCCGATATTATTGTAATTATTATTAGTTTTATTAGTCCTATACAATCCTCTATAAATTATGTATATTTTAAGTTGCATGGGTCCAACATATTACTGCATTTAAAGTATAGCTTTGTTAAATTAAATAGTCAAGGCATTTGTTTTCAGGGTTGAGGGCCTAATAAATGTTCTCTTATACTGAATGTTAGGGCTTTTTTTTTTTCTTAGCAAAAAAACCCTTTCATTATCACACTTTCTCTTTTAAAAAAAGCACTGTATGTCTCACTGCGTGTGGTCTGTCCCGAGCTCTCATCTTTCTGCTGTTTGATTAGCTTATCCCCCCTGGTTCATGGAAGCTGTTGAAAAGTTATAGTTGATTAATATCCGCCAATTTAATTCAGTTTCAAATGAAGAAGCATGAGTATTTATGAGCATGTTTTTGTACTAAATGAGGTGTTTTTTATTGGTTTTGTGGGGTTTTTTTTGAAATTTGGTTTTATACAGGGAACAATAGATGAATCCTGAGATTATAGGTGTCTGTCTTTCTCTCCCTCTCCCCAACCCACACACATTTTAAGTGTCCCTACCAAAGAAAGTCTCATATGGTAAATTTATAAGCATTCACTGAAATCACTCTATGTTAGGAATTGTACTATAAAAATGCCGTGTATGTTGTTTTGGGGATTCTTCTCTCTTCAATAGTGAATTACTGCTCTTATCCATGTTTTATGAAAGGGAAGTTGAGGCTCAGGGAAGCTTAGTAACCTTCCTGAGATCACACAGCTATTAGGTAATGGTGTAGAGCTAAGAATGGGGCTTGGATCTTTCTTTCTCCAGAGCATTTAACCACCATGTTAACTGTATTGAGCACTGCACTTAACCTTTCCTTATCTGTCTCAATATTTATTTTTAAATTATTAACTCACCCTGCCAATCTGTTATAAAGGGATCATGCTAAGTAACCGTAGAGTATGAAATGAAAGCTCTGTGTAAATGAAGATTTTAATTTTGACAATGTCTCTCCCATTAGAGAAAGAGATTTCATTTAAATGAATGAAATAAGAGTTATGTTGATTTGTACTCTGGTGCCCGCTTTCATTCTTCCCGTGTTAAGGGGGTTTTAATAACATATAATACTCCAATTCTTACTAAGAAAGCCATGCCATAGATTTAAAACATTGTAAGTGCTAAACAATTACTGTGAAAACCCAAAGTGAATCAAAGTAGATGGATTTTAGTGATGAAAATTGTCCTTCTAGACTGATTTGAAATTCTGGTCCATAGCCCATTTAAACAGATTCAGTCTGCTATTTAGAGAGTGTGTATATCACACTCACTTTGTGGTGGTAACTAGCTAGAAATTTTAAGTAGAGAATGCACCCAGGAGTTAGAGGCTCTTTTCCAGGACCCCAAATCAGAAAAGATCACTTTCTTTTGTACCCTGGAAATACCTGCAACAGGACAGGGGAAGTTTGGATACGATCCTCTTTTCAAAGGAACAGTGGTGAAATAAAAGATGGGTGAACTTAAACATGAGTGTCTAATTTTTGATACCAGTAATTAGTCTCAGGAACAGTTTTGGGGCGTTGCTTACCTTCTTTGGTTCTCCACAGTGGAGATAAGCAGTTACCCATAGCTCACACTGGACTGACACGCCAGCCTGTAGGCCTTCACAATGCCCCTCTCCCCTCTATTCTTCCCCTCCCTCTTCTAAGTTGTGCATGAATTAACCTTGTCAGAAAGTAGAAGCCACTTAACGGTTTTCTTGAAAAAGTGGGAGGCCTCCTAATCACAAATTGCTAGTTGTGCTCAACTGAACACCATAGCTTATTGGTTATAGGGTTTCATAACAGCAAACTTGGTATTTTGATGGCAGAAAGTGGGTTCCCATGACCGATATCCTAAAAGCAGTAGAGTTTGACTAACTTTGGCCATTGTCTTTATATTAGCTTTATTTTGTGATAAGTAGAATTTTAATATAAAGACTCTCTTGTTGATGTTTTGTTTTATAGTCAAGAAATTAATCCTTTGTCAATTACATGTGTAGTCCATATCTTCATCTAATTTGTGGCTCTTAATTTTCTTTTAGGGGTCTTTGAATTAAGATGCTCTTCATATTCATGAATTTGAACTTATCGGTCTTTTAACTTATAACTTTCTGTTTCAGAAATTCTCTATTCTGAGACCATAAAAATAGACTGCATTTTTTTCTAAATGTTTTAAGTTATATTTAGCATTTAAGGCCTTACTGTATAAGAAACTGATTTTTTTTAAATTGATTTTTGCTTGTTGTAAGGAAGAAATCAAATTTAATATTTTAGAAATATCTATAGTTATTGTAGTTACTGAATAGACCCATTCTTCCTTCCTCTGAGCAGGAGTGCCACTTCTGTCATATAGAAGTTCCTGTATGTGAGAGTATATTTCTGGTGTATTTCAGTTTATTCTGCCAGTCTTTGTTCCTATACTAAATAACTATAGCTTTAAAGTAAGTCTTGGCATCTGGTAGGACGGTTCCCTCATTACCTTATTTTTTACCCAAGAAACAGACTAATTTATTCAATATACATTTTTCACATGTGTCTATATGTACACTACAATACAAAATAATGACATCATTTTAGCACTTAGCTGAAAGAGAGCATTCAAAATCATTAATCCTTTGAATCTATAGTATCATCATTAGAACTTTGTAACATAGATAATGCTGTGTTACAGATAAATCTACCTTCTTTGTTTGGAATTGCATTGAATCTGGGCGACTGGGTGGCTCAGTTGGTTAAGCGACTGCCTTCGGCTCAGGTCATGATCCTGGAGTCCCGGGATCGAGTCCCACATCGGGCTCCCTGCTCGGCAGGGAGTCTGCTTCTCCCTCTGACCCTCTTCCCTCTCGTGCTCTCTATCTCTCTCATTCTCTCTCTCTCAAATAAATAAATAAATCTTTTAAAAAAATTTAAAAAAAAAGGAATTGCATTGAATCTAATTTGAGGACAATGACGTATTTAAAATACTGAGTTTTCCCTTCCATGAAATGTATCTCTATTTCTAAGGGTCTTGTTTAATGTCTCTCAGTAAGGTTTTACAATAGTAGATAATTACAAACAATGACAGTTTTTTCTCTTCTGTTCCAATATTTCTCACTTTATTTCTTTTTCTTGCCTTACTACACTAGACTCCCCAGTACAGTATAGAATAGAATTGATAGTAGCAGCATCCTTGTCTTTTTCCTGCTTTTAAAAAGAGCACATTTATCTATCTCTTTATTTATTTAGATTTTATTTATTGAGAGAGAGAGACTGCTGGGTGGGTGAGGGCGGGGGACAGGGCAGAGGAAGAGGGAGAAAGAATCTCAAGCAGGCTCCACGCCCAGCATGGAGCACGAGGTAGGGGGCCTTGATCTCACAACCCTGAGATTATGACCTGAGCTGAAACCAAGAGTTGGACACTTAACCAGCCGAGCCACCCAGGTGCCCCTAAAAAGAACACTTAGTGTTTCACTATAAAGTATAACATTTGCTGTAGTGTTCTTGGTGACTACCTTGTACTAGGTTAAGGAAGTTCCCTTTATTCGTAGTTTGTTCAAGTTTTCAAAAATCATGAATTCATGTTGTATTTTATTGGATGCTCTTTCTGCATCAAGTAATATGACCATGTTTTTCTCCTTTTGATCACTAAAGAAGGTGAAAAATCCATCCCTGTATTCCTGAGATAAACCTTACTTGGTTACAATGTATTATTAATTTTTAAATATGGCTTGATTTAGTTGGCTAATTTTTTTTATTAGAATTTTTTCATCTGTGTTTTTTAATGATTTGACTTACAATGTTCACTTCTTGTACTGTCTTGTCTGGCTTTGGAATTAAGGCTATTCTAGCTTTATACACTGAGTTGGAAAATGTTCTCTTTTTTTTCTGGAAGCTAGAGATAACTTTATTTAAGGGTGTAGTTATTTGTTCCATGACTAAGTTTGAGAGAATTTGTCTGTAAACTGTTTGGTCTTGTTGGGAAGATGTAAGGTACCAGATTAGTCTCTAATAATTTATTTAGGTTCTCCTTCCCTTCCTGCCCCCCTCCTTCTACCTTCTTTCCTCCTCCTCTTCCTCCTTCTTCTTCACCATTACCATCACCTATAAACAAAGACCAAATATGTCTTATTGTACCACAGGCTACCCCCCCCCCCCGCCCGGTATTTGACCATGGATCCCATATAGCAAAAGAATCCTGATAGTTAAAAGATGCTGGCACATTACTAGTCCTTACTAGTCCCATTCAGTCATTAACAGTTAGTTCAGTCCATCATCCTTATTGTATGAAAATGTCTCCCAGGTTGAGGTCACTCAGGTTTGCAGACTTTCATTTGCCCTTGTCAGGTTCCAAAAGCAGTAGTGGTCTAAGCAATACATGGTTTCATCTTTCAAGGCATCTGGTATAATTGAGCTAAGAGACAATATTATCTCTTGCTTTAAGCCCCTTTGAGGTGTTAATGTATATGGGATTTCCCTTACTATATAACTCATTTATTCTTTCCTTTACCCGCAGCTACTGTTCCTCCTCCTTTTTATTTAAACCCAGATGCTTCTACCTTTGGAAGGGCACAGCTTAGGTTCCAGCTTAGGTTCAGCTCCAGTACAGATAGATTTCAGGATTCTACAAGTGACAACAGAATCTGGCACTCCTTACACATTCCAGAGTGAGTCCTATGGGAAAAGAGGCTCCTGGTTCTTTATCTCCTCCTTTCATTCTCCTTGTAACAAGATCCTGTATAAAGTTTCCATTTGATTTTGGAATTCATCTAAACATTGCCTTCTCCATTAGAATGTTTTTCCAGCATTACCTAAGACATCATGAGTATTTCAGAGTTCAAGATTATTTTATGTCTTTCATTCATAGGAACAGTTTAATGTCCAGTAAGTAAGCTAGTAATTGCCTCTCATGGAAGTTCTCTAATCCAACATCCCAGTACTCATTACTGGGAGGTGCTCACAGATTTTTGCCATAGTCTGTCTGTGCTGGGCACATAGGGCTGTGGTGTGGAATTTGTCCATACCAGGACTCCTGCTGCTTTTCTATACTGTGCAGGCTCAGGCAGTCTTATCCCCATGTAGCATGTCCAGTTAATACTGCTTGAAGGGCAATTTATGTGCTTTCTGTTTTACTTCTGGGGGAAGTATTCTGCAGTCATACGAAATATCCATTCGCATAAAACATTCAGGTGAAGCCTATTTATTTACTTATTTTTTGTTTACAATTTAGTTAACATATTCTGGAGTAGAATTCAGTGATTCATCACTTACATACAACATTCAGTGCTCACACAACAAGTGCCATCTTTAATACCCATCACCTATCTAGCCCATCCCCCACCCACCTCCCTCCATCAACCTTCAGTGTGTTCTCTGTTAAGAGTTTCTTATGGTTTGTTACCCTCTCGCCTTTATTTCCCCCCTTCCCGGATACTCATCTGTTTTCTTTCTTAAATTCCACATATGAGTGAGATCATGTATTTGTCTTTCTCTGACTTATTTCACTTAACATAATACACTTTAGCTCCATCCACGTTGTTGCAAATGGCAAATTTCAATTTTTTGATGGCTGAGTAATATTCTGTTGTGTGTGTGTGTGTGTGTGTGTGTGTGTACACCATATCACCACATCTTCTTTATCCATTCATAAGTTGATGGACATTTGGGCTCTCTCCATAGTTTAGCTGTTGTCGATAATGCTACTGTAAATATCATGGTGTGTGTACCCCTTCAAATCTGTATTTTTGTATCCTTTGGGTAAATACCTAGTAGTGCAATTGGTGGGTTGTAGGGTAGTTTTATCTTTAACTTTTTGAGGAACCTCCACACTGTTTTCCACAGTGGTTGTACCAATTTGCGTTCCCGCCAGCAGTGCAAGAGGGTTCCCCTTTCTCCGCATCCTCACCAACACCTATTGGTTTCTTGTGTTGTTAATTTTAGCCATTCTGACTGGTGTGAGGTGGTGTCTCATCGTGGTTTCAGTTTGTATTTCTCTGATGATGAGTGATGTGTTGAGCATCTTTTCATGTGTCTGTTAGCTGTCTAGATGTCTTCCTTGGAAAAGTGTCTAGTCATGTCTTACTTCTTTTATTTATTTATTTAAAGATTTTATTTATTTACTTGATGGAGAGAGAGGGAGGGATCACAAGCAGGCAGAGTGGCAGGTAGGAGGGAGAAGGAGAAGCAGGCTCCTCACTGAGCTGAGAGCCCGACATGGGGCTTGATCCCAGGATCGTGGGATCATGACTTGAGCCAAAGGCAGACACTTAACTGAGCCACCCAGGCGCCCCTTTATTTATTTATTTATTTTTAAAAGATTTTATTTTCTTCTGCCCATTTCTTAACTGGATTATTTGTTTTTTGGTTGTTGAGTTTGATAAGTTCTTTATAGATTTTGGATACTAACCCTTCATCAGATATGTCATTTGCAAATATCTTCTCCCATTCCATGGGCTACCTGTTTCCTTTGCTGTGCAGAAGCTTTCTATCTTGATGAAGTCCCGATAGTTCATTTTTGCTTGTTTCTCTTGCCTCCAGTGATGTGCTTGGCAAGAAGTGGCTGTGGCCAAGGTCACAGAGGTTGCTGCCTTTATTCTCCTCTAGGATTTTGATGATTTCCCATCTCACATTTAGGTGTTTAATCCATTTTGAATTTATTTTTGTATGTGGTGTAAGAAAGTGGTCAGTTTCATTCTTCTGCATGTTACTGTCTGGTTTTCCCAACACCATTGGTTGAAGAGACTGTCTTTTTTCCATTGGATATTCTTTCCTGCTTTATCGAAGATTAGTTGGCCATATAGTTTGTGGGCTCATTTCTGGGTTTTCTGTTCTGTTCCATTGATCCATTTGTTTTCATGCCAGTGCCATACTGTCTTGATGACTATAACTTTGTAATATAGCTTGAAATCTGGACTCATGGTGCCTCCAGTTTTGTTTTTCAGAATTCCTTTGGCTATTTGGAGTCTTTTGTGGTTCCATAAAAATTTTAGGATTGTTCGTTCTAGCTCTGTGAAAAATGCTGGCAGTGTTTTGATAGGGATTGCATTAAATATGTAGTTTGAAGTAAAGCCTATTTAAACATTGTAATTTTTACCCAAACTTCCACTTTAATGCTTTCAACCTCAAAACTCTTTATGTTCTATCGGTCTAATTGTAGCCCACATTAAGACTTCACTAAAGGGTCTTGGTACCACAGTACATGAGGCTCCTGTGTGAAGGAGTCTCAGAAACTTCTCTTCACCCACTAACCACTTTCCCCACTCTTGTGCATTAGGTTTTGGGTCTCCCCAAGGGGGTGAGCCAAGAGACCTTGGCCCTTTTGTCAATCTTTCGTTTTTTTTTTTAAGATTTGTTTATTTTTATTTATTTTAGCAATAGAGAGTGAGCACTTGAGTGAGAGTAGGGGGAGGGGTGGACTACCCAGCTGCGCACGGAGCCCCATGGGGCTTGATCCCAGGACCCCCCGAGATCATGACCCGAGCCACAACCGAGAGTCAGCCGCTCAGCTGACTGAGCCACCCAGGTGCCCTTGTTGGCCTTTGTCTTGATTATTCTGCCCAACTGTTGCCCTATACGATTCCAGGTCTGGTTTCTCATTATAATCTTTGCCTTTCCCACATTTTAAATTTTTCCAAACAGGAGTAAATAGACACAACTTGTTTGGTGTCTTTTAATGTAGGAGTACCAACAAGGGGTTCCTTTGGTCTATCTAGCCTTAGAGAGTGCCGTTACTAAGACCTTGTTTCAGCCCCATCAGTGTCTGTTTTATTCGTCCCATTTTTCAATAACCATCTAAAGATTTACACCCTGCTGGAATGAGTCACTTGAAACTCGTTTTTCCTTTTCCTCTTTGTTTCACTTCTATCAATATTTGCTTTAAGAAATATCCCTATTTCTTAATAACTTAAAAGATTTCCACCTTGCTGGGAAAAGTCCCTTGAGTCTCCCCATCTGCCTCTCCACATATTCTTGTTAACTTAATATTTTTATTAGCATCTGTTAAGATTCATGAGGAGCAGCTGGGATCGCAAATTTGATAAGGCTTCTCTGACTGATTTTGTGGCAATAAGGTTATATGAGGTACCTATGCAGAAGGGGCCCCCAGCATTTACCATGACCTGGTAATGGGCATATTCAGTGGGTGAGTATCCCAGTTATTATAAAGCTAATCCTACATGGCTTGCATGTGAAGCCTATTAACTGCTTCATCTGGGGTGTTCCACTTGGTATTTATAGAGGGAATCAGGCAGTCCCCATTCCTCAGTATAAACAGACTTTACAGTGACTTTTATCCAGTCCACCAGACTGTCTGTTCCTTCAGGAATAACCTGCTATGTGTGTGGATCATGGATAGCCTCTTGTGATCCTCTCATAGTTAGCTGTGGGTCTTGCATCAACCCAAACATGCTCTTCTACCCTGCAGCATTTCAAAACAGATACCATTCCTGAATTACTCTCTCAATCCATTTTATTTTTTTTTCTAAAGATTTTTTATTTATTTATTAGAGAGAATGAGATAGAGAGCATGAGAGGGGAGAGGGCCAGAGGGAGAAGCAGACTCCCTGCTGAGCAGGGAGCCCAATGTGGGACTCGATCCCGGGACTCCAGGATCATGACCCGAGCCGAAGGCAGTCGCCTAACAACTGAGCCACCCAGGCACCCTCAATCCATTTTAGAAGGGGTTCTTCAAGAAGTTGATACTGATCTACAAAATGAGATAGCTCCTTCACACTATGCCCCCTGGTTTCAGTAGCTTCTTGGTTTTGCCCTGCCCTACATACAAACTTGAGTGACCAGAGGTCTGAGAAGTGCTCTTTGTTGTCCTCACATAATTTTTCCCTTTTGGGACAGCCTTAAGGCTACTTGGCAGAAGTTCAACTTTGTGTAGCATCAAGTGTGACCAGCACTCATTCTTAATTTTATTTTTGTTATTATAGATAACAATAACGAAGGGATTGTGTATTTCATTTTTTTTCTTTTTGGTTTGCATTTCCTCAGGCATCTCATGAACCAGTTCCCCAAGAGTTGGATTCATCTATAAATTCCATTGATAACTTTCACCTTCAGTAACTTACCTCAGCTGCTGTTCCACACCCTTAGTGACCATGTAGCCACTCAGGAATCAAAATTTCCTCATCGCCCCATACCTCTATCCTTTCTCTTCCCAAACCACATATTTCTGTGAATCTGGGCCTTTCTAGTGAATCCCACATTTTCTGATACCAAATGATAGGTGTTTCCTGACACTGAATAAGAGCTTCTTTCCAGTAAGTCCCAGTAAGTTTCCACACCAACTGAGTGTGCAACATTTCAATTCAATTCTGATACTAACTACCTGGAGTTAACACCAGACTCCACAGGTTTAGGGATTTGGTCCCACAAGACTGTCTTCACTTCAGACACTAGCTACAAATGGGGTGTCCAGGCAACCCTCATTTCTGTCTAGCCAACTCTAAATTCAGGAGTTTACACAAGCCACCACTCAGACTCAGTAACTCACTTAGAACGAATTGGAACTCTGGAAAGCATTTTCCTTACAGTCACCAGTTTATTATAAAACCTACGACTCAGGAACAGGCAAATGGAAGATTTGTAAGAAATGTATTGGGGGAATGGGGTGGGCACAGAGCTTCCATGCTGCTCTTCAGGCACAACACCTCAGTGTCACTGTCTGCCAACCCAGAAGCTCCTCTCTTCTTGAATTAATTTATTTAATTTTTTTTTCTTGAATCAATTTTTGTTCATTTATATTTTCTCTAGGAACAAATTCTAAAGCTTTCTACTTATTTGCCAAAGGTCTTAATATTCCCTTTTCTTCGTAATCTCTGCTCTATCTGTAGTTTTGTCTCCCTTTTTATTCCGAATACTGTTTATTTGTGCCTTCTCTCTTCTCATTGCAGTTTTTTCCATTTAATTAATGTAGGAAGCTGTTTCCCTTTCTTAATGGTAAATTTTGGAATTTTAACATGAACACTTAGTCATATGTCAATCAGAAAGTTTAAAATATTAATATGTAAGATACTTTAATTCCAGTCACCCCCATCATAGCTTACTTGCTACAGTTGATATAAGACATTTTACTTTATACACTTGGTTTTGTTTAACTTTACCCACTGTTAAATGACAGAAATTCAACCAAGTAAATTATAAAGATGTAATTGGCTTTATTAATTCATGAATTGGGCAGTATCCCACCTAACAAGTACAGGGGTGCTCCAAAGGTCAATAGAAAGGGAAAGGTTTTTAAAGGCAGGACAAAGAAGTCATAAACAGAAAAAAGGATCATTTTGGGTGAGGTCACTTTCCTATGGGGACAAAAGGGTCTTATTAGGTGGATTACCTCACCAGTACTGACCAGGAAATTCCAGACTGACCAGTTAAGACTGCATTTCTGGGGGAGGTTGAAACTGTCATTAGATTAGGTACTAAGCCCCAGGATTGGTGACATGGCCTAGTATAAGTAAATAACGCCATTTTAGATCTGTGGTTTTCTTTTTCTTTCCCTTTTTTTTTTTTTTTAACTTTTTTTAAAGATTTTATTTATTTTTGCTAGAGAGAGGAAGAGAGTGCCAGCAGGGTGGGTGGGGGAAGGGACAGAGGGAGAGAGAGAAGCATACTCCCTGCTGAGCAGGAAGCCCAGTGTGGGGACTCGATCCCAAGACTTTGGGCAGATAGTTAACTGACTGAGCCACCCAGGCGCCCATGTGGTTTTCTTTTAAATACCACAATTGCTGTTTCTTAAAAATTCACATTCCATTTTGTATCTTAAATAGTTCTTCTGGGATCAGTCTCCTTCCTAAAGTATATCCTTAGACATTCCCCAAATGAGGTGGCATTTTCAATGAGATTTTGTTCATCTGAAACTGTTTTCTTTTTGCCTGTGTTTTTGAAAGATGATTTTACTAGATATTAAACGCTAGGTTAAAAGTGGTTTTTTTCCTTCTGTTAGCACTTTTTGAAAATAAGATTCTACCATCTTGTGGTTTCCACAGTAGCTGTTGAGAAAGATTTTGTAATCTATCAGTCACCCTAATTGTCATCCGTTGGCCGGAAATCTGTCTTTTCACTCTGGCTGTATATGAGATTTTCTTTTTGGCTTTGATGACCTATATTTTCACAGTAATTTATCTAGATGAGAGTTTCTTTATTTGTTCTGCTTGCGATTCGTTGTGAAATATAGGGTTAGTGTGTTTCAGTAGTTTTTGGAAAATTTTCAACCATCTTTCTTATTACTTCCATCCATCTTTTTTCTATTTTTCCTCCTGACACTTTAATTAAACCTGTTAATCTGTTTCACTCCATCTTCCATATCTCTCAATCTCTCTTTGTGTCTCTTTGCTGCATTCTGGGTGATTTCTCTGTATCTGTTTCCCCAGCTTATTCTCTTTTTACCTGTGTTTAATCTGTAGTTAATCCTTCCTTTGACATTTTACTTAGGTGGCCCTAAAACAGTTTTAAACATTAAACATACATATTTTATATTATTTATCAGATAAATTCAGTATCTGATGGGTTAAAGATTGAGGGTTTCTTCCTCCAGGAATGATTTTATATTTTCTTTCACCAAGCATTTGAGTTCACTGGCAACACAGGTCTACTTTATTTATTTTTTTAGGTAGGCTCCACACCAGATCTACTTCATTTTTTTTAATTTAAATTCAATTAATTAACATATAGTGTATTATTAGTTTCAGAGGTAGAGTTCAGTGATTCATCAGTCTTATGTAACACCCAGTACTCAATTACATCA
Source organism: Zalophus californianus (assembly GCF_009762305.2). Lineage (NCBI taxonomy): Eukaryota > Metazoa > Chordata > Mammalia > Carnivora > Otariidae > Zalophus > Zalophus californianus. The sequence goes on from NC_045603.1 coordinate 76,293,105, forward strand.
CCCAGTTACCCCATCCCTCCTCCCCCATCCCCTCCAGCAAAATTCTCACCTTTGTGTTTCTTTGGGCCATACAGATAGCATGAGTTTTGGCCCTAAACTTACCCAAAAACTGGCCAGTAGATAGAAATTCTCAAAGGGCTTTTTCCCCCTCCCTCCCAGAGCTAGGGCCAGGACAGACAACTTTCCTGGCAGTACAGTGTTTCTTTTATTATTATTGTTTTGTTTTTCCTTTCCCGATCCCTTTTCCCTGAGGTTTCTCCTGTTTTAGGTCCTGCTTTATGCAAGAGGATCTACGGTCTGAATCCCAGCCCTTATTGGACTTTGTTCCCCAATATGCACAGAAATAAAACTGAAGCTCTAACCACCTTGGATTAGTAGATGCCTCAAAGAGAGCTAGACACTTCAGCTTTACCACACTGGACTCCTGTTCCCATTTTTTTCCTGGCCTCTAATGACGTCATCCCTTACTTTTTGCAAATCCATATATTCATGAATTGGTGTTTTAAAATTATTTTATTTAGCATTTTTAGTTTAGATTAGGAGCTCTAGTCCATCATACTGCCATTAGTAGAAGTATTTGAAAAAGATCACCGAACAAAAATTAAAATGAACAGATTGTGTCAACTGTTACAGAATATAACAACTGCTAGGCATAATTTAACTATTAATAATATAAAATAGGAAAATAATCCAAGTCTGTTTTCTCTTTTGCCAACACTTACCCATTATATTTAATCTACTTTAAACAATTTAAGTACATAGTTATATACATAGATACTTTATTTTTTCTCTTAACATCTGTTGAAACAGTAAGAGATACCACTTTTCACAAGTAGTCATGGGTATTAGAAAATTATATTCTTATGAATGAATAGATATAGAGAAGCATATTTTCATTTTAAATAATTTGCTTTAAAAATGCCTGATGTCAATCATTGCCAGTGATTTTTGGAGGCTCTACAGAATGTCATGGCTAACTTGTGATTAACGTACTTTTTACACTTGAAATTGTGAATTAAATAAGAATTTTTAGGTGTGCCTGAGTGGGTCAGTCAGTTAAGCGTCTGCCTTAGGCTCAGGTCATGATCTCAGGGTCCTGGGATCAAGCCCTGCATTGAGCTCCCTGCTCAGTGGGGAGTCTGCTCTACCCTCCTCACTGCTCATACTCTCTGTCTCTCTGTCTCTCTCTCTCAAATAAATAAAATCTTTTAAAAAAAGAATTTTTAATAAAAAGCAATTCTCAATGAATACTTGGTTCATTACCTATTTTGCAAACCCTGTTTGACTTTGAAACATGTGTATGCTTTTTTAAAAGTCATCTAACATCAAATAAAACATCCTTTTTAAGTTAAATTCAAATTATTCTCATAAATTATCCATTTTTTGGGATTCTTTTGCCCACAGGTTATTTTCATATAGCTTTTAACAAGTTGTTAAAGATTTATTTATTTATTTGTTTGTTTATTTGAGAGAGAAAGCATGCATGGGGGGAGGGGCAGAGGGGGAGAGAATCTCAAGCAGACTCCCCGCTGAGTGTGGAATCCCACATGGGGCTTGATCACAGGACCCTGAGATCATGACCTGAGCTGAAATCGAGTCAGAATGCTTAACCGACTGAGCCACCCAGGCACCCCTGATTTAGTAGTTTTTTTAAAAATTGTGTTTAAAGAAGTACATACCAGGGCACCTGGGTGGCTCAGTTGGTTGAGCATCCAACTTTTAATTTCGGCTCTGGTCATGATCTCAGGGTCGTGAGATCAAGCCCCAAGTTGGGCTCTGCAGTCAGCGGGGAGTCTGCTTGAGAGTCTCTCCCTCCCTCTCCTTCTGCCCCGACCCCCCCCCCCAAGTTCTTTCTCTAAAATAAATAAGGGGCACCTGGGTGGCTCAGGCGTTAAACGTCTGCCTTCGGCTCAGGTCATGATCCCAGGGTCCTGGGATCAAGCCCCGTATCAGGCTCCCTGCTCAGCAGGAAGCCTGCTTCTCCTTCTCCCACTCCCCCTGCTTGTGTTCCCTCTCTTGCTGTGTCTCTCTCTTTCAAATAAGTAAATAAAAAATTTTTTAAAACAGATAAATAAATCTTTAAAAAAAGAAATACATACCATTCACCATCTTAATTACTTCTTAGTGAACAGTTCAGTAGGATTAAGTATATTCACGTTGTTATGCAGTCAGTCTCTAGAATTTTCCATCTTGTAACACTGAAACTCTATACATGTTGGACACTTCTCCATGTCCCCCTCCTTCCAGGCCCTAGCAACTACCATTATAATTTCTATTTCTATGATTGACTACTTTAAATGCCTTATCTAAGTAGAATCACCCATTGTTTGTCTTTTTGTGACTGGCTTATTATTTCACTCAACATAGGTGAACTCACCTCAGCGAACCAACATAGTTCATCCATGTTGTAGCATGTGTCAGAATTTTCTTCCTTTTTAAGGTTGAATAATATTCCATTGTGTGTGTATACCACATTTTGTTTATCCATTCATTTATTGATGGACACTTGAGTTGCTTTCACCTCTTAGTTACTGTGAGTAATGGTACTAAAAACATTGATGTGCAAATATCTTTTCAAGTCTCTTCTTTCAGTTCTTTTGGACATATACCCAGAAGTGGAATTTCAGCAAGTTTTTAATACATAGTTGCTGCCAAAGACGATTTGGTTTTCTATGTTAATAATATAGATGTGCTTTTAATTGCTTCAGTATATCCAATTATGTAACTAGCCATAACTGTTACAATCACATCCCTCTTGTTAGGTATTTAGGGTATTACAAATGGTTTACTGTTATAAATGACACTTTATATGTAAAACATCATGTACTTATGTTTTTATATACTTAGATGATTAATTCCTAGAATTAAAATTGCCGGGTCAAATGATCTGTGTATTTTTAAGCTTTTTGATAAATATTGCCAAATAGAAAGCTCTAGCAACTTAGGAAAATACTTTCTCCTCCACACCTTTGCTGTGATTTTCTTTTTAAATCTTTGTGAACATGATAAGCAAAACGTGGCTCATTTTTCACCCATTGAATTTTGGAGGTTGAATTTTTTTATGTTGATTTGGATTTGTATTCTGTCTTTTGTGATATCTTTGTGAGCTTTAAGCAATTTTTGTTGCTGTTACACTAGTTTATTATGAAAACAGGTCAGTGTGGGGACAGGGGGACAAACAAGTACATTTAATTGGCTCAAATGAAATGTAGTGCAGCTTCTTCACATACTTGCTGAGGTCAAGGGTCAAGTTCTCTATCGTTAGAAAACTTGTAATCCTAGCTCTTGCTTTGGGAGCTTCCAGAAGCTGTGTCCGTCATTTTGAAGTACTGTAGGGCATTGTTGGCAATATCTAAGATGAATTTCTGGAGCCAGTGAGATGAGCCGAATTATGCATGCACTGGGGGCTTCAAAGCCAGCATCAGGTGGTAACCAGTCACGGCCCCCAGGACTGTAGGTGTGTAATCTTCTAGCCATATCATGCTGTTCATCAAAGGTGTGCTGGCCACTACCAGCCTCATGCCTCCATTGGCAGCGCTTTGCGGTATGCAAATCCCATTAGACATGGCCTCCTCCTCGGATACTGAGCCACCAGCCAACACTGGAGTTGCCTTGTGCCACTACTGGTCCTGTGCCCCCTACCTCAGGTGTAGCTGCAGGCCCTTCAGCTGTCCTGGTGGGGCTGACCTTGTTCTCCACAATGATGCTGGCTAGACAGGGGCTGAGATGGTAGAGGCAGGGCCCTCACAGGATCTGCATATAAGCCGCTGCTAGCAAATTTTTGACAGTATATTCTGTATAATGTGGTAAAGCATAATCTGTTTATTGTCTAAATCGTTTTATTTTACATACCTTAGATATTAACATATTCATTTTTTAACGCACATTTATTGACCACCCACTATGTGTGAGCTCTAATCCAGGTACTGGAAATTCTGAGATTAAAAATATAGTCATTGCTGTCTGGCAGATGATGGTACAGTAAGGAAAAAGTGGAACTCAGCCAAGCACTAAAAGAGGAAGAGACCTTCTAGACAGAGAAAAAGTGTATACAAAGGCATAGAAACCTGTGAAAACCTGTTAGATTCAGTGAGTGAATCAGAGGCAAATGATTTGACTGTGTATGGGGTGGTGGTAAGAAATGAGGCAAGAAAGGACCAAGTCAGGAAGAGCCTCATATGCTGTGCTGAGGCATGTCTTAAATATGAAAATAATGTCTTTTACTCATTCATCACTTTGAGTATCAAACAAAAATAATTTTCCTAACACTAAATTTTTCAAAACATACTTAAAGAAGAAAGCTCTTTTATTTCTTGATTCAGTTAAAAAGAATTGTCTTGTTTCTGCTAAGTAATTGCATTATAAAAAAGGATGTGGCGTTTCAACTAGTCTTGTAGAGAACACAGAACTGGAAGGAATAGACCTAAGGGGCGCCTGGGTGGCTCAGTTGGTTGAGTGGCTGCCTTTGGCTCAGGTCATGATCCTGGAGTCCCCGGATCGAGTCCCGCATCGGGCTCCCTGCTCAGCGGGGAGTCTGCTTCTCCTTCTGACCCTCCCCCCTCTCATGTGCGCTCTCTCTCTCATTCTCTCTTTTTCAAATAAATAAAGTCTTTAAAAAAAAAAAAAACCTGTGATTAAAAAAAAAAAAAAAATAGACGTAGAATACCCAAGCAAGTGGGAGAGTTGTGCTGAAGGAAATACAAACCATGTGTATCAGTCTTTCAATGTCTAGTAGAAGAGGGGAAAGTGGATAATTTATTTTCACTCTCCATGTGCAAGTTTTCCATAATCAAAGCAAGAAAACAGCCCAAGGTGCTACTTGCCATTACTTGAAGAATTTGTTTTCTCTGAGACTGAATATTTTTCCCACCAACAGTTAAAAGAAAAGTAGCCAAGCTGGGTTGCCTGGGTGGTTCAGTCGGTTAAGTGTCTTTTTACGGCTCGGGCCCTGATCCCAGGGTTGTGGGATCAAGCCCCATGTCCGGCTCTCTGCTCAGTGGGGAGCCTGCTTCTCTCTCTCCCTCTGCCTGCCGCTCTGCCTGCTTGTGTTTGTGCTCTCTCTCTATCAAATAAATAAATAAAATCTTTAAAAAAAAATAGCCAAGCTGCTAGAGATTTGGTTTGACTGCTTCAAACCCTAGACCTTTCAGCCTAGGTCCAGTCAGGAAACAGATTAAACCATATCTGTAATTCAGAGGAATGTAATAAGAATTATTAAGCTATAATAGAAAGTAAGTATAAAGACATGAATAAAACTCTTAACAGGTACCCAAGGAAGGACAGACTTGGAAGGGTGGCCCATTTCCCAAGGCTGAGGTTCATACCTCGTTGAAGACAGTCCAGTTGAGGCCCATTGGATGGGGGAGAGTCAGTGGGTTGCCTGGTCCAGAGTCGCTGGGCAAAGGGAAACAAACCTCTGAGGTACAAGTGAGCTGCGGCTGGTGAGTGGGCACACAGAAATTGTCAGGACACCATTGTGGGTGTGAGATCTGAGTGTATAATATCCATGTTAGAGGGGCCATGGGAAGGTGACCACTGGCCCAGTCACTGAGGCTGCTTCCTTTTGGCATATGGCTTGGGAAGTACCCACCAGATGTCTTCATATAACCACACCACTGCTCAACCATGCAACAGGAGCAAGAACAAACAAAACGTTGCAGTTGTACACTGGAACCAAGAAGAGAAGCTCCTTCCTCCTGCAGTGTCTCTGCATTGCCTTCTACTGGCAAAGTTTAACATTGTGCTCACTGTAAAAGAGAATGCTTAGTTTAGTCCATTATCGTAGACCATGTGCTGAGTGAGTTTGGAGCTGAGAGGCAATAAATACGTAAGTGGCACAGGATCAGACTGCTTACAGTCTTGAGCCTTTCACCTATATCTGGCTTACAATTGAGAAAGAAGTGTTAAAGTAGCTCCTGACATCCAGGAACTGATCTAGTTCTCAAACTAGACCTCACTGTTACTGCATACTGATCTGATGCTCATGACTGAGCCATGTTGTTCTATACAATATAAATAGTCTAACAGGAACTTCTGCTTCAAGCAAGATCACTGTGTACCTCACAAAATACCAAACATCCTCTTCTCTCGCTGAATTAGTAACTGCTGCCTCACTTCCGTACCAAATACATTCTAACCCCACCTTAATCTGCCTTCCCTATAGATCAGATTTTTGAGATACCCTGTCATAGAATTGCCTTGATTTGTGACAGTATCTAATCCAAAGCAAGTCTCTACTTCTTTATACTCTCCCTAAATTTATCCAAACCCAGCCCAGATTCCTAATCCTTATCTCTAAACCCTCTTAGGAAGACATGCCACAGATCCCCAAGGTGTGTGTGCTCCTTCTCCATAAGGAGTAGTAAACCCAACTTGTTCAAATATAGGTGTGTTCCTGGGGTTTTTGACTGAAGAGCATTGATAGAATAAATGATTACTATTTCTTAACCAAATGAATCTTCTCATTCCTCCTTTTCCTTAAAAACGTTATTCTTTTTTTAAAAAAAAAAAGATTTGTTTATTTTTAGAGAGAATGCATTCTTGTACACACACGTGCAAGCAGGAAGGGAAGGTCAGGACGACAGGCAAAGGGAGAGATTCTTTCAAGCAGACTCCCTGTTGAGCGAGGAGTCCACAACCCACGAGATCAAACCAAGAATTGGACGCTTAACAGATGGAGCCACCCAGGCACCCCTTAAAAACATTATTCTTGGGGCTCCTGGGTGGCTCAGTCAGTTAAACATCTGCCTTCAGCTTAGGTCATGATCCCAGGGTCCTGGGATTGGATCCTGGTATCGAGTCCCGCATCGGGCTCCCTGTTCAGCAAGGAGTCAGCTTCTCCCCCTCCCTCTGCCTCTGCCCCCGACTCGTTCTCTCTCTCTCAAATAAATAAATAAAATCTTAAAAAAAAAAAAATTATTCTTAGGGGCACCTGGGTGGCTCCATTGGTTAAGCGGCTGCCTTTGGCTCAGGTCATGATCTCAGTACCCCCACCCCCCACCCCAGGCTCCCTGCTCAGTGGGGAGCCTGCTTCTCCCTCTCCCTCTGCCCCTCCACCCTTACCCCCACTTGTGTGTGCGGGTACACGCTCGCTCTCTCTCTCTCTCTCAAGTAGGTAAAATCTTCAAACAAACATTATTCTTAAGTAAGGTATTCATAAATTAGAAATGGGTAAGGGATTGAAGGAAGAATATCCCCCTACATTAAATTACTTAAGTAGTTTTAAGTAGTTTTTTTTCCCATTTAATGTTGTGTAAAAACTAATTCTTTTTTAAAACCTAGATTTTAGTGTTACTGCTTTTTTTTCCCCTAAAGAAACTAATTAAATGAGAATCATTGACTTTAATTTTAAGGAAGTGATTGTCTTAGAAAACTAATCTTCAGCAGTACCAAAAAACCCCAATAATAGTTTATAACTTTTTATGACAATAAAACTGTAGAAACCCACAGTAAAACTAAAGCAATTTTTATTTATTTTATTTTTTTACATTTTTATTAAGTAATCTCTATACCCAACGTGGGTCACAAATTCACCATCCCAAAGTGAAGAGTTGCATGCCCTTCTGACTAAGCCAGCCAGGGACCCTGACTATTAGCAATTTTTAAAAGTTAGCACATAAATACCAGAACAATCAAGTTATTTTTCTAACAGCCCATCTACATAGTACATACTGTACATTTTGAATACAGTCGAATTGTAAAATATATAAATAAGGTGGCTCTGAAGTTAATTTTTTCTTTCTCAATTTTTTTTTTTCCTTTCTCTTAATTTTTCAATGAGCTCTGTTTTCCTCAAACCTCAGGAGTGACATGTGGAATACATCTTCCTGGTAGAGCAACAATGTGCTTTAATTCTCTAGTCACTTCCAAAAAGTTTTGGGGGCTTCCTGAGAGTCCTTTTTCTACTCTGAAGGGCCTTGGAAAACCTGCATCATATTTCACTATTAAAATCTTTACATTTTTAATATAAAGGAGGAAAAAGATGTTTAGATCTGATAATTATTCCTAAACAGTAGTTCTGATCCCTACATGGTTTACTTAAACATAGAATGAGTTACTTGGTAAAAAAAATTTTATTTATTTGAGAGAATGAGATAGAGCATGAGAGGGGGGAGGGTCAGAGGGAGAAGCAGACTCCCTGCTGAGCAGGGACCTGATGCGAGACTCGATCCCAGGACTCCAGGGTCATGACCTGAGCTGAAGGCAGTTGATTAACCAACTGAGCCACTCAGGCATCCCGGTAAAAAATTCTTTGTGTAATGAACAGTATCCATGGCTTAGTAAATGGATATTTGAATTTTCTTTATAAGTGGGCATGCAGATAATTAACTCAATGTATGAATATCCAAGAAATGTGATTTTTGAATGCAGTTTCTCATCTGAGTAGTTACCATTTTCTCTTACTGAAAAATTAGTTCTTTAGTCTCTTGTGGACAAAATCTAACCAATTGTCTATTTAAGTTGTGGATATCCAGCAAAATTATGTAGTCTTATCCCACTAATTCATTTATTTGTTAAAAAATATTTTTAGAGGGTCTCCTGAGTGGCTCAGTCAGTAAGCATCTGCCTTTAGCTCAGGTCATGATCTCGGGGTCCTGGGATCCAGCCCCATGTCAGGCTCTGGCTTCACATTCAGCGAGGAGCCTGCTTCCCTTCTCCCTTTGCCCCTCCCCCTGCTCGTCCTCTCCCCCCCCCTCAAATGAATAAAATCTTTAATTTTTTTTTTTAATTTGAACATCTGTTGTATGTCAGATACTGGGATAAGGTGCCAGTTACAAAAATAAAAAAGACTCCAATCCTTGGTTGAAATGGGTAGCCATCTTAGACATTTCCCTGAATTTGGCCTTTTCCTAGTTTATCTGCATGCCTTCCTACCCCTTATTTTTTTGTGTTTTGTTAGGACTTTTACAATAAGAGGAGAAAATTATAACATTGGGTAGCATCATTAAATTTGGTCAGTAGGGGCGCTTGGGTGGCTCAGTTGGTTAAGCATCCAACTCTTGATTTCAGCTTAGGTCATGATCTCAGGGTCATGAGATCAAGCCCCACATCAGGCTCTATGCTGAGCGTGGAGTCTGCTTGAGATTCACTCTGTCTCCCTCTGCTCCTTCCCCTGCACATGTGCTTGTGCATGGTCTCTCTCTCAAAAAGAAAATTTTGGTGGGGGTGGTCAGTAAATTTTGATCAGCACTGCTAATAAATTAGGCCCTGTGCTTTATGGGCAAATGGGTACCACCCTGTCCTTACTGAGCCCACAGTGGAGAAAAAAGCCCACAGGGCAAGGCCATTATGGAGTCCTGTCGTAGTTCAGAGCTACAGTTGAATGTCCATTCAACAGATTTCAGGGTTTCAGGTCAGCTGCCCACCCCTACCCGTGTGATGAAACACCCCATCTCCTATAGCTCAGACATCTGCCTGTTGACCAGCAAAGTGGTAGGTAGCTGATTATTTGATCTCCTTTGACCACCCCATCTCCACAGAGTACCAGCTGTCTCAGCCCAGCTTCTCTGGGCCTCAGCTGGTGTGTGTGTGTGTTCATGTTCATGTGTGTCCTAGCTGGTGTGTGTATGTGTGCGCGTGCGTGTTCATGTTCAGGTGTGTCCATGTCCCCACCTGAGGTAATTTGGTCAGCTATTCATGTTCCTATGTCTGACCCATACCCCACAGGCCCCCTGGTATTTGTGTTTTTAAAGTATTCCTATAAACAGGTTTTCACCTAAAATTTAAGTCTTTTTTTTTCTTTTAAGAATTTTTTTTAAGTAATCTCTACACCCAACGTGGGACGCAAGTCTACAACCCCAAGATCAAGAGTCACATGCTCTACCAACTAAGCCGGCCAGGCACCCCATAAAATTTAAGTCTTAATAGTGAATCACATAAGGAAACCTCTAAGTATACTTGGCTATGGATAGCTGATGATTCATTACCAGAATCCCACTGTAGACTATTAAAGGTAGTTGTATACAAATTATAAAACAACACAAGAAAGATTTTTAAGCAGAAAACATCCTGTTTATGTTTGGTCAGGTGTTCTTTGGGTTGCTGTGAACCAAATAGCATCTGATCATTTTCTTAACCTTTTTTAAAAGACTTCCCCAAAATCTTACTCCCCCAGATTTTACTGTTTTTGTGCCCGGTGAATTCTGTGAGAGGAAAATTACAAGGCCATAATCCTTTCTCTTCAATTTTCAAATCCAAAAAATTTCAGAAAATAAAAGATTCTTTTTATAATTCATTTATTGAAAAAGCAGACCTGAACCAAAGTGACCCTATTTAAATTCTTTATCTGTCTTATTAGGATACTCATAAAGTTTGCTGCAGAAATATTAATGTGTTTTATTACAGGGTGCTGCCCTAGATATTTCATGTATATGGTATATGCACAATATTACCTTTTTTTTTTTTTAGATTTTTATTTATTTATTTGAGAGAGCAAGAGAATGAGTGAGAAAGAGAGCACGAGCTGGGGGAGGAGTAGAAGGAGAGGGAGAAGCAGACTCCCTGCTGAGCAGGGAACCCTACTCGGGTCTCAGGGCTTGATCCCAGGACTCCAGGATCATGACCTGAGTTGAAGGCAGATGCTTGCTTAACCGACTGAGCCACCCAGGCACCCCACAATATTATCTTTATAAAAAATAAATGAATTCTAAACACATCTGCCTCCAAAGGTTTAAATGAGGTTTACAGACAATAATGTATAAAGCACCTCTATGGCAGAGTGGTTTAAGAGGGCACTTTGAAAGTATGTGAGATAATAGATGTTAACAAAACTTACTGTGGTAATCATTTTGCAATATATACATATATCAAATAATTATGTCATATACCTAAAACTAATACAGTGTTATATGTCAATTATATTGCAATAAAATGGGGAGGGCACTTTAATATATTGTTAGCAGTTTGTAGTTTTGATTAATTCATGTGAAGAAAACACAAACAAGAATCAAACTTTAATTTTCAGGTAACTTTCACTTTGTTTCCAGATTTGATAGTTATGTAGTTGGGGGTTAAATATAGGAAGTATGATTATGAATGCATTTATCTGTTTGATTTCTTAGACCCACAAAATGAAGGCTAAAATAAATACAATCCCGATAACCATGATCATATATACAAGAAAAAAAGAGCCTCTGAATTGGGAATTACATTGATATGCATGTATACAAAATGTAATCAGTAGCAATATCCTGGTACCTTTTCGATGGTCTACATGCCAAGAGCAATTCTATCAGTTCTTGTTTCCTCCACATTTTAAGGGAGTGTAAACTTACATACTGGTTATTTGAGAAGCAAGAACGAGATGTTTCCCACCTACTCATACCCCTTAGTGCCATTCAAGTGAAACCATTGAACTCTTTAATTATGCTGGGATAGAATTGACCTATTTTCTGCATGATCATAAAGAAACATTTTATTTATTACAAAAAGATTTTTTTCCTGGAAATTAGTATTTTCAAGCTTAATGCAGTGATTATGTTTTTATTTGGAATCTTCCCCTCCTTTTTTCCTTGTTCTGTACAGATTATCAACGCTTGATGACTGTGGCGGAAGGCATCACCACACTTTTGTTCCCATTTCAATGGCAGCATGTTTATGTGCCCATCCTCCCTGCTTCTCTGCTACATTTTCTTGATGCTCCTGTCCCTTATCTGATGGGCCTTCAGTCAAAAGAAGGAACTGACCGTTCTAAGCTAGAACTTCCTCAAGAGGTAAAACTTATAATGAGTGATAAAGCATTTGCTGTTTGTTGATTTAGGTCAAGGCCACTTTATTGTTAGACAGCATTGTCTTTGTCCAAACTGTGTCTCTGACTGTCCTGAATCTCCCAAGTAGGGCTAGGGTAGAGCCTGAGCCATAGAGTACAGATCCTGACTTCTGAGGGTTACCATGACTAGTCATTAATTCAGCATGGTTCAAACAGGACAGTGACAAATTTTCACAGCTTTAAATTTGTGAAGATGGAACAACAGTAGCATGGTCTAGTTGCTTTATTATTCTAATAACATTTAATTTCTTTTTCCTCCATTCATGTTATAAATTCTGCTTTTAAACAGTATAACCCAGGTTTTCACATCATTAAACTCTTTAAAGTCATTGTATTAATTGAGATGAATTTGATTCTTGACTTCCATCAAATGAAAAGTAACATCTCTCAGCAAGCTATGGGTAATGGAAGTAACAAATACTTTAATATTCTTTGCTTTCAGACTTACAGCTGGTTACCAACTTTTTCTAAATGTTAGCTTGACTAGATGATTGAGATTTAAAAAAAAAAATTTTTTTTTTTGAGATAAAAATTCTAACCCCTAGCTTTTAGACCACTTAAGATTATTATGCTTTCTGTGTGTTGTATTTTCAGATGTAGTTTAAGAAGAAAATAGGAATTCTTGGAAGCATTTTGAATCTAGTTTTTGGCTGTCATTAATGGTACTCAGAATTGGAATGTAAAACCTTTGAAATGAAATATTGATGAGAGTGCCATGGCCTATTGCAAAACATTAAGTAGTTAACGACTTTATATTATTAGCTATTTAATTAGCACCTTTCTTAATAAAATCTTCAATGCTGTGCTTTGCTTTTATTTGTTCTTATTTCCCAAAGAGGTTCTCATTTTAATAAGTGAATTTAAAATAACACACTAAGCCACAGCCATTGTGTACCCAGTAATGATTCCTGTAATCATCCATTGCTTACTTTATCCCAATGAATGCTTCCCTACCAAAATTAACATTTTTGTTCAGGGGAAAATAGCTTGATTCAGATCATATAAAATACATACTTAAGCTGTCTTGCTCTTTTTGAGCTTATGCGTGTCTACTTTTGCCTCCCCAGTATATCTCTTTTCTCTATTACCTGAACTCTCTTGTTTTCTCTTTTATTAGATTAATCTAGATTAATCTAAGTATCTTGTTGGTTCAAAGAAGTAATCCTTTAAATTTCCAATGAAAAAGAAATAGAATAACCAAATCTATTTTAAATGCAATTTAAGTTTAAGGACTTAAATAGTGACATGTTTTAGTTTCCTGTTGAGTATCTGGTCTGTTTATATATTAATCAGATGATATTTTATAAGACGGTATGTTTAGGTGTATAAATACTATATTTCCATTTTTACATGAGTTATAATTGTTGAGAGTTTTTAAATGCCACCTAGATATTTTTGTAGTGGAGAAATCGTTTTCTCTACATATCAGCATGTATTCTCTGGCTCTAAAGATAAACAAACTTAAAAATTCTGAACGCTCTTGCAGCAATGTCTGTGATTTTCTAATTTCCTACTCATTACATCAACACTCTTTAATAAATGTACATGCTCATCTAGTCAGAGAGTAGAATAAACAGGAAATAACCTGGGTCAGCTGTTAGAATTTTCTTCTAAAATAATGATATACTAACATATATTTTCTATACAGAAGCACTATTTTCACAGCTGACCCAGGTTATTTCCTGTTATTCTACTCTCTGACTAGATGAGCATGTACATTTATTAAAGAGTGTTGATGTAATGAGTAGGAAATTAGAAAATCACAGACATTGCTGCAAGAGCGTTCAGAATTTTTAAGTTTGTTTATCTTTAGAACGCACACAGGTCACTTTGTGCTCGTAACATTTTACAGTGAGATGAAATAATCAACTTCACATAATTTTGGAAAAGTAAGTATAAAAATAGCCATTTTGGGGGCACCTGGGTGGCTCAGTCGTTAAGCGTCTGCCTTTGGCTCAGGTCATGATCCCAGGGTCCTGAGATCAAGCCCTGCATCTCCCTGCTCAGCGGGAAGCCTGCTTCCTCTCTCACACTTCCCTTGCTTGTGTTCCTTCTCTCGCTGTCTCTCTCTCTGTCAAATAAAATCTTAAAAAAAAAAAAAAAAAGCCATTTTAAAAAGTGATTTAAATATACCGACTCATAATATTCACCTCCTCCCTCCTTTCCCTGAAAACTGTAAAATAAAATAATAGCGGGCACCTGGGTGGCTCAGTTGGTTAAGCCACTGCCTTCGGCTCAGGTCATGATCCTGGAGTCCCAGGATCGAGTCCTGCATCGGGCTCCCTGCTCGGCAGGGAGTCTGCTTCTCCCTCTGACCCTCCCCCCTCTCATGTGCTCTCTCTCTCTCATTCTTTCTCTCAAATAAATAAATAAAATCTTTAAAAAAATAAAATAAAATAAAATAATAGCTAAAAATAGTGAAAAAAAGAAAGAAAAATAGTGACAGGGTTACTTAGAATAGTTATGAAAATGGTAAGTTTACAAATGATTATTTTAAGAAGGTATGATTTTAGTTGTTACCTAACTAATGTAAGTACATAGACTTATAATTAACCACCCACTTACTTTCCCCATAGTTCTAAAATGATAGGCACAGGTAGCCATTTTGTTATATTCTTTTTTGGGGGGTTGGGGTGGGGAGAGTGATGGTAGAAGGATATAGTACTGAGAATGAATTTCAGAGAATGGTACCTCACTTTCTCCCATTCTTGCTTATCTTTACAGTAAATGGTGGGCAAAAAAATCAAAACACTAAATTAGAATTGCTTTTCCACTTTCTTTTTGTTGTATCTTACCTGAGATTCTATAGGAATATTTTATTTTATTTTTTCTAAGGGGTTTTTTTTTTTTTAAGATTTTATTTGACAGAGAGAGAGACAGTGACAGCGGGAACACAAGCAGGGGGAGTGGGAGAGGGAGAAGCAGGCTGCCTACTGAGCAGGGAGCCCGATGTGGGACTCGATCCCAGGACCCCGGGATCATGACCTGAGCCGAAGGCAGACACTTAACGACTGAGCCACCCAGGCGCCCCTCTGTGGGAATATTTTAAATGTTCTCCTCTGGCTTACCCTTTGCCAGTTTAACTTCAGCCATTGAGAAACTGTATCCCTTACTAAGCATGGAGAGAGCTGCCCTGGCCTCACATTCCTGGACACCTCCTTCTCCTCTGTACATGTTTTGGGTGCCACAAAATGACCATCTCCTTGAGCCTTATTCGTTCATTCACCAGTTGTCTCATACACTACCAGTGTAGGAGACATTAAGATAAATAAGATATAATTTCTGATTTCCAAAATAAGTCATTTACAAATATAAATAACAGATTAAAAAAATAAGTAAGAGGAATGAATGAACTAAGTATATATGCAGAGGAAATCAGAATGCCTTTAGGGTAGGGACATAGGAAAGCTTCATGGCAGAAGAAATGAACTTCAAGTCTTTGTTGCATTTCTTTTGAGGGAATGTTTTTCTTTTCTTTTTTTTTTTTTAAGATTTTATTTATTTATTTGACAGAGAGACAGCGAGAGAGGGAACACAAGCAGGGGCAGTGGGAGAGGGAGAAGCAGGTTTCCCGCTGAGCAGGGTGCCTGATGCAGGGCTCAATCCCAGGACCCTGGGATCATGACCTGAGCTGAAGGCAGGCGCTTAATGACTGAGCCACCCAGGCGCCCCCATGTTTTTCATTTTTAACTAGAAGTGATAACTTACCATAATGTGTGAGCAGCATTGAGCAATTAAGATATAGAAATATATAGTCCTAAAACAATGTAAAACTGAGAATCGAGTGTATTTTTTATTGTGTATATAAAATTTCTTGAGCTCTTCTGATAATTTTTTAGTTTAATGGTATTAATATTTAAAAAGTGACTTATCCGTATGCCCTATTGTATGGAGTTCTTCTTTGTTTTAGAAAAAAGGCTTTTTGGTTTTTCTTAAGTCTTCATAACACAAGTTAATCCTGTTTTCATTTTGTGATAATCAAAGCCCCAACTTGGGCCCATCTAAGCAGTCATAGGGAGGGTATGAGAGACTCATGGGAACATGAAGACAGGCCAGTAGTGTGGTGCTGGAACGTGCACCTTGCCGTACCCTTTCAGATCATCAGTGATTGTATGAGCATAGCAAGCTTTAAAATTTCCCAGATGTAGCATTTTCTCTTTTATAGAAGAAGGATAGAAAAGGATAGCAGGAAGGCATTAATGAAGAAGACAGTACAAAATGTAAGTGGTGGGAGGTTGGTTGGCTAACATTTAGATTAGCAAGTTAGTGAATTTTTTTCTTCCATTTTTAAAGATACTGAATCATCCATTTGAATTATAGTGAC